>NC_133380.1:20224625-20572721 GCF_049309525.1 Garra rufa
ACAAATTTATCAAAAATGAAGTAATAATGCATGGATGGATGGAACCTAATATGGGAAGAAGATCATTCACCATATTTTGTAATACAGTTTTAAGTTATTTCTAATCTTAAGCATTAAGTACACTTCTCCATCATGTATTGTTGCTCTCATTTCCTCTCTTAGAATTAATTTCTTCATTTTAATGTCATTTCTTCTTCTTGTCTACTGATTTCCTCGTAGCTCTCGTTTTTTCTTCCACATTAGGCCCACATTACACCATCTCTTTCTCTGAACACCCCCTCACCTCACCAAGTCTGCAATAACCCCTACTCACTTCTGCCCTAATACCAGTGACCCCCACTGAGAACTTTTTTTCTAAGTCTCGAAATCTCGTCAAGTCTAAATACCATACCCAGCCCTGTGTAGGTCCCCTGAGCCCCTGGAATGCAGCTCCAACATCTGCATGTTTAACAGGCAAAAGGCAACATCTGGGACGTTGATGCCACGAAGGAATGTGAGGTATTTTCCGGCCTCGCTCCTCCAGAAGAACGTAGCGTCGATGAGGCCCCAACCCACAAACCGAGAGGCATCTATGGGGATCTTTTGGAGACCCTTATGCTCAATCAGGGTAGAGTTCAGCTCAATGCCTTCCGTTCTACCAGTCAAGGGTCAAAAGGCTCCTCTATGTGTGGTATGACAGTGTGCGTCATTTGTTCAGCAAGCCATCGGGAGGCCCGATGACGAGTCGCCCGGCACTGAAAGGACAGCATGGTTAAGAAACACGCGGTCTGGAATGATAACACGCCGTGGTACTGACCTAATTTCTAGCATGCCTGATTTTCTCCAAATGGATTGAGTTGATACAAAGAACCAACTGAAACTCACCACAACGTCTGGACTCATGACAAACAGGGTGGTGGTTACACTGGTGCCACAGAGGAGCGGTGATGTGTCACATGCTTGATGGTCTACTCTGCTGATCCAAGATTACACTACAAACCAGTTCTCAACTTTTCCCCCCAAGTGGTTGAGAGGAGGAGGTTATGGACAGTGGTGGTTTCGTCATTTCAGATGTTTTAAAATGTTGTCATATGGTGTTACCTCACTTCCTAATGTTACTCACCCTCATGTCGTTCAACCCATAAGACCTTCGTTTATCTTCGGAACACAAATTAAGAATTTTTGAATGAAATCCGAGAGCTTTCTGACCCTGCATAGATGGCAACACAACTGACACGTTCAAAGGCCAAGGAAGGTAGTGAGGACATTGTTAAAATAGTCCATCAGTGGTTCAACCTTAAGTTTATTTAGTTTTCTTTGCCCTAAAAAAGTATTCTCGTAGCTTCATAACATTACGGTTGAACCACTGATGTCACATGGACCATTTTAACTTTGTCCTTAATACCTTTCTGGGCTTTGGAAGTGTCAGTTTTCATCAAAAATATCTTATTTTGTGAAGAAAAACGAAGGTCTTATGGCTTTGGAATGACTCAAGGAGGAGTGTGTGAGGAGGAGCTTGGGGATAGTTTGACTAGAGGAAGTGAGTCTGTCTGGTCTGGTGTGTTTGCCTGTACTTCATAAGTGAGTGACGGTAAGGGAAAGCAGGCAAGGCAAGTTTCATTTCCTCTTTATTCTGACTAGCTTGACTGATGTTATCCCAGCATCATGTCTGGACAGAAACTGAGGCCTTGTAAAACACTTCTCACCAGAGTGGAGAATTCCCCTTAACACTTTCTCATGTACCTTCCAAACGAAACTGAGTCATGGTCACTCTTCTCTGTTTCCAGTAGACTCTGATGTTAGCATAATGCTAAGCTAATGACTCTATGTGAGTATTAATTCAACATACAGTAAAAATTGTAAATGTGTGAAGTATTATTATTATTATTATTATTTAAAGCAGTTCACTTCCAGAATGAACATTTTCTGGTAATTTACTCACCCCCATGCCATCAGATGTTCATGCCTATTTTTTTACAGTCAAAGAGAGGAAAATATTCCAGGACTTTTGTCCATATAGTGGACTTCAATGGAGATTAATGGGTTAAAGGTCCAAATTGCAGTTTCAATGCAGCTGAGGAGTAAGGGTCTTATCTAGCAAAACAAACAGCCATTTTCCAAAAAAAAAAAAAATACAAATGTATATACTTTTGAAACACAAATGCCCCTGTTGCACTAGCTTGACCTCATGTATTACATAGGCAAGTACACAAATCAAACATTCAAAGAAATAGCCTTTACAATAAAGGTAAAACAATGATTTTAAAGTTGTAGAAGAAAATAAGATTAGTTTTTTGCTCTACCCTACCTTTTTGAACCTGAAAAACTAACCACGCATGGCTTTTTTCAACTTGATTATGCAATGTGTGAAGTAGAGGTCTTCACGGGTCCACTTGGATCTGAAAACCGGAGGTCCGTCCCAAGACCCGAGCAGGTTCAGGTCCAAACATCCAAAAAAAAAGTCCCTACGACTCGGTATTAGCGTCCTTGGGTAATTAAAATAAATGTGCTTTTTCTGACCTCACCTGATAAGACCCACATTTTTTCAAACTATTCTGGATCCGTAGCCTCCTTTTGTATCTGTGTTAAGTTCATTTTTGAAAAACGCACGTAGAAAAGAAAAATCCACTTTCTTCATTACGTTGCATTCCTGCATGGCTTTTCTTTTTTGTGCCCGCTCACCAGAGATAAGGTAAATAATGTTGCAGACAACACTAGCAAATCTATGATTTATTAGGCTGTCGATTAAATTTTTATCAAACGATCACATTTATTTCTTATATCCACTGGTCACAATTGAAAGCCAATCTCAGAAATAACATGTATCCATCAGGCAGGCAAAAATCTAAAGTAATAATAAATAAGTAATAAATGAAAATAAATTAAAGCATGGAGCAGCGGACAAATCAGTCAGCAAGACACCAGGATTTTTTCTGAATGACTTCGGGGTCTTCATAAGTCAATGTTGGTTCCGGAAAATAGGTGTTTCAGGGATTTCTATTTTTTAGTAAATGATAGATCGTTTCGCTAAGTTAGACCCTTATTTCTCGGCTGGGATCATGTAGAGCCCTTTGAAGCTGCAATGAAACTGCAGTTTGGACCTTCAACCCGTTGATCCTCATTGAAGTCCACTATATGGAGAAAAATCCTGGAATGTTTTCCTCAAAAAGCATTTCTTTGTGACTGAAGAAAGAAAGGCATGAACATCTTGGATGACATGGGGGTGAGTAAATCAGGAAATTTTAGTTCTGTAAGTGAACTAACTGTTGTCTATTTTAATATATTTTCATGTGATACCAAAGCTGATTTTTTTTAACAGCGTTTTTGCTTTGTGTAGTAATTTCATTGATCAATTGCCATCATTTTAGTCTAGCCACATGTCAAGTGTTCCATCATATTCTTCATCTCTTAAAATTCTTCACATGCCACCATGTCACGTCCTTGGTGTATGTCACCTAGGAATTAGCCCTTCTTGGCTTTGTGAGGCGTTCCTTTGGTGAAAGACCGGCTCTGTCTGCGATGACCTTGCTGTTAATTGGGCAATTCCTCCTCTCATGTGACCTCGGCTTTTTCACGGCCTTCCAGAAATGACCCGGAGCTCCCTCGTCTGAATGCCCATTTAAGACCCCATTCCGTCAGCCAAGGGGCCATGCTAATCTCATCAACGTCCCTTTGTTCATTTCTCAAGAGGAATGGAGTTTCTCCTAGGACTCCATCTTATGTGGTTAAGCATGTGTTTTGCTTCTTTGCATATGAAAAAGTAAATTAGTGTGTTTGGGAGGATGTTTCTCAGGCCTGTCAATGCCTCAGGGTAGTTTCAATAATTTAACAATTACTATACTGTTAGTTTCAATTTCGTATTATTATTTTTTACACATCATTTGGAATTTTTGAAGATTTAATGATATGTTTTGTTTGTAGTTATGCTCTTGCACCATGTGTCAATTAATGGAGGTGTTCCCACCATTTTTTGGCACACGTCTCTGTGGTTTACCATCGGGAGCTTGCCTTCTTTGAACTCTTGTTGTGCAAGACCTTTATTTTTGCTTCAATTTTTGCTACATGCTCGAACCAGTTTCATTCTTGCCTGTTCCCCAAGTGTTGCTTTATACCAACATGTTGTGCGATTATTGGCAGGGCAAACATCAAGATCTCATTCCACATTTTACCTCAGCCATAGCCTACAAACATCCAAATGCAATTATTTCTGCTACACTTTTTAACCGCTGTTGTTTAGATGGGGGGGGGAAAGGGTGTCTGGGAAAGTTAGTGAGAGTGGTGAAAAGAAATTAAGGTTTTTAAGGAAAACATGCCAGGATTTTTCTTTATGTCGTGGACTTTAATGGTGGCCAACGGGTTAAAGGTCAAAATTGCAGTTTCAATGCAGTTTCAAAGGGCTAGCCGAGGAATAAGGGTCTTATCAAGCATAACGATTGGTCATTTTCTAAGAAAAATAATTCAAAATAATAAGTCAAATAATTGAAATCTAATTATCTGAATCTCCATTGCTTTCGTTTATCATCTGTAGAAATAGCATTTTGTTTGATGGTGACAGTATATTTGTTTTTTAAATTCTGATCCCATTATCAAAAGCATTACATGGGATGAAGTGAGACGTGTCCAGTCCTTTCCACAACACTGACAGATGTTGAGCAGGAGAACAGGCTGTGATGTACCTCCGCAGAGCCCCCCGCTGAGCTCTGAACGCTGGCTGATTTCCCTTCTCTTTGAACTCGTTGGGAGGAGTGTCTGTCTGAAGTCTTGTCGGCAGGCGAAGCCAGAGGGAATGTCCTGTACAGAGAGACAGGGTCCCCGTCGAGTGATATGATTAATCCAACGTGCTCTTCAACATGGAGGACTGGTGTCAGACAAGTGTTAATACACATCTGTACATGAACATCACATGAGGTTTATTAGACACAGACAGCCTCAGGAGAAGATGAGAAGTGATTGGTTTCAGCCCAGAATATGGTTTTTAACTTTATTAAAAAATATGCTTAAAGAGGTTTAGATGATGCTGATGTCATGCTGTGTATGTAGTATGCTTTTTGCAGTATATTCTGCACAAAAGTGGGTATGGTTTTTGTAAAGGTAGCTAGGTGCCTGATTTATTCAAACATAAATTAGATATTGAAGAACAGTAAATATTATAATGAATATGTTATATGCTGCATATATTTAGCAAAAAGCTTCTCTCTAGAGTTCATTTTTCTAGCTGACTAATGAGTTCATGGCCACTTACAGTTGAAGTCAAAAGTTTACTCCCCCTTTCAGAATCTGCAAAATGTTAATTATTTTAGCAAAAATCATAAAAAAATTGTTTATTTAGTACTGATCTGAATAAGATATTTCACGTAAAAATGTTTACATATAAAGAGAAAATAATAGTTGAATTTATAAAAATTACCCTGATCAAAAGTTTACATCCCCTTGATTCGTAATACTGTGTTGTTTTGCTTAGTGATTGCTGTTTATGAGTCCCTTGTTTGTCCTGAACAGTTAAACTGCCTTCTGTTCTTCAGAAAAAAAATCCTTCAGGCCCCACAAATGTTTTGATTTTCCAGCATTTTTGTGTATTTGATCCCTTTCCAACAATGACTGTATGATTTTAAGATCCGTCTTTTCAAACTGAGGACAACTGAGGGACTCATATGCAACTATTACAGAAGGTTCAAATGCTTATGGATGCTCTAGTAAGAAAAACAATGCAATAAGAGCCGGACGGTGAAAACTCAGGGTAAATCTAACTTATTTTGTCAGCTGGGAAACATGTAACTATCTTCTGTAGCCTCTGATGGGCAGTACTAAATGAAAACAAATGATATTTAGGCAAAATAAGAAAAATGGACACATCTCTATTCTGTTCAAAAGTTTTTACCCCATGGCTCGTAATGCATGGTTTTTCCTTCTGGAGCATCAGTGAACGTTTTAACTTTCTGTAATAGTTACATACGAGTCCCTCAGTTGTCCTCAGTCTAAAAAGGTGTATCTAAAAACCATACAGTTATTGTTGGAAAAGGTTTAAATACACAAAAATGCTGGAAAACCCCAACATTTGTGGGACCTGAAGGATTTTTCTGAAGAACAGTGGGCAGTTTAACTGTTCAGGACAAACAAGGAATTCATGAACAACTATTACTAAACAAAACAAACAAAAAAGAAAAACACAGCTATGGATCATTCAGGTAACAATACAGTATTAAGCAGTGTTGTTTTTGACAACCATCTTAGATTTAGCCTTAGTCTTAGTCTTTTGGACTAAAATGCTTATTAGTTTTAGTCACATTTTAGTCACTTCTATATGTGATAGTTTTAGTCCAATTTTAGTCGACGAAAAGTCATAAAGGTTTTAGTCTAGTTTTAGTCAAAAAAAGGGTGAAAAGTAGTCTTTTAACAAATTAATGTAGGTCAGTAGTAGTAGTGTCACTTATAAGTTGTGGAAATAGCAGATCTATAGTTCAACACAATGTGAGCTTCCGGATCGACTGTTTTCACCAATAATTACAATAATGAAGGAATGGTTTTAGACATAAGACATATATTTGAAATAATGTGCAAACTGCCGCCATCATGGTTAATCGTCTGTCTGTCTGAGTGACAACAATGTGACATGTTGAGCACGTTGTTCGCTGCACGCCAGGTGGTGGGCGTAACCAAACAAGGATAGAATTAGGGCTGCAACAACGAATCGATAAAATCGATAAAAATCGATTACTAAAAGCGTTGGCAACGAATTTCATAATCGATTCGTTGTGTCGCGCGACGCAGAGACATTTGGTTGTTATTATATATATTTAAAAAAAAATTGAGCGCAGAGCGGAGTGGACACATTCGGTCTCTCTCCCGCACTGATGCCAGCAGAGTTCGGCACCTCATAAGCTGTGTTTCCATCCAAAAATGCGAATTTAACTTATGCGCAAAACTGGAACATTTGAGCATAAAGCACCGTTTCTACATTATGTAGGCCTATATATGCTGCCCCGATTTATATCAAACATGTTTGATATTTAAGCCTACTTTGGCTAGCGTACTTTCACAGCAGCCAATGCTCGATCGCAAAACAGCTGCTGTACGGGTCGTTGGATAGTGGAGATGGAGAAAACTATTTCTATAGTTTTTGTAACACTGTCTGTCTGTATAATGTGTCGAAAACATACCACAACCGTAAGGAGAAAGAGGAGCTCTGCTGAGGTGAAATCGTCTCAGTTTTGAATAGGGCTGTGATGGTGGCACGTTGTTTTTTATATATAGCCTACACTTCAGTCAGCGAACAAGCAGCCTAAAAACGCTAAAATAAATCAAAGAAATAATATATTTAATTAAGAAAGTAGCCTAAGAGTATTAAATAGGTTATTAAACAAACATTCCTTGTAAAAATGTCCGACAGCTCATCAATTTTTGGCCGACTGAATTTCCAGTCCGACTGTCTTTTTTTCTCTTTCTCTTCCTCATTACACAGCTGCTGTTTTTAATAGCAAAGTGATTACATTTATTTTCGTTCCTTTAGTTTATAAAGTTAATTTAGAGATATATTTGTAACACTTTTTGTTTGTTAAATTAAAGTTTTTGTTTTTTAAAGTTATACCTAGCAAACAGCGGCAGACAGATCAAAAGCCTGCTTAATTCATCGCGATTTAAATTAAAATCCATTGATATAAAAAAACTTAAAACATATCACAATATTAGTTTAATCATTCAATCAAGATAATTCCAAAGTTTGTGCGGAGAGAAGCGCGCTTTGCAGGGCATGGAGACGCCAGTGCAATGTGGAATTTCTTTTTTGCTCATAAAGGTAAGAGTAATTTACCACCCGGGCCGGAACTGTAAAGGGTCTACCTTAGTTTGTGTGTACTCACAGTATCAACAAAATGTGCTCTTAAAGAAAACAAACAGAATACGCTTGATATCTTTGGTTTAAACAGGAGCGCTTCACAATAATTAACCGAAACCCAGGTAATTGCCTCACAAACATAATATCTATAGAAAGCTTTAAATTATTATTTTACTATAAAACGAAATAATTAAAATCGAAAACAACTCTTTCATTAGCTAATCCATAAAGATGCATTAGGCATTAATGAGCAGATGGCAGGATCGTCAATTTCATCTTTGCAACACTGAATCAGAAAATACTAGTTTATTAATAAGTAATTCGAATATTTTCTTAATTTTTGCCTTGACACATTCATGGTAATTACTTTTGCTGGGGCTTTGAGGCCAGTTTTGCGTGCATTTGAATGCGGAACTCTTCCAGCTGGTCGCTGCTGATGGCAGGACACTAAACACCGCCATGGCAGAATGAATGTAGCAGAAAGTTAGTCAAGTTATCCCGTTCCAGCGTGCAAAGTCACATGACTTTTTTTAATGCGCACTGAGGAATTTAATTTGAGAGGCTTCTTGATGGGAAATGCAGCATGTACACCACAGCAAGCCGCTGTCTTGACGGATAGTAATTTTAGTTTATTTATAGTCTATATATTTGGCAGATGTAAAGCATACATGTGTATGTTTTTTGTGTTAGTCCATTTTTATTTTATTATTATTATTATAACAGTTCAAGGAGCAACATGTTCGTGCACTTTCTAAAGATTTTAGTTCTGTTTTTGAATAAAGGGTTGTAAATCCCTTGTTTTTTTTTAAATCCGATTCATCGATTAATCGAAAAAATAATCGACAGATTAATCGATTATTAAAATAATCGTTAGTTGCAGCCCTAGATAGAATGCTAAAACGGCTTGCCATAGCCTACTAGTATGGCAAAGAGTATTTAATGCTAAAACGGCTTGCCATAGCGGCAGATACTTCTTAGGTTTTAATTGGCATGCACAATAAGCAGAAATGTTGTGCATTTTAAACGTCTGACGGACCACCCACTAACATTTTCGTCTATTCTCGTCTCGCCAACGAAAACTCACACACGTCTTGTCATGTTTTAGTCATCAACGAGCCATTTTTATCTCGTCATCGTCTCGTTATCGTCATGAAAAAAAAGTTGCGTCAACGAAATGATTTCGTCATCGTCATTGTTGACGAAAACAACACTGGTATTAAGAATCAAGTGTATGTAAACTTTTGAAAGGGGTAATTTTTATAAATGTAATATTTTCATTCATGTTTATTTCGATGTGTAACTGGTATTAAAGCGGAGATGATCAGTTTATGTGTGCCTCTCACTGCCAAACTGAGGTGATACAGCAATCTGTCCAATATGACCAAAACAACATTTACTGTTTGAATACTGTAATAAAATGGACATAATTTAAAATCTAAAACTTTGCTTCATCTCAAAAGTAATAAATAAACTTTATTGGATGGGAGATGTACTAAAATGTTCTGTTCATTAACTGAAAACAGGCTAGACTACTCAATTCTTGTTTTGTAAAAATGAGAATAGATTAAAATTGTGAAATAGATATTTCTTATCTGTTTAATCCACCCTGTGGAAGTGTTTTAATGAGTTGCTGCGTTTCTAAAATGAGAGAGGTAATGGATTTTACCCTAACGCTTTTGCCTTTGCGGGTCACAAGTTGTTTAGGCCTCAAATGTACACATTTGCATAAGACTGATGGATAAGGTTGCTGGTTGTTTGGGTAGATGTGATGAATGGTGGTTAGATCGTTTTAGTTCTCACAGATGCTCATTGCTCCAGTTAACAGCAGGACCAAGGTCATGTGTTAGCTGTTCTTCTGTAAACATACAGTCTGTAAAACATTAACAGACAGCTGGATGCTTCCTGAAGATGCAATCCTTCCTGATTTTACCCTCTCTGCGGACATTTCAGACTGTCTGCTCTGAAGAAACCTCTGGTTCTGCCCCACCCGTTCAGAGGCATTTTAGCAGCAGGGAACGGGCCCCACCTCATGGGCTTCTACGGGGACCCTCAGCATCAGCTGTCTCCTCTGGCATGCACAGGGCGCTGGGTCCATCCCTCCAGCATATGCCCGGAGTAACGCAGGGCTTAGCAGAATTCCTATTCGGCGTGATATACATTGCTCTGTATAGTCCATGAGTGAACTTCACAATAGAGGGCAACAGGTTTATCAGGATGGATCTATATACATGTGTAACCTTCTTAACCATGTCAGGACTGCATGTGTTAGAGTAACCTTTAACATTCTGGGCACATTCCCTATCAGAGCAGGAGTCCAGAGGGCTATTTGAGCTGATTTATCTGTAATGACGAAGTGTGTGTCTCAAAGGCTGTTCATAGTGATTTGTAGCGACAAAGTGATCTGAAGTCATTAGTTTTAAAAAACAGTTGGCAGTTTGCATGGCCGATGGCTATGAGACTTTTTGCATATAGGATTTATATGAGCAATTACTCATCTGCATAAATCTTGATGTGCGTGTCTGTGTGTTCAGTATAGAAATAATGAATATTCAATGAATGTATTTGAAATGATTTTGATATTATGATATTCAGCCATTAGGTTTTCGGAAATTGTGTCTGTATATTAATAGATATTTTAATAGTGTATCTATTACAGTGATTTGAATCAAATGAGTGATTAAATTTAATTTACTTCATCACTCTAATTTTACAAAAATCCTTGTTTTCTATATTAAAAATGTATGGGGAAGCCCCATAAATATACACGTGGAAGCCCGTTTCTGCCACTGAATTAAAAAAAAAGGTTATTGCGACTTTTTATCTCACATTTCAATTTTTTTTTTCTCAGAATTGCAAGTTTATATCAAACAATTCTAAGAAAAAAAATTGAAATGTGAGATAAAAACAAAATGACACCATTTTTTTTCGGAATTGTGTTATATAAACTAAAGTCAGAATTACAAAATATATCAATTGCATGATATAAACTTACAATTGCAAGAAATAAAGTCAGAATTAGAAGATAAAAACTCACAATTCTGACTTTTTTTCTCAGAGTTGTATGATATAAACTGTGAGTTTAATATATAATATAAATATAAAAATGTGAGTTATAAAGCCAGAATTGCGTGATATAAACTTACAATTGCAAGAAATTAAGTTGGAATTGTGAGATATAAACTCACATTTCTGACTTTTTTCCTCAGAATTGCGTGATATAAAATCGAAATAGTCAGAATTACAAGATGTGAACTCACAATTCTGACTTTTTTTCTGAGCTGCTTCATATAAACTGCGTGAATTGCATGATATAAACTCACAATTGTGAAAAATAAGGTCAGAATTGCGTGATATAAATTCACCATAGCTAGAAATAGTCAAAATTATGAGACATAAACTCACAATTCAGACTTTTTTTCCTCAGAATTGTGTGATATAAATTCATAATTGCAAAAATTAAAGTCAGAATTATGAGATAAAAAGTTGCAATTACCTTTTTTTTATTCAGTGGTGGAAACAGGCTTTTATATTGGGAAACGTCTTGTTTATTTAAAAATTGTTTTAAAAAATGTTATTCTTATGTTAAACATTTTAAATCTACGTATTTGGCTTGAAATTATTTGACTGAATCATTTGGTTATATTTAAATGATTCCTTTGATTCATTATGATTTTGTATTGCGATTGAATAAAAAAAAAACATTTGCAACTCCTGCAAAATAAAATAAACCACCTTATATAATGTATTTTTAAAAACAGCTTCTTTTAGCTGTTTCTTCTGCTCCCTTCTTTATGATGAATGATCCAAATGTGTTTTTTCTTTGCTCTTCTCTGCAGGAAAGAGCAGAATGTCTTGTCTCCAGTCAACTGCTGGAACCTCCTCTTGGCTCAGGTGAAGAGAGAGAGTCGAGACCACGCCACTCTCAGCGATCTCTACCTCAACAACATCATCCCACGCTTCGCCCAGATCAGCGAGGACTCAGGACGCCTCTTCAAAAAGGTAACATTCGTCTTCACACACTAGTCAATTTCTCTATTACATTCTCTATAGTGGTCATTGAGCTCAAGGCCTCGTTTTTTTATTTGCTTTTCAGTTCAATCGATAGCATCTCTCTCTCCACTAACATTAGTGCCAGATTGACCTATTTTGACCACATTTTCAATTTATATATAATTTAATTATTTTATGTGTAATATATAATTTAATCAGTCAATATTTTTATTAATTAGGGCTAGTAAACCTAACATGTTAACAGCTAGGTTCACAACTATCTTCTGTGGTTTCTCTGTGGTGCATTCTTTCGCTCATTAAAGCTGATAGTGAGATGATTAGAGTCTAAAATCTCAAGCAAAAAATCTATATCCTGTCATATTTGCTCAGGTGAAGCTGATGCAAGAGAGCATCCAGCCTTTGGTGTTTAATTTTTCTTGGCTTGTCTAGACTGGTTAGACAGGCAGGAATTCAGGTCGCTCACTACCTAGGCCCAGAGCTGTGAAAGAGATTCTCTCTTATCAACACATTTCCAGCGCACATTGGTTTTCCTGGTCAATCCAGTTCGATCTGCTCTGTTTAAGGTCAAATCTAGCATTATTTATTGAGAGGATAGAGGAAACCTCCATAGGAAGTCACTTTAGAGAGATAGTTTACCCAAAAATGAAGATTCTGTCATTAATTACTCGTTCCAAAGACCTTCGTTCATCTTCGGAACACAAATTAAGATATTTTTTTATGAAATCTGAGAGCTTTCTGATCCTGCATAGACAGCAACGCAACTGACACAATCAAGGACCTCGATAAAAGAGGTTTGGACGGACATAGGGTGATTAATTAATGACAGAATTTTCATTTTTGGGTGAACTGTCTCTTTAAGGTTTATTGCAACTTTATCTTCTGAACTGTTCTAAGAAAAAAATCCAAACCAAGAGGGAGAAAGGGCTCACCTCAGTCTTACATCGCATTTTTCTTCCCTGTATATCTAGCAGCAAGTCTTTCAGACCCCAATCAGCACTTCTTTCTCTCCTGCTGTCTCTCTGTCTGTTCCTCAGTTCCCGTGAGAGAGAGAAATGAGCCTCCCTATCAACATTCTCCTCAACTCTCTCTGTCTCTCTCTCTCTCTCTCTCTCCTGTAGTTTAGCTCACCCGACCCTCTGTGCTGCAGGAATAACAGTCCCTTAATTGAACGCTCCCGGCCGGTCTGTCTCTAGAGACTTCCTGTGAAAAGTCTGTGCGATTGGGCTTACCCCACGTCCCAGTGCCACACACCTCCCACCTGTCTTAAAAGTGCTATGACATGCTGGAGAAATTCTGCACTCTAAATGCAAATACAGTCAAGGGAGACGTGTCCGGAGGAGGTTTACGACTTTATTGAACCATAAACGCAGACGCACAATAAACTAAACACTCTTGGAAGTGGTGAAAGAGACTTTTTGGTAGTGAAATTTTGGATCAATCCTGTTCCCCCTCTTCAGTGTCTGACCATTTAATTTGACCACTTTTAGCTTCTAATATAATGTGATATGTAATTATTTAATTTAGATTTTAACATATTTTCATGAGTAAGAATAGATTGTAATGCAATTTTCTACCATTTCTAATGTTGCGGCAAATAGTGGAGAGACACAATATATCAGTACCATATTGGCTATCTTATATGTGACCATGGACCACAAAACCAGTCTTAAGTAGCATGGGAATATTTGTAGCAATAGGCAAAAACACATTGTGTGGGTCAAAATTATAGATTTTTCTTTTATGCCAAAAATCATTAGGAAATTAAGTGAAGATCATGTTTCATGAAAATATTTTGTAAATTTCCTACTGTGAATATATCAAAACTTAATTTTTGAATAGTAATATGCATTGCTAAGAACTTCATTTGGACATCTTTAAAGGCAATTTTCTAAATATTTAGATTTTTTGTACCCTCAGATTCCAGATTTTCAAATAGTTGTTCCTCGCCCCAATATTGTCCTATCCTAACAAACCATACATCAATGGAAAATGTATTTATTCAGCTTTCAGGTAATCCATAAATCTCAATTTTTTTAAAAACTGACCATTATGACTGGTTTTGTGGTCCGGAGTCAAATATTGGCAGTTACTTTTATTCAACCAGGTTTTGGCACAGGAAATGACACAGGCTTCTTCCAAAAGATAATAAGATGATGTACAAGAGGCATCATTGTGGAAAAAATATATTTCTCAGCTTTTATTTACATTTGAACAAAAAGTGGCATGTCCAAAATTATTCATACCCTTTGCAAACTGTCACAGTCTATGGGACAATCCAAAGTTCTATACCATTCCAAATAGTCCAAGTTTTTCTAAAGCGTCCTAATTACCCTGAATCACTGCGAACAGCTGTTTTAATCAACTCAACAGGTGAAAAACAGAAGCTCTCTGCTGTTGGTTTGTGGACAGTCATGGCTAAGACAAAGGAGCTCACTGAGGACCTGCAGCTGCGCGTTGTGGATGCTCACAAGTCAGGAAAGGGCTATAAGACAATATCTAAATGTTTTGAAGTTCCAGTGGCTACAGTGCAAAGTATTATTAAAAAATACAAGACGTTCCGCACTGTGAAAGGACGTGGTCGGAAGCCAAATGTGACACCTGTGCTAGCCAGGATGATAGTGAGAGAGGTAAAAAAGAATCCAAGGATCACCACCAAGGCCATCCTGATGAATCTGGGCTCTGTTGGTGGCAACATCTCAAGGCAGACAGTCCAACAGACACTGCACACCGCTGGGTTCCACGGACGCAGACCAAGGAGGACACCACTTCTCCAGATAAGGCACACAAAAGCCTGCTTGGCCTTTGCAAATGCTCATCTGGACAAAGAAGAAGACTTCTGGTCTCCTGATTTATGGTCAGATGAAACAAAAATTTAATAATTTGGCCACAATGATGTAGCCTTCATTTGGTGTAAAAAAGGAGAAGCCTTCAATCCTAAGAACACCATCCCCACTGTCAAACATGGTGGTGGGAACCTAATGTTTTGGGAGTGTTTTTCAGCCGGTGGACCAGGGAACCTAATCACAGTAAACGGCACCATGAAAAAGGAGCAATACATCAAAATTCTCAACAGCAACATCAGGCAGTCTGCAGAGAAACTTGGCCTTGGGCACCAGTGGACATTTCAGGACGACAACGACCCAAAACACACAGCAAAAGTGGTGAAGAAATGGTTAGTAGACAAAAACATTAACATTTTGCAGTGGCCCAGCTAAAGTCCTGACTTAAATCCAATTTAAAATGTGTGGAGTGAGCTAAAGATTAGGGTGATGGCAATGAGACCCTCCAACCTGAAAGAGTTGGAGCTCATCGCTAAAGATGAATGGGCAAAAATACCAGTGGAGACATGCAAAAAGCTGGTCAGCAATTATAGGAAGCATTTGATTGCTGTAATAGGCAAAAAAAGGCTTTTCTGTTGATTATTGAGAAGGGTATGAATAATTTTGGACATGCCACTTTTTGTTCAAATGTAAATAAAATGTTTTTTTTTTTCCACAGTGATGCTTCTTGTATTTGTTTTATTATCTTTTGGGAGAAGCCAGTGTCATTTCTGGTCAAAAAAAAAAAAAAAAAAAACTTGCTGGTTGAATAAAAGTAACTTTAAGTCACAATTTGCCAGGGGTATGAAGAATTACGGGCTTGACTGTATATTTTATAATACAGATTACAATTACACTTATTCCTGTGATTACTCTAGATTAATTATTTAAGTACAGGATAATTGACAATGGGTCATTGATTTATTAGACAATAATGCACACCTGAGGTGGTGATGCACAGTGTTATTTTCTAATAATTCAACAGTCAATTATTCTGCTTATAATACGGTTACCACACCTCAAATATTGTTCAGATGTTGTGATTCAAGAAATTAGTCAGGTTTTTGTCTTTGAAACGCTCTTGTGTATAGGACTAATTTCTTACACATCACTTCAACACCCAGTGTTTGGCAGAACTTGACATCTTTATTAATAGCGAAACTGTTCATCTATTTCAAGATCCGTGCTGTATTAGCTCGCTAGTGAGAAATGTTGTGTAGCTTTCAATTTGCGAAACTATTTTACTGATAAAATCGCCAGAGCAGTGCTGACAACACGTTTTTGTGCGTGCGTGCGTGCGTGTGTGTGTGTGTGTGTGTGTTTGTGTTTGTGTTTGTGTGTGTGTGTGTGTGTGTGTGTGTGTGTGTGTGTGTGTGTGTGTGTGTGTGTGTGTGTGTGTGTGTCTGTACTGTATGTGTGTGCGTTTGTAAGGCTGAGAGAGCGGGAGAAAGCGAGTATGTGCTTTCAAAAGTTTTTGAACAGTAAGATTTTTAAGCCTCTTCTGCTCACCAAGTCTGCATTTATTTGATCTAAAGTACAGCGTAAACTACTTTCGCCATGCGTCTCCCTGATAGTAATTGCACCCCTTAGAACATTCATCAGCCTATCAGATTCAAGCATTTAACAGTGCCGTAGTAGAATATGCTGAAAATTGCACAATCTAAATCTCACTTAAAGATAATCATTTAAAACACTAATTTTGAATGAATATCAGTTTTTCATACTGTACTATATAATGTTGTGATGTGTCAATTCACTCGCAGCATTTAAAACAGTTGACAAAATTGGACAAAAGAGTTATCAGTCATTTATTATGAAATGTATTATTGGCTTATCTGTGTTGGCCTGAATTGAAATATTGGTGCATTTTAGTGTTTGGAAAGCCTTTTTGCAGACACATTTAGTGCCGCTAACACAAGCTATGATGAAAATAAATTGATATCGTTTCTCTTTATTAGGAATATACAAAAGACTGTGGAATATTGGCTGTGCTTAGGACTCCAGCCTAACCAACAAACATTATTCATGTCACAGACTTATTTTTTTAAGCATTTCTCTGCTGAAGTAGCTCCGATCACTGAGTACAAGCACAATGTTTTATTATTATTATTTTTTTTAACATAGCACTTTGAATCAAGATGAAGGATTTTCATCAATTCAACCACATGCTCTTGTTTTTAGGAGGAATTTGCCGTTTTCTGGCACTGATGTCGAGTGCCAGTAAACCAATCCGCTCACACACACCCCAAAGTGATGCTTGTTTGACAGATTTGTGCAGAACCAAAACCAATCTCCTGCCAAGCTCACAGACAAACGTGTGATCTTTTTCATTTAACAAGTGCATCTCGCCATTAAGGCTCATAAATCCATGTCCTC
Organism: Garra rufa; assembly: GCF_049309525.1. Lineage (NCBI taxonomy): Eukaryota > Metazoa > Chordata > Actinopteri > Cypriniformes > Cyprinidae > Garra > Garra rufa. The sequence continues at coordinate 20,241,642 of NC_133380.1, forward strand.
CCTTCCCAGTGTCTCTCCCTTGTTGCCCAATAGAATTATTAAGGCCTTCATGGAAAATCAATAGTTTACTCCCATTTTTTGGGCTCTTTGTGTGTTGTCTTTGGAGTGTGTCTTCGAGCAGATGGAGGAAGGCAGCTCTGCCTGCTCCGACCGCACTCCTCAAGATCCATTTCACCGCAGGAGTGTTATGCTGCTTAGAGGGGAAGTGTTATGTGTGTCTGTGAACGGTAGAGCAAGAGAGAGGAAGGAGAAGTGGAAAGGAGTAGCTTAGACCCAACAATCTGAATAGAAAAAGCAGGCTGAATAAATCCATCAAATGGAATCTCTTTATTGAACTGATCTGAAGTAGGGCAACCAACAGGGCAGACGGGAGCCAGACCCCGCTGCACGTGTCTCCTCCAGCACAAATGAGCTTACAGACGTCAGCTGGAAAGACCATATGCTTCTGAACGATCTCCACACCTTCAGTTTAACGCTTGCACATGACAGGAAAATGTAATGAGACAACATTCTCAGAAATAAAGTATTTGCATGCTTGTTTGGAGGTATTTTTAGGCCTTTCCACTGGAGAAATCCACTGGTCTGAGGTTGTTTCCAATTATGTTGTTGCTCTAGCCATTTATGGCTTGAGTGGTTATTTTGGGGTTTATGAAAACCTGGAAAGAGCGCTTATATGTGTGTTTTCCTCATAAGATTATGGTTGCTAATTATGTGTGTTTGTGATTAAATTAAGAAAAGGTTAACAAAAGTTTTTCCTTCCTCATTCTTCAGTCTCCACTGACAAATAGATTCACTTTTTAGTACTACAGTGGAGATCAAAATTAGAGAACAACCTATAATTTCCTAAATTTTGAAGTTTGAAGTTATCTGGACCAGAGTAGAAGGGCAGTTTCTTAAGCATATTTCATAAATTAATTGTGTTCTGAAGCACAGTATATAAAACTTAAATAAGATATGTGTAAACGAACTCTGATCAAAATGGGGAATGCAGCTGGAATTGCTTACCTGCATTGTTTGGCACTTTAATATTTAGAAATTATCTTTTTTAACTTTTTAACTAACTGTGCCTTACTTAGAGGCCACCACATGCCAAAAATAAAACAGATTTATAATTTGCTTTCATTTCATGCCGTAATGCACTAAAGAGCATTTTTTTATGGCATCTTGTACATCTTAAAACAATAAAATGTAATTGTAGTAGTTGGACCTTCAGTCAAGTGGATGGAACTCGTACATTTAGGTTTTAAATACTATTTTGGTGACATTTTAATATTTTAAGAATGATATAATAATTTACTGTTTTAAATTATACATAAAAATAAGAGGGATCATATAAAATGTATGTTATTTTTTTATATAGTAACGACCTGAATAAGATTTTTCACATAAAAGATGTACATATAATCCACAAGAGAAAATAGTTGAATTTATATATATATATATAAAAAAGACCTCGTTCAAAAGTTTACATCCCCTTAATTCCTAATACTGTTTTGTTACCTGAGTGATCCACAGCTGTGTTTTTTTTTGTTTAGTGATAGTTGTACATGAGTCCCTTGTTTGTCCTGAACAGTTAAACTGCCTGCTGTTCTTCAGAAAAATCATTCAGGTCCCACAAATTCTTTAGTTTTCAGCATTTTGTGTATTTGGACCCTTTCCAACAATGATTTTTTAATGATTTTGAGATCCATCTTTTCACACTGAGGACAACTGAGGGACTCATATGCAAATATTTTAGAAGGTTCAAACGCTCACTGATGGAAGGAAACTGATCAGAAGGAAACACAATGCATTAAGAGCCTGGGGGTGAAAACTTTTTGAATTTGAAGATTAGGGTAAATTTAACTTATTTTGTCTTCTGGGAAACATGTAGCTACCTTCTGTAGCCTCTGAAACGCAGTACTAAATGAAAAAAATATTTGGGCACAATCAGAAAAAATGTACACATTCTGTTCAAAAGTTTTCACCATGCATGTTTTTTTCCTTCTGGAGCATCAGTGAGTTTTAAACCTTCTGTAATAGTTGCATATGTGTACAGTTATTGTTGGAAAAGGTTCAAATACACAAAAATGCTGGAAAACCAAAGAATTTGTCATTTTTCTGAAGAACATCAAGCAGTTTAACTTTTCAGGACAAACAAGGGACTCATGAACAACTATCACAAAAAAAAAAACACACACACGCACAGCTATGGATCATTCAGGTAACAACACAGTATTAAGAATCAAGGGGATGTAAACTTTTGAACATGGTCATTTTCATAAAGTCAACTATTATTTTCTCAACAAACAATTTTGGTAAAATAATTAACGTTTTGCAGTTTCTGAAAGGGGGATGTAAACTGTTACTTTGATATTTTAACTATGTGTAAAATAAATATGTACATCTATAGTTTCTAAACTTCCTTTGTAAATTTACACTGATATATTTGTTTTGGCTGCAGCCAGCGAAGACAGCGCAGTAGAAAGGCATCTTGTCTTGGCGTTGTTTTACTTATCTTTAAGTCTTGTCTTTAGCTTTTGTCGTCTTTTGCTATATTTCAGTGCCAAGTTATGAGCTCCATCAGCTTGACAAAATTCCTCAGACATGTTTAGAGAGGTGAGGTGAGCATCTCCAGACAGGCTGTTCATCCTTTTCTCTGAATCTGGGTGTTCTTGTACATTCCCACATATTACTCAGTCCACTGCTTCCAAATAAAACCCATCAGAGCTCCATTATGAATGACTCGCCAAAGGGGATCTCCTACGGGACGCCTCCCCACATCCTACTCATCCATCTCAGCTTTCAAAGAGTTAAAATGAACTCCAGTCTTGCCATCCTGAATGGAACAGGAACTGTGTGACTGCACAATCGCTGTTTGTGAAGATTGACAGATTGACTGTTTGCGAACACTCTGTCAATTTCACTCTTTCACCCTTAACTTCCCTTCTGTCGTTTATGCCCATGCACACTTCATCTCATATTTCCTTTCTCTTCCATCACTTCTCATCCTCAAGTACTCAGGAGCTGATTGACATCTGTCCAAAATCAGCCATAAAAGCCTCATTCAGACCTTTAAAAACAGGAAAACCCACAAAAATGCCAATGTGAGGAATAGGGAGGAAGTGACTTAGTCAAAGCCCTCAGTAAATGCTAGACATCATTTTGGCTGGCTCTCAGGTTATCAGCCCACAGCGACTGAAGTTTGGACTTGAATTTGCAAGTACTTCATCTTCATGTCATGCTGTGTCTTCGTTCCAGAACTTCCTCTTACAAGATACAGCATCCACCAGAACGGCAAACCACCATTTCCATCTCACACAGAGTTTACCAGACCTCTTTATTCCACAGTCCCTAAGAGGAAGTCCTATCAAAATCACAAGTTATGGTTTCCAGTTTCAGTTCGGCTGCATGCTTTTTGACATTCTTTGTAAACTGACTGACACTGAACAGAAATGCAATACTTTTACATTGTCTGTACACTTCAGTTTTGTTCAACCGCTCAAACAGAAGTATAACCTTTAGACAAGTGCATAAGCGGAACAAAGTTTTTTGGTTACACTTCCAGAATAAAAATTCCCTGGTAATTGACTCACCCTCATGTCATCCAAGATGTTCAAGCCTTTCTTTCTTCAGTTGAAAAGAAATTAAGGTTTCTGAGGAAAACATTCCAGGATTTTTCTCCATATACACTCCATATACACTCGTACTTCACAATGCCATAGAAGAACCTTTTTGTCTAAATGGTTCCATACAAGTACGTTTAACATCTGAAGAACCATTCTATTCACAAAAGGTTCTTTGTGGTGAAAGAAGGTTCTTCAAATTATAAAAAGGTAAGAAAGAGATGGTTCTTTAAAGAACCTTTGACTGTATGATTGTTTATAGAACCAAAAATGGTTCTTCTGTGGCATCGCCGTGAAGAACCTTTTAAAGCACCTTTATTTTTAAGAGTGTAGTGGACTACAATGCTGGCCAACGGGTTGAAGGTCCAAATTGCAGTTTCAATGCAGCTTCAAAGGGCTCTACACGATCCCAGCCGACGAATAAGGGTCCTATCTAGTAAAATGATTGGTCATTTTCTAAAAAAAAAAAAAATGTAATTTATATACTTTTTAACCACAAACGCTCATCTTGCCCTACCCTACCGTTTTGAACCGAAGTACACAAAAGAACCGGCTGAGACCTTGCCATAATTTCACAACGTGAAGTCGTAGACATGTTTTCTAATTTTATAACGGAATACAACTGTGACTATTAATACACTTTTAAAAATAAAAGTGCTTCACAATGCCATTAAGAAATTTTTTTTGTCTGAATGGTTTCATAAAGAACATCTGAAGAACCTTTCTGTTTCACAAAAGGTTATTTTGTGGCAACAGAAAGTTCTTCGGATTATAAAAAGGTAAGAAAGAGATGGTTCTTTAAAGAACCTTTGACTAAATGATCGCTATGAAGAACCTTCTAAAGCCCGTTTATTTTTAAGAATGTAGAATTATTGCCCAAATATCAGTCACTTCAATTTTTTTCTTTTGGTTAAGATAATGGCTTATAACAAAGCTTAAAATGTAGGAAGCACTTTAATGCGTAAGGTTGATCTAGTGCAAGATGAGCATTTGTGGTGAAAAAGTATATAAATTTGTATTTTTCTTAGAAAATGATTGATCGTTTAGCTCGACATGACCTTTATTCCTCGGCTGGGATTGTGTAGAGCCATTTGAAGCTGGATTGAAACTGCAATTTGGACCTTCAACCTGTTGATCCTCATTGAAGTCCACTATATGGAGAATATAATCTTGGAATGTTTTCCTCAAAAACCTTAATTTCTTTTCGACTGAAGAAAGAAAGACATAAACATCTTGGATGACATGGGAGTGAGTAAATCAGGAAATTTGAATGTAGGAGTGAACTAATCCTTTAAAAGCTCAAATAAAAGCTCAAAGAAACCGAAACCAAATATTCTGGATGCCCTTGGCCGAAAACCAAAACCGAAAATATTTTTGCCTCATATTTTCAGCCGTTTTTCTCTTTTTCTGTGAAAAAATTCGGTGCATCCCTGGTTTCAACCCATTTTATTGAACTAAAAAAAGAGGCTTTGACCATTGGTCGCCATTTCTCACTCTGAAAACTCTCATTTCCACGTGCCCAATGTGCAGTGTTCCGGTATAATGTGACGATTTGGGCAGGACTGTATTGAACTGGATGTGTTTGAGGTTAGCTGATGCTGACCTTCATTACTGAGAGGGCAGAAAAGCGCCTCATCAGTTTAACAGTGACAGCTTCAGGGCTCACAGCCCAAAAATGATAGTCGGTTGTAATAAAGAGCAGCACGCTACTGTTAATCACGCTCTACACTATTATCTCCCTCTATTTGTCTTATACTAATGTTTTTTTCTTTTCTCTTACAGAGTAAAGAGGTGGGCCTCCAGCTGCAGGAGGATTTGATGAAGGTCCTCAACGAATTGTACACGGTAAGATATAAACACAGCCAAAATCTCTGGTTCCTCTGCACTGGTCTGCTGCAGCAAGGCAGTCTCTGCTCTGGTGGAGTGGTTATTTTAGTCTCTTGTGGTTGTAGTCCAATCAGTGTTTTTGAGGCGTGGGATTGGCTATAGTTACTTTTTCTTCGTGTTGAAAATATTTTGAGAGCTTTTAGTCACTGTGTGCCCCCCTGTGTGTGGTTGTGTTACAGGGTGTGTCAGAATTGTAGTTTTAAAGAGGCTAGATGGAACCGTTTAATCGGTTCTTAATGTTTATGTGCCTTGAAATGGGGTTGTGTGTATGTGAACAAAACAATGTTTTACCAGACATTCCTTGTAATTCCTCAGTAAGACAGGGTACATGAACAAGTAGTGAATGATAGTAATTATAGTCCTCAGCCAGCAATGAATCTAACCAGCTGGCACACGGATTGACTGCTTGTAGCCTACCTGATACTCTAAAGCAGATCTATTGCTTTTGCAATGGCACAGAAGAACACGTATAAGAGCTCTCCAAATGGTGATGATGTTCTCAGGATGGCAATGCCATCAAAAATTGTGGGTCAGAAAAGCGGAAATGGCTCTCACTTGTTACTTATCACAGAAGATTTTATTATGTTCCAGCTATGCTGTATGTTTTATAGACTTCCTCAAGCACCATTCACTTCTTTTTTTATTCTGTCCCAATAATTTGTCACAGAATATGCCATTTTTAAAATGGAAAATGTGAACAAGCTACATTTCCACTGATGAGGTCATGGCACTTTTCTTGAACATGGTATGAAACAGGCCCGAAACTCTTAAACAGGAAGGCTTTTTAATTTTTCAAAAAGTCATCATAAAATGCAGTGCTGTGTTTGTATGATTTTTACACTACTACTTGTATTTATTGATATTTTGTATTAGCTTTTAATTTTGTATTTTCAGTTTAAGTTTTAGTGGTTTGGTTAGAGTCGTTTGTCATTTTTGTTATTTCTGTTTTGCTTAATTTTGTTTCAGTAATTTTAGCCATTTATTTATTTTTCAATAAATCATCATTAAATACAGTCTTATTTTAGTATAATATATACATTTATACTAGTATTTATCAATGTTTTGTATAATTAATTTTGTTTCAGTTATTTTAATAGCAAAGGCAACATTTCTAGTTTTCTTTAAAGTTTTTTTTAATAATATTTATATTTAATTTTATTTCAGCTATTAACAAAACTTAAAAACTGTTTTAATAGTTTTAGTTCACAATAACGAAAAGAAAATGAAGTCAGGAAAACTAGGAAGACTAGACAGGAAGACTATTTTATTTTAATATTTTATTTTATTTTACATTTTATTTTCTAGAAATAAAGTTTAAAATCAAATAGACATGTGGTGTTGCCTTCATTGCCTTCAATGTTGCCTTTGCTATCAAATGTATTACAAATGAATGAATTAATTTTTCTTTTCTTTCCTTTATTTATTTTTTTGTTATTTTCCAGCAATAAAGATTAAAATCAATTAGACCAAATGTATTTCAAATAAATCAATACATTTTATTTTATTTATTTTTATTATTTTCTAACAATAACAATAAAAATAAAATAAATCAAATGTATTAAAAATGAATGAATGAATGAATTTTATTTTATTTATTTGTTATGTTATTTTCTAGCAATAAAGATTTAAATCAAATAGACCAAATGTATTAAAAATTAATGAATTTTTATTTTATTTATGTTTTGTTATTTTCTAGCAATAAAGATTAAAATCAAATAGACCAGATGTATTCAAAATTAATGAATGAATCAACTAACTAATTTATTTTATTTTATTTATATTTTGTTATTTTCTAGCAATAAAGATTAAAATCAGATAGACCAAATGTATTTGAAATTAATAAATGAATGCATTTTTTTATTTATTTTATTTTATTTGTATTTTGTTAGTTTTAAAATCAAATAGACCAAATGTATTAAAAAATGAATTTTATTTCATTTCATTTGTATTTTTTTTCTAGCAATAAAGATCAAAATCAAATAGACCAAATATACTTAAAATGAATGAATAAATGAATGAATGAATTACATTTTTTTTACCAAATAGGTCAAATGTGCTTAAAATCAATAAATTTTATTTTGTTTTATTTTTTATATTTTATTTTATTTATATTTTGTATTTTCTAGCAATAAAGATTCAAATCAAATAAACCAAATGTATTAAAAATGAATGAATAAATGAATTTGTTATTTTCTAGCAATAAAGAATAATATCAAATAGACCAAATCTATTAAAAATGAACTATTTTATTTGGTTATATTTTCTAGCAATAAAGATTAAAATCAAATAGACCAAATGTATTCTAAATAAATAAATAAATAAATAAATAAATTAATTAATTAATAAAAAAAATAGTAATGATTTTACTTAACATTTGATCATTGTCACTATAATAACTATATGTTTTTTGTGCCTTTTACACAAAATGAAAAGTAATACAGAAACATGTACCCTATTTTTGGAAAGTGCCTTATAGGAAACTCTGCCAGTGTTTACATTTTAGCACGAAAAAAAAACTTAAATGGCAGTTAACCTCTATTTTAACCCTCAATGGCAGTATGATTACTGTTTTATAGACTTAGTTTTGCAGTCACCCTACCACCGCAGAGACCCATGTTCCCTGGCAGTGCCGAAATTAGCACTGGTGCACGGAAAATTCAGGAATGATTCAGTGGATGTAAGTCATGTTGTTATTATCCTGCTATATAGGGGTGTGCATCAGTTCTACTTTCTGAAACACAGCACAGTGTTGCATGGGGCTTCCACACATACATGCCTTTAATTAGCGGCACAGCTAAAATAATCCTAATGATTGCAGGCTTTGATTTTTACTGGGAGAAGAAATCAAATAAGAAATGTCCTTTGTAATCGCCGCATATTTTGTATTCCTCGTTTTTGTGGGGGAGGAAGGAATAGTTTGGGGTTTTCAGGGTGGGGCATTCTGGACTCAAATGTGGTAGGAGGAGGACCCGTCATATTGGCCTACTTTGAATGGAGACTGGATTCCCCCCATACACATCCACACATGTTCTCCTGGGAAATGACTGTTACCCATTTCAATACCCCATAAAAAGTAAAGCAAAGTAAGCAAATCCTTTAATTAAAGAGTTAAGGATGATGAAAATAAACCTGGCACCATTTTTAGTGACATCTGTGCTTTATATGAAGAAAGGAAGGAATGAATGGAAAAGCTGATGATGATTATCTCAGCCTTTTGGATCTGAGAGAAACCCCACAGGGCCGAAAATGGTGAACAACGTGACGAATCGACTTTCCTCTTTACAATCCTCTGCATTCTTTTTCAGAAGCTCAACAGTGGCTAGTTCAGTAGTTCACCTAAAAATTCGAACTCTGTCATCATTTACCCGCCCTCGTGTCGAACCTATATGACTTTCTTCTGTGAAACATTTTTCTTTAAGAACTGGGAATGAGCCTGACACTTTTTTGCACTTTACAAGAGCAAGAAAAGGCCATTGAGATCTGCCCACAAGTATGTTTGCCAAATTCCCCCTGTAAGTGTTTCCTATTAATGATGACATTGCAAAGAGCTTACTAAATTTATTATGCCCCTCATGGAGGCTGACACACTCATGAAAGCCAGTGTTAAATGGAGGGAAATGGAGTCCATTAACTTTCTCTCTCTCACAGACAGCGAGTGATGGCTTGGTATCATCTCTCCGCTCTTGGCAGCGAGTTTGATTGCAAGCACAAGAATGGCGTCACTCTGTGACATTCCTCTCAAAGGAGCAGAAGTTTGGAATCAGATCCTCCCTTCAATCCCAATCCCAGATTACGCATCTGCTGAACACTAGCTATCAAGCTTGGTGGTGTCTTCCTTGGAAACAGTCACAGATGAGAGTTTCACCATTGTCTCTCATTGGACATTGGACGTAATTGCTTAATTTTATAGGGGCTGTATTGTTTTATGTGTTCCTTGCTATTTGTGATCGTTTCTATTTTATATTATGAAATGGTAATACATATTAATGTAATCAGTTTCAGCATCAAAGTTACATAAATGGCCATTTTAGAAGGAAGTTTTGTGTTCTGGAAGTTACGGGATGTTTTCATCCTGTGTTTCATCAAACTCTTTTATTTCAAAAGAAGAAAAACAGGATAGTTCACCCAAAAATTTAAATTCTGTTATTAGTTACTTACCCTCATGTCGTTCCAAACCCATAAGACCTTTGTTCATCTTTGGAACGCAAATTAAAATATTTTTTTAAGAAGTCTGAGAACTTTGTGACCCTGCATAGACAGCAACGCGACTACCATTTTTATGTAGCTTCATAACATTATGGTTAAACAACTAATGTCACATGGGCTATTTTAGCGATGTCCTTACTGTCCTTTCTGGGCCTTAAACATTAAACATGGTAGTTTCATTGCTGTCTATTAAGGCTGTCACGATTCCTTGATTTAAAAAAAAAATCCTTGATTGCTATTTGCCCATGTCAAGTAATAAATACAGGAAGTGGCGCATTTAAAGGTTGTATCAGCGATTTCTAGCCTGAAACATAAAGTGTCAAATTCAGCTGACCTTTCATCACGATCCGCTCGCTGCCTGCCCCATAAATTGTCTGTGAAAAAACCGCGTCTCTCTGGTCAGCCTAGGGTCCGAGATATGCCAAAAAAACAATCGGCACTACCAACCTTTCCACAGATAAACAAACAGTGTTCCAACCAATCAGCGTCAGGGGTTTGGTGTTGTGGACTTTCGCTCCGCCTCCCTCACATCCCTGCACCAGTAGGAAAGTCCACAACACCAAACCCCTGACGCTGATTGGTTGGAACACTGTTTGTTTATCTGTGGAAAGGTTGGTAGTGCCGATTGTTTTTTTGGCATATCTCGAACCCTAGGCTGACCAGAGAGACTCGGTTTATTCACAGACAATTTATGGGGCAAGCAGCGAGCGGAAAGTGAAGAAAGGTCAGCTGAAATTGACACTTTATGTTTTAGGCTAGAAATCGCTGATACAACCTTTAATGAACGAGAATCCATGAAATTCATTATTAGACCATTTTCCAAGGCTGAATGATAATTTAAACCTATTTAAACATCGTAAAAAAAGAATAATGCTATTGTTAATTCACAAACGCAACACTCGAATTAAATCTCAGAGCGGCTCTGTTCACAGTAAATGCTGCTCCAGACAAACAGTTATCATTTACAAGTGTGAAGCGTCTCAAACTCTATCTCTGCATATTGCTGTGAGTTTGGGTTTATTTGTAACGTTCATCTGGATACGCAATGTGTGCTTTTTCATCAGATTTGTAAGGTAAATCATTTATAAAACTATGCAAACACAGGAGAATACATCAATACCTCAATATGTTAACTAGGGCTGCCCTCGACTAAAGATTTTTTCTGGTTGATTACTAGTCATTCATTTTAAGCGTTAGTGAACTATTAGTCGCATGTTTATTAATAAACCATATAAATCATAATAATGAGCCTTTTATTGTCTACATAGCCTAATAAGCGTTCAAGCGCATGCAAAAAAAAAAAAAAGCTTGCCACAGCGCACCGACAGATATAATAATTATGAATGTGTCAGGGAAAAACAACAAGAACACCGCATTAATGTTTTATTAATGTATTGATAAACTAGTGCTTTCTTTGTTTTCGGCTTAAGAGATGAAGTCGTTGACACTGACTTGTCATCTCCACAGTAGTGATGCGCCTGTATGCATGTTTCATATGGATTACATAATCTGAGAATATTGTTTTCTATTTGAATTGGTTCATTTAAAAGTAGACATTTCACTCTCTATAGATTTTCATGTCTGTAAGACAAGTATACACAGAGTTTCGAAGTTTCACACTCAAGTTCACAGAGACCGAGACAGCAGAAAGCCAATCCTGTTTATTTTCATTATTTTACAAAAGCACATTTTGTTGTTATTGTGAGTGCACGCAAATAACTGTAGAGTCTTTACAGATTTAAAAGGTGTATAACTTGTAAATGTAAATTTTAAGAGCAAGTTACCACACCGGCGCCTCTGAATCTGTCATGCAGTGAGTGTGCCTTTATATTCATATTCAATAATTAATATATTAATAATTCAGTGGCTGTAGCATTTCACCTTGGATTTTTTTAATTACCACAAAAAATGTATTATAATAATCTGATTACTCAATTAATTACTAGAATAATCAAACGATTACTCGATTATGTAGGGTCAGAAAGCTCTTGGGTATCTTACAGTTTTCGAACTACATAACAGTGCCTAATTAATGACAGAATTTTTGTTTTTTAGGTGAACTATCCCTTTACTTTTACGGTGTATGGTAGAGTATACTCAGTAGGGTTGTGCCGATAGACGATAGTATCGTGTATCGACGATAGTCAGAGATATCGCCTGTTGATGATGCCTTTGACGATAGTTAGACGATAATTATTATTATTCGTCAACAAAGAACTTAACTTTAGCAATGCAGCACAGAGAGTCTGTTCTAGGATGCTTCATAAACTTGCCGCGGTATAAACATACGCACAGAGAGGCCACAGCGCCTTAACGCACCTCGTGCAGTGAAAATGGGAGATTTTCATCATACAGTAGGGTGGTAGATTCTAAAAGGAGTGTTATATTATATTAGCATTGCAGTCATTAGGATAACAGAGGTAGTAAAACCTGGTTCAGGTTGAATTAAATACGATGTATCATAATCAGTCTGTATATAGTAAACATAAACAGTCATCTCAGTAACATCTATAGGCGTTAATTAGAATTACGATGCGATCAGATGGCGCTAAACATACACACGTGAATTACACGCGCATCACTTCTCCGCATTCAATATGATCTGAACTATAACATCACCTGATGATAACGGTCAGACATACAGCGGTAACATTATCGCAATGACGGGTAAAGAAAGATTCATTCATTTACATTCTGGCACGCACATTTACAACTCACTCACTGACGATAGCAGAGAATGAAACCGAAAGTAACTTGAACAACTCCGGCAGAATTACAGTCAGCGCTCTGTACACGCACAACTTAATCATATGCCAAAAGAAAGTCTACCTTTACAAAACGAATAAGGAATTTAGTACATAGATAATTAATTAAATTAGCACGATAGTATCGTGTATCGGCGATCTCTCAGGCTGACGATAGGGCGATATGAAAATTGAGCATATCGCCCAACACTAATACTCAGTATATGACTTCTGCATGGTTTACAGTCTATCTAAAGTAATAAATCTGGATGGTGAATTTTCTTCCTCTGTCATTTGAACTGATGAGATACTGGGAATAAGCAATAACAGCTAATAAATTGGGCTAGAGTATGTAATTTTCTTTAGCATAGAGGCTCTGCTGAAGTTTTAGTCTGTACAAACACACTGAGCTAAAAAGGTTCTGCATGCCTGACTGTGAGTGTAAAGCATTTGTGTGAATGATTCGGGCCTGTAGCAGTGTTTTGATATAATAACTGTGGTGTTGAAGCTGATAGGTCATCGTTTTAAGTTTCAGCCAGGTTCTTGTGTGTAATCTTTCCTTTCAAACTACCTTCATGAGCACAACCACCTGTAAGGATCCTTATTGCACATGTTCAAAAATCACAAAATTCAAAATCATTTTAATCTTCTTTTCTTTACTGCACAGGTGATGAAGACCTATCACATGTACAACATGGACAGCATCAATGCCGAAAGCAAGCTGAAGGACGCGGAGAAGCAGGAGGAGAAACAGATGAGCCGCAGCGTCCGACACGAGGACAGGCAGACCCCGCGCTCGCCCGACTCCCTCACAAACATCAAGATCGAGGAGAAACACGTGCGGCGCAGCTCTGTCAAGAAGATCGAGAAGATGAAGGAGAAGGTAAGCAGTGAGATCACAGAGTTCAAATGAGTCGTAATGGGGTGAGAAAAGAGTTCATGTAAGGAGAAATCAGTTTCTTGGACAGTTTAAACAGAGAATGTGGAGAAAAGGTGAACGTGGGCAGGAGAAGAATGAACAGATGGAGGGAGATTTCAGGGAAATGGGAAAGGTGACAGAGTGGGAGTTGAGAGACAGAGGCTGAAATGGGAGCGCGTAGGGAGCAGTGAGTTGATGAGAGATACAGAGGATGCCGTCACTGCCAGATGGTGTTGAGGGTCCTAAACCTGATCCTGGACAGCTTTAATGACCTGTTGACAGTGGTTTATTCAATTTATAACATGTGTCAGATATGTAATCCATGCTTATCATGTCTAAATAATACTGTGCTGTCCACATGGCTCTTCGGAATACTTCATTCTGATTGGTTAACTGTATTCTTCAGTTCAAAAAATTAAAATGAAATAAAATTGTATTTCCATAATAATTAATTACAAAAATAAATATAAAATTAGCAATGGTCAATGGTCTTTTCATGTTAAAATTTTTATAAAAAATAGATGACCAACAGTGACCCTTTTATGTCAATAACATAAAATAAATTAATGTTTGTACAAATTACATAATTGATTAATTTATTAAATAATTATATAATAACTAATTAAAGTAATTTATATTTAGTAACAATTTTTATACACACACACTGTGACCAACAGTGGGCCTTTCATGTCAATAAAATATAAAAAAAAACTAATTAAATAATGTATATAAAAAAGGAATGGTGTTTTCATATTCATTAAATTAAAAAAAATAATAATAATAAAATTGGTAATGGCCAATGTTCTTTTCATGTTCAAAAAAAAATAAATAAAAATAGGTGACCAACAGTGGGCCTTTAATGTTAATAAAATAAAATAAATATAATAATAATAATAATAATAATAATAATAATAATAATAATTTAAAAAAAAACATCACCAATGGTCTTTTTATAATCAAAAAATAAATACAAATAAAAAAAGGTGACCAACAGTGGTCAATAAAGTAAAATAAAATAATAAAATAAAATTTAACCACCAATGGTCTTTTGATAGTCCAATCAGCTAGTCATTATCACAAAATAAACTCTTAGGATAAAACAAGGCTTGATATTATAATTTATACAAAAATAAAAAATTAAATAGGTGACTAGAAATGGTGTTTCCATACATTTTAAACAAAATAAAAAAAAATAAAAATAAAATTGGTTACCGCCAATGGTATTTTCTTGTTCGAAAAATGAATAGAAATAAAATAGGTGACCAATAGTGGACCTTTCATGTCAATAAAAAAAAAAAAAAAAAAATATATATATATATATATATATATATATATATATATATATATATATATATATATAACATAAATAAAATAAAAGCGTACTAATCAATTAAAATATAAAATAATATGAAATAAAATCAGTGACTGTGACTGTGATCTTTTAATTTTGCAAGTAGAAATGTAAAATAACAGTATAATGTACAATCAGCGGGTCCTTATCACAAAATAAACTATTAGGATAAAACAAGGCTTCATCTTACATGCTTGTATTTCTGAAATTCCAGGCTGCAAAATTCCTGAAATTTCCAATTTGATATGGTAATCCCAAACACTAAATGGCAGTTTAATTCATCAAATGAATGGCTCCCCAATGACTGTGTATACTGTGTTGTAGAATGTCATTGGATGATGTAATGAGATGACATAGGGTCAGGGGTCAGGCATTAGCATGTCTGGCCCAGATATTGTTGTCAATCCAGGTCTTTGTTCTTCTGGATTCCTCCGGTTACCATCTCTGTCCAGTACTACCAGCTTACGGAATGATTTATGGGATCATCGCTGGGTTGTTCCAGGGCCACCTCTGTTTCCACAAGACCAACAGCAGCTTCTCTATGTATATCCCGCTAGAGAGAGCCTGTGGTCACCCCAGCAGCATTTACAGATGGAAATGTAGTGCAGTTTGTGGTGGCAGCCTATTCAAGGCAGGCTAGTAGAAACTAAACAAGGTGCCATCCATCATAAGCTCACGTTTTAATGTTAGCTTTAAAGGTTTTGATCAATCAAAAATAAGAAGTCTGTTATTATTTACCTCCACTCATGCTGTTCCAAACCATTCCAAACTGTTCAAAAATATTAAAATAGATGTTTGTGACCATACTATGACTTCATGTTTGAATTTATGATGCTTTGTCATTATGCACTGTGGAAAAATCTGTCCTTTTCTCATCTGTTGTCTCCTGGTTTTGTGTTTTTTTATTCTCAGCGGCAAGCGAAATACACTGAGAACAAGCTGAAAGCCATCAAGGCCAGGAATGAGTATCTTCTGGCTCTGGAGGCCACCAACAGCTGTGTCTTCAAATACTACATCCATGATCTGTCTGACCTCATAGATGTAAGTCCACCTTTGTCTCATCTCTTCAAAGAGCCAAGATGTTCATGTCTTTCTTTCTTCAGTCGAAAATAAATTAAGGTTTTTGAGGAAAACATTCCAGGATTTTCTCCATATAGTGGACTTCAATAGGGATCAATGGGTTGAAGGTCCAAACTGCAGTTTCAATGCAGCTTCAAAGGGCTTTACACAATCCCAGCTGAGGAATAAGGGTCTCATCTAGTGGAACAATCTGTAATTTTCTAAAAATATTAAACATTTATATTCTTTTTTTAACCACATATGCTCGTCTTGCACTATCTTGGCTTCACGTAGTACGTAGGAAAGGTCACACGTGATGTAGATGAAAGTACCAACCCAGTGTTTACAAAGTGAACATGCAAAGAAAGTCAAACACACTTTACACAAAAAGTTGGAGGAGAAAATGATATTGCCCTACAATACTTTTTTGAACCAAAATACACAGGCGAAGAACTAACAACATGTGACCTTTGGAATGTGATTATGTAATGCGTTAAGTCGCATATATGCACCGCAGAGCTAGTGTGAGACAAATATTTGTGGTTAAAAAGTTTCGTTTTAGCTAGATAGGACCTATATTCCTCGGCTGGGATTGTGTAAAGCCTTTTGAAGCTGCATTGAAACTGCAATTTTAGTTTTTGTTTAATCGAAGGGTTTTTGAAATGTACGTTGCCAGGTGTCGATGTCTCAGTATCGATGCTAAATCAATATCGTATTCAGTAAACAAGTAAACAAGCTCAGAGCAGCTGATGAAATAAAACTAGGCCTGTCAGAAAGTAAATAATTTATGATAAATGTTAAGATTATGAGTTTTTTTTCTGTTTATCAAACTGCTTCACTAGTTCAATCATTCAAAAAAGGTTTTGAGCTATCGTATGGTCTTGTCTTTAATTTTTGCTTAAAAATATAATTAAGTAATTCAGCTTCATCATTGAGAAATTACATTACATTGCATCATTTTGGTTAATAAACCCATCTGATTTGTTGTACAGACATGACAGAATTAAACCGTTTAAAGGGACAGTTCACTCAAAAATGTAAATTCTGTCATTAATTACTCACCCTCATGTCATTTGAAATACATAAGACCTTCGTTTATCTTCAGGAACACAAATTAAGATATATTTGTTTAAACCAAAAAGCTTTCTGATCCTGCTTTGACAGCAACGCAACTACCACGTTTAAGCCACTGAAGGGTAGTAAGGACAATGTTAAAATAGTCCATGTGACACCTGTGGTTCAACCTTAATTTTATAAATCTATGAAGTAAACTTATCAAGAATTGTATCCATTCTTGAGCACAGGCAAACTTTTTTTTTTTTTTTTATACCCTGGTACTTTTTTTCCAGTATACTGTGCAGCCCTACAAGTGTAATGCCCTAAATATGTAGTAATACCCTCTGACAGTGTGCTGCTTCATCAGACTTCTTTACTCAAGTTTGACCCTGAAGGTAGACCTGTAGCAGCCCTCTGTGTGAGCTACGCAAGAGGGCCTACTTGTCCCACCAAATCAACATCTGACACCTAACAAAGCACTCACAAAGTACTGAAATCTCCTCCTCATATTACCTTCAACTGCAACACACAGGGGCCCCACACAACACGGCGTCCTCTTTTTGAGTGAGGAACTGCAAATGATGGATTTAATCTGAGCAGTCTTCATTTAAAACAATCAGAGCATGAAAGTGAAGTTGTAACCATGCCAGAATAATAGCCAAAAATGGGTTTCTTGGGGTTTTATTTTTTAGTACTAACAAAAATGTACTTGAATGTACTTTTAAATGGTTAGTTTACCCAAAAATGAAATTTTGGTCATTAATTACTCACCCTCATGTTGTTCCGAAACCATAAGACCTTTGTTCATTCCAGAAAATTTATTTTGGGTTTATATTTGCACACAAAAAGTATTCAAAAAAGTAGCTTTGGAATATTACCGTTAAACCATTGATGTCACATGGACTATTTGTTAAAGTTCTTGGTACCTTTCTGGACCTTGAATGTGGAAGGACCCTTGCTGTCTATGGAGGGCCAGAGAGCTCTAGGATTTTAATCAGAATAATCTTAATTTATGTTCCGAAGATAAACAAAGATCTTACGGGTTTGGAACGACATGAGGGTAATGAATGACAGAATTCTCATTTTTGGGTGTTTGATTTAAAAGTCTCTGCCTGTTGCATAAATGTTGTTTTACTCCAGATTTTGCTGCTTTTCCCAACTCAAAATTGACATTAAATCTCAAAATACCCCTTTTTTCCCCTCTTTCTCAGTGCTGTGACCTGGGCTACCATGCTAGCCTGAACCGTGCACTGCGTACCTACCTCTCGGCCGAGTTTAACGTGGAGACTTCCAAGCACGGTGGTCTGGAGACCATTGAGAACGCTGCGGAGAATCTGGAGGCCAATGCGGACAAACAGCGGGTCATGGAGACCTACAACAATGTCTTCTGCCCTCCGATGCGCTTCGATTTCCAGTCTCACATGGGTGATATGGTCAGTTGGTGTGATTGTTATTGCTTATGACTTGACATTGGTAAAAAGAAGGAATGGAATATGCAGTGATGGTAATAATTTTCATGCCCCAAGCAATATACCAACAGCATAGTTACAATGTGGGTAAACAATGGCACACAGACAGTCTTAGGCAACTGAGTGAGGTTTTACTGGTGCCAAGTGCTTTTGCTCTAATATATTAAACATCTTGATGATATCAAGAAATCAGCTATGCTAAATACCAGTCGGTTATACTGTTACACAACCATCAGCATTGTATTTATGAGACGATGTGTCCTGCTGTTACATGTGACTCTTGCGAGACTGTGTCTCATTGCATGCCCAAACAAACCCAGACATCTCAAGAGGAATGAAGCATTTCTCAATCTGATTGTTGCACAGTGACAGACATGCCTGCTGCTGAGAGAACTCTGTTGCTTCAGCCCTGTATTATTGTATGTTCTCATTAGACTGTCCTGCTATTATATGTGACCCTGGACCACAAAACCAGTCATAAGGTTAAATTCTACAAAACTGAGATGTATACATCATATGCAAGCTCAATAAATAAGCTTTCTATTGATGTATGGTTTGTTAGGATAGGACAATATTTGGCCGAGATACAACTATTTGAAAATCTGGAATCTGAGGGTGCAAAAAAAATCAAAATACTGAGAAAATCATCTTTAAAGTTGTCCAAATTAAGTTCTTAATGCATATTACTAATCAAAAATTACATTTTGATATATTTATAGTAGGAATTTTACAAAAAAATCTTCATGGAACATGATCTTTACTTAATTTCCTAATGATTTTTGGCATAAAAGAAAAATCAATAATTTTGACCCATACAATGTATTTTTGGCTATTGCTACAAATATACCCCAGCGACTTAAGACTGGTTTTGTGGTCCAGGGTCACATATTGTATATTATTCACTATTATTATGGCAAGTTGACTGCTATGTGACCCTGGACCACAAAACCAGTAATAAGTAGCACAGGTATATTTGTAGCAATAGCCAACAATGCATTGCATGGGTCAAAATGATAGTTTTTTCATTTATGCCAAAAATCAGTAAAGATCATGTTCCATGAAGACATTTTGTACATTTCCTACCGTAAATATATCAAAACCCTAATTTTTGATTAGTAATATACATAGCTAAGATCTTTATTTGAACAACTTTAAAGGTGATTTTCTCAATATATTGATATTTTTGTACCCTCAAATAGTTGTATCTCAGCCAAATATTGTCCTATCCTAACAATGGTGTGATAAATCAATGATGTATAAATCTCACTATGAAAAAATGTACCCTTATGACTGGTTTTGTAGGCCAGGGTCATATATACAGTGCCTTGCAAAAGTATTCATACCCTTTCATTTTTTTCACGTTTTGTTTTGTTGCAGCATTATGTTAAACTGCTTTAAATTAGTTTTGTTCCCCCATCAATTTACACTCCATACACCATAATAATGACAAAGCAAAAACCAGATTTGCAAATTTTACAAATTTATTAAAAACAAAACACTGAAATAAGTACATTGCATAAGTATTCTTACCCTATACTCAGTACATAGTTGAAGCACCTTTTCAGCCTCAAGTCTTTTTGGGTATGATGTGACAAGCTTTGCACATCTGCATCTGGCAATTATCTGCCATTCTTTGCCTCACCTTTTCACCTCTCAAGCTCTGTCAGCTTGGATGGGGGTTGGCAGACATTTTCTAGAGTCCTAGTTGCTCCAATCGTCTTCCATTATGGATAATGGAGGCTACATGCTTCTGTGAACCTTCAATGCAGCAAGTCTGTCACTGAGCTCTACAGGCAGTTATCTTGACCTCAGGACTTGATTTTTGCTCTGATATGCACTTTCAGCCGTTAAACCTTTTCTGAGAGGTGTGTGCCTTTCTAAATCATACTCATTCAAATGAATTTGCCACAGTTTAACTCCACTCGAAGTGTAGTAACATCTAGAAGCAATATGAATGCTCCTGAGCTAAATTTTAAGTGTCCCAGAAAAGGGTATGAAAGTTGCAAAGTTGTTACAAGCCTTTTTTGTGCTTTGTCATTATGGTGTATGAGATGTAGATTGATGTGGGAAAAAAAAGTAATAAAGCAGTTTAACATAAGGCTGCAACATAACAAAACATAACAAAAAAGAGTATGAATACTTTCGCAAGGCACTGTAGGTGCTGTGATTTATATATTGAAACACACAGAAATTGTCCGCTCTGGGATTTTATTTTATTTATTTTCTTTTATTTTATTTTGTTTTGTTTTTTTTGTTTTGTTTTGTTTTATTATTTTTCTCTTTTTTTATATTTATTTTATTTTATATATTATTTTTACTTTATTTTAATTAAAGGTGAGAGAGGATTTTGTGTCATTTGTGTCACCAAACTGCTAATGTCACATCACCTATAAACACCCAACAGTAAGGTACTGTAGTTTGCAGAAATATGTTATTAGTTGTTTCTTAATTCTATTTTCTTATATTCTATTTAATTTTTTTTTTATTTTGTTACTTTGTAAGTTGTGAGTTAATATCCCACAATTCTGAGAAAAAAAGTCAGAATCGTGAGACATAAACTTGCAATTGCAAGAAAAAGTCAGAATTGCGAGATACAAACTCGCATTTGAGGAAAAAGTCAGAATTACATGTTTTTATCTCACAATTATTTTGTTTTAAAGTCAGAATTATGACATAAACTTGCAATTCTATGAAAAAAATCACAATTGAGAGTTTCACTTCAGAATAACTTCAGAAATGCGAGATAGAAACTCACAATTGTGAGTTTATATCATGCAATTCTAAGAAAAAAGTCAGAATTGTGGGTTTCTGTTTTACAATTCTGACTTTGTAACTCACAATTGCACGTTTATATTATGCAATTCTAAGAAAAAGTCAGAATTGTGAGTTTATATATATCGCAATTCTGACTTCACAACTCACAATTGTGAGTTTATATCACGCAATTCTGAGGAACAAAAGTCAGAATTGAGAGTTTGTTTAATGCAGTTATGAGAAAAAAAGTCTTGTGACCTAAAAAGATAACCTTTTTTATTCAGTGGCTGAAATGGGCTTCCTTACTTTTCTGCTGTGCTGAACTTTATGCTGATGTTTTTGTTATTAGTCAACCTTGCATCAGGGGTCCTAGATGTTTGTAAGTGAGTGATGAACAGAGCAGCTGGTTTTCCCCAGTGCACATGTGCCCCGTCGTGCGTTCAGCCCTCTGGGAGAGGGTGGACCACAGTGAGCCAGATGTTCCCCAGCTGTTATGGGCAAAGAAAAGAGAGAGTGTGAAAAAGAGCAAACGAGAGAAGCAGATAGAGGCTAGCTGGGGTCACTCTGTTTTTCAGAGCATATGGGCACATCAGCTTTGTTATCACTGCTGGAGATGGTCTTGCTTTAGTTCTCCTTCTGCTGTTGAAGTTCACAAGCTCTTTCTTCTCTCTTTCTCCCTCAGGTGGGACATATGTGTGCCCAGCTGCCCGTGCAGGGAGAGCTGATCCAGAGATGCCAGCAGCTACAGTCCCGTCTGTCCACACTGAAAATAGAGAATGAAGAGGTGACGTACACACAGTCCAACAAATACAATATGCACAACAAATTATGTTTATATTACATCTTATCTGTTGAACTTTTTCACAGTTTACTTGTTTCTGTTGATGTGCACTGTTTCATATCAAAGCATTGGACTGAATCAAAGCAGTTTTGATTCAGCAGTCATCTTTACACACAATTTCACAGATTTACATGCTGAATTTTTTTTAATTTATACATTTTCCAGACACTTTTGTCTAAACTGAACCTATGACCTTGGCGCTACAAGAGTGTTTGCCCCCTTGAGTGTGTTGTTTATAAAGCATTTTGGCTAATTTGATGAAAAGTTAAGCCAATAAGAGTTTAGCTTTAACATTATGATTAAACATTTATCTAAAAATCCATCAGCATGGATTCTGATTCTGTTTGGGCTTCCACAAAAGGCAATGTAATGTGTTTTAAATGGTACTGTTTGAACTAGGGAGGTAGTGTAACAGTGGTAATGGGTTAATGTTAGTGTTTCAAATAAGCATTAAACTTTCTCCATGTTCTGTTTATTTAATATCTCTTTTACTCAGGCATTTGTGGTATTAAAAACAAAAACTTCATAAAACATCAGTTTCTCGACACTGGGAAAAAAATGATTTACTTAATCAGCGTTTTTGACTTCTTATTTTAAAATCCTTCTTATTTTAAAATATTAATCTAATAAAATGTAGTCAGTTTTATGCTCATGAAAAATAAAAAAAATAGTATCTCATGCAGTTTTCCACCTTATTTTCTTTTATACTTTTAATGGAAAACAAGACAGAAATAACCAAGAAAATTATTTAATGCAGTGCACCAGTGGGTTTGTACATTGTAATGAAGATTCACAGGCTATAATAGACATGCTCTTTCTCCAGGTGAAGAAGACGATGGAGGCCACTCTACAGACCATCCAGGACATGGTGACCATTGAGGACTTTGATGTGACTGACTGCTTCCACCACAGTAACTCAATGGAGTCTGTCAAGTCCACCATGTCTGAATCTTTCATGAGCAAACCCAGCCTGGCCAAGAGACGAGCCAACCAGCAGGAGACAGAACAGTTTTACTTCACGGTAAATGAGACGGAGAATGAGAGAAATCAGTTTAATACAGGGTCACAGGGTTGAAGAAAGGGTGTGGAGGATTGGACGGTGGGAAATCTGTAGCTGGCCATAAAGAGAAATAGGAAAGGAAGAGTGATGAAGGGAGAGATAAGAGATTTAGTGTTTGAGATACAGCTTAATGTCCTTTCCTCTCTATCAGAGGCTTTTAAGAAGCCTTTGATTGAAAAGACGGCAATTAGAGGAGACTGCTGCAGTTGACTGCTGTTCATTGATCTGTGCTTGTTTGTAGACAGCTGAAACTGTGTTACGTTGTAATTCGACAAATAGCATTAAAGAGGAATTTGTTCTCCAGACAGATTTTACAAAATACCTAGAACACAGAAGCAGCAGTGTAGCAATGCCCAGGGAGCAAAATATAAAAAAAGTTATCTGTTAGTTCTGTCATGACAGAACTCTAAGATTTTAGCATAGTAATGTACATGACTGTTTTAATGTGTTTGGTCTTGACGGAATACGCTACTGCTGCGGCAGAGCAATTACCAAGACTTTCTACTGCTAATACATCCACACACATGCTTCTGTGAGTATGAAAGAAATACTGCTGCTGCACATATATAGGAAATAACCTTCATATATGACATATATGAAATCACACCGTAGTGGATCTATACAGGTGGAGCTGGGGAGGTGGAGGGTTTATTTATTTCTGAAGCACATTGCGACTGCCACAGCCAGCGCTAGCCGAATATTTGAATATTGAGTAGCAAGCTCATTGACTGCTGATACGAAAAGAACCAATCAGCTGCGTAATGTGACTAATAATGTCATTATGTCAGATTGAGTCAGACTGCACCATCTAGAGTTTCAAATAATATTATTTGTTTGAAAAATAATAACAAAAATATTGTTTATCTATTAGTCTATCAAGTATATATGTGACTCTGGACCGCAGAACCAATCATAAGAGTCATTTTTTTTTTAAATTATATAATAAATAAGTTTTCCATTGATGTATGGTTTGTTAGGATTGGACAATATTTGGCCTAGATACAGCTATTACAGAAAATCTGGAATCGGAGGGTGCTAAAAAATCTAAATACTGAGAAAATCGTCTTTGAAGTTGTTCAAATAAAGTTTTTAGCAATGCATATTACTGATTAAAAATTGAGTTTTAATATATACAGTAGGACATTTGAAAAATATCTTCATGGAACATTATTTATCCTAATGATTTTTGGCGTAAAAGAAAAATCGATCATTTTGACCCATACAATGTATTTTTTGGCTATTGCTACAAATATTCCCGTGCCACTTAAGACTGGTTTTGTGGTCCAGGGTCATATTTATTTATTTATTTATTTTTTATTTATTTTTAGGTTTTTACCGTTTTTAAATGATTAAGAAAAATGAATTATTTAATTTCATAATCGCTTTCCTGTTTTTGTTTTTTAAGCTTTTTTAACAGGGTTCTTTTAAAGTGCTTAAAGTACTTGAATTTAACTTTGAAATTTAAGACCTGGAAAACCCTTTGAAAATAGCAATATTCCTGAAGAAATACAGAAAAGTGCTTGAATTATTGAAAGACAATGGATCTATGAAACAACTGTTTCATTTTGTCAATAAGCACATATCTTTTCACGCAATTCAAAAACATCATACTTTTTTGCTTATTTCAGTTAATGTCAGAAAACAATTAAGCTAAGCAAGTAGTAGTAGTACTGACAGTGTTAAAGACATGAAAAGAGGAACAGATGAACCAAATCAATTGAGTTATTTACACTGAAACCACTCCAGTTGATTCAAATCATTAATTTCAAGCGATTTACTAGCAAAAACCAGATCAAATTAATGAAGCCGTTCATTTTTTAATCTCAACATGTGATTTTCTAATTACACATGTGATCAATGGAAGCACAAGCTTAGCAAACAAAGGTTTGTCACTTGATGTTGTACAGGCTGTTTTAGCACATCCCCTTCATTACATAATATCCTGATGTATTCCTCCCCTGTATCTCCCTCTCTCCTTTCTCTTTAACTCCCTATGCACATTCAGCTTGTCTTTTTCTGCCAAAAGCACTAGTGCATGGCTCCATGTGTTGGCTATCCTTCCCGTGTCTGCATGACTGTAATGCTGGTATGGCTGTGATATATGATGGATGAAATTGTAAGCATCTGTCTGCCCAGCTCCCTCATTCCCTCCGCAGTTCAGGTTTCTCTCCATCCGTCTCCTGACTCCTCTATCTGTCTCTCTGCTGTCAGGTTTCCATCAGGTCAGGGTTCTCGCCCCCAAAGAGCCATAAGCTATTAGAGCACATAGATCCAAAGCCTCCCTGTGCTCCAGTGGATATGAAATTAATGTTTACGCCAACAAGACGTATAGTCTCAACACTACACAGCAAATTGAAAGGGGTGGAGAAATGATCCTTGGCCAGAAAGCTGAGAAAAGGAAGGAAGATTGATTATACTGCTCACTTAATAGCTATTCAAATGACATTTCTCAGCAGTGTTAGTTCATGAGTGTTGAGATGGTCTTAGATTTGAGCTGGAGTTAAAACATTTTCTATTCTCTGTTTCAGAAACTGAAGGAGTTTCTGGAAGGCAGGAATCTCATCACCAAACTACAGGCTAAACATGACCTGATCCAAAAGACTTTGGGAGAAAGTGAGTAATCTTTCTCGGTTGATGTGTGCATGTGTATCTATGAGCTGGTTTAATCTGAAAAACTTCTGTCATAAAATATTGTGGGTGTAATATTACTTTACTTCAATAAACAAGATGTTAATATTGAGTAAATAATATTTTAGACATTATATAGTACCAGTTACTTTTTGCTTCACAAGTGAAAATACTTTAAAACGAAGTCAAATTTTATAATCCACCATTGTGCTTCTCAGAGCAACACACGGTTCCCTAAAGTAATCATTGTTTTCTATGGATTGGTTGAGAAAAAGATTCAGTGTAAGTAATTTATAAAGGCAGTACTTACGTTTACTGTACATTAAACCAAATGATCCTATAGTTAATTGGACATACCTTGTCACTTGTTTCATCTTGGAATGAATCTGTGTTTTTGGACAAATCAGTTGAGTGAATGATTCAACTGACTCCCTCATATTAAAGACTGTCATATGCTTTATTCCTGAATGAATCAGTGGCTTTAAACAAATCATTTAAGTGAATTTAAGTTTTGTTCCCAATGCATCAGTGTATTTGAACAAATCAGTTGAGTGAATGATTCAACTGACTTACTCATTAAGACAGTCATGTGTCTTGTTTCCAAATGAATCAATGTTTTTGAACAAATCAGTTGAGTGAATGATTCAACTGACTTGCTCATACAGTCAGTCATGTTTTGTTCCTGAAAGAATCAGTCTTTTTTGAACAAATCAGTTTAGTGAATGATTCAACTGACTTACTCATAAAGACAGTCATATATTTTGCTCTCCAGTTTTTAAACAGATCAGTTGAGTAAATGATGTGCTGTTATACTGATTCTGTAGCACACTTAGAATGATGCTCAACCAGTCAAATTTGAGTACAGGAATACAATGTTGTATAATTAGCCTATTGTTTGTCATTAGTCTGTTACGCCATCGTAAATATGTGTGATACATAAAATTAGAAAATTACTTAATTTTTAATTCACAAAATAATGTTTCTTTTATGTGTAGGGTTAGGGTTCATATGTTTGTGTGGGATGTTGCCGTGTCAAACAGAGAGGGTACGAGTTGACCGTTTGTGTGTAAGCTTGAGGATGGTACTGATGTCATCAGAGCATGAAGCTTTAACAGCCCAGAGCCGCTCAATACTGCTGTCTTCTGGACCCTAGCATGATCTTATCCACTCACTCACTGGCAGTGTTGGATGCTGGAGGTCAAAGGTCATGTGCCATGCTACAAGACACAGAAAATGAGTCTGAAAAGAAAGAAAAGAGCACAGCGGGGATTTCCTAGAGTGTTTTTTACTCTGATGTACCACCCACGTTCATTCCTGGTAACTGAATGAAACTATCAGCCATTCGGCTCAGACTGCCAATGAAACAGGAAGTGAAACTGAGAGAATCAGACTGATGGCACACAAGATAACGAAGAGATAATTATGTGTGATAGAGATAGCAATGGTGTTGATTACTCTTTCGTGAAATAAGCGTGCTAGCTGAGACTAGCGCAGTCAGAAGTAGTAATCATTTTGTAGATGTTAACTTTCTCCTCCATTACTCCAGTCGTGTCACATGTTCCTTCAAAAATCATTCTAATATGCTGATTAGCTGCTCAAAATGATCATGTACAGTAAAATGAGCTAAAATAATATTTAACAGTCTTATTAGGAATCATTAGTGATTGCATTTAAAGGATTAGTTCACTTACAGAATAAACGTTTCCTGATAATTTACTCACCCCCATGTTATCCAATATGGTCTTTCTTTTTAAAGTCAAAAATAAATAAAGGTTTTTGAGGAAAACATTCCAGAATTTTTCTCCACATAGTGGACTTCAGCTTCAAAGAATACAAGTGCAGCTTTTTGGTCCAGACGCTGCCGAAGCGAGGCAACAACACCGTTGGCTTTTGTCACCACTGGTTCTCTGAAGTCAGTCTGTGCCCCAAGCTGACTTGAGGTTCTTATCTAGTGAAACGATTGGTCATTTTCTAAAAAAAATTAAACATTTATTGTCTTTTTAACCCCAAATGCTCCTCACTAGCTTGACTTCACGCATTACGTAGTGGTGAAAATGGTGAAATTTTCACCCTACCCTACATTTCTCAACCAAGGTACACAGACGAAGAGCAAACAACGTGTGACCTTTTCGATGTAATTATGTAATGTGGGACACACATTGCAGAGCTAGTGCAAAACAAATATTTGTGGTTACAAAGTATAAAAACTTTTTTAGAAAATGACCGATCGTTTTAATTTTTATGCAAGGCAAAAGGAGTTTCCATCATGCGAAACAAATGACGTCTCGTCCCTGTATGTTGCGTTGCATAAAATAATATAATTTGCAGCATAGTAAAGACTTATAAATGAAATAAAATGTATACAAACCTTTATTTTGCTGAAGAAGTGCACCAAAAAAGCCTGCGCTATGACTGTAACTCAGCAGCTGGGTTGTTTCGTCTGAGACAGGCTCAACCCGGTGGTTGGGTAGAAAAAAATAACCCAATATTTAATAACCCAATAAAAATGACCCAGCAGCTTAGTTACAGAAAAACTACCCAGCACCTGGGTAAAAAAAAAATATAAAAAATAACCCAATACAATGACCCAACAACTGAACCCAGCATTTGGGTTAAAAAAAATAACCCAGCATTTTTTAGAGTGTGGAAAAACTCCCCAGCACCTGGGTAAAAAAATATTTAAAAAATAACCCAACAACTGAACCCAGCATTTATTTAGTATAGAACAACTACCCAGCACCTGGGTAAAAATATTAAAAATAACCCAATAAAATGACCCAACAACTGAACCCAGCATTTGGGTTAAAAAAAATAACCCATAATTGTTTAGAGTGTGGAAAAACTACACAGTACCTAGGTAAAACATATAAAAAATAACCCAATAAAATGACCCAACAACTGAACCCAGCATTTGGGTTTATAAAATAACCCAGCATTTCTTTTTTTTTTTTTTTTTTGGTGTAGAACTACCCAGCACTTAGGTAAAAAATATTAAAAATAACCCAATAAAATGACCCAAAAACTGAACCCAGCATTTGGGTAAAAAAAAATAACCCAGCATTTTTTAGTGTGGAAAAACTACCCAGCACCTGGGTAAAAATATAAAAAATAGCCCAATAAAATGACTCAACAACTTAACCCAGCATTTGGGTAAAAAACCCCCCAGCATTTTTAGAGTGTGAAAAAACTGCCCATCACTTGGGTAAAATATATTTAAAATAACCCAATAAAATGACTCAACAACCGAGCCCCAGCATTTGGGTTAAAAAATAACCCAGCATTTTTTTTTTTAATTTGGAAAAACTACCCAGCACCTAGGTAAAACATATTAAAAATAACCCAATACAATGACCCAACAACTGAACCCAGCATTTGGGTTAAAAAAAATAACCCAGCATTTTTTAGAGTGTTGAAAAACTACCCAGCCCCTGGGTCAAAAAATATTTAAGATAGCCCAATAAAATGATTCAACAATTTAACCCAGCATTTGGGTAAAAAAAATAACCCAGCATTTTTAGAGTGTGGAAAAATTACCCAGCATCTGGGTAATTTTTTCTTAAAATAACCCAATAAAATGACTTAACAACTTAACCCAGCATTTGGGTAAAAAAAACCCCAGCATTTTTAGAGTGTGAAAAAACTACCCAGCACTTGGGTAAAATATATTTAAAATAACCCAATAAAATGACTCAACAACCGAGCCCAGCATTTGGGTTAAAAAAAATAACCCAGCATTTTTTAGAGTGTGGAAAAACTACCCAGCACCTAGGTAAAAAAAATATTAAAAATAACCAAATAAAATGACCCAACAACTGAACCCAGCATTTGGGTTAAAAAAAAATAACCCAGCATTTTTTAGAGTGTTGAAAAACTACCCAGCCCCTGGGTCAAAAAATATTTAAGATAGCCCAATAAAATGATTCAACAATTTAACCCAGCATTTGGGTAAAAAAAATAACCCAGCATTTTTAGAGTGTGGAAAAATTACCCAGCATCTGGGTATTTTTTTCTTAAAATAACCCAATAAAATGACTTAACAACTTAACCCACCATTTGGGTAAAAAAACCCAGCAATTTTAGAGTGTGAAAAAACTACCCAGCACTTGGGTAAAATATATTTAAAATAACCCAATAAAATGACTCAACAACCGAGCCCAGCATTTGGGTTAAAAAAATAACCCAGCATTTTTTTAGAGTGTGGAAAAACTACCCAGCACCTAGGTAAAAAAAATATATATATTAAAAATAACCAAATAAAATGACCCAACAACTGAACCCAGCATTTGAGTAAAAAAAATAAATAAAATAACCCAGCATTTTTTAGAGTGTGGAAAAACTACCCAGCACCTAGGTAAAATATATTAAAAATAACCAAAATAAAATGACCCAACAACTGAGCCCAGCATTTGGGTAAAAAAAAAAATAACCCAGCATTTTAAATTTGGAAAAACTACCCAGCACCTAGGTAAAAAAATATTTAACAATAACCCAATAAACTCAACAACTGAACCCAGCATTTGGGTTTTTAAAATAACCCAACATTTTTTTGAGTGTAGATTGTTTTTCCACTGAGATTTGGATTGATTTCAGAGCGACGTAATCATTAATTGGATGTGTTGATCGAATTTGAAACACCTCAGTTATTCACAATCTGACTTATTCATTTTGTCCATTGACAAAAACAGATTTTATCATCAAAATACCTCAGTAAATACAGCCTTCGGTGTGCTGAGTACAGTGTGTGCAATCCCAGCTGCTGAATGAACTGACAGAATGTTCCAGCACAGGCTGAAGGAAACAAAGTGGTTTGGATGATTA
The DNA here is from genome assembly GCF_049309525.1 of Garra rufa. NCBI lineage: Eukaryota > Metazoa > Chordata > Actinopteri > Cypriniformes > Cyprinidae > Garra > Garra rufa. Next base: position 20,272,039 of record NC_133380.1, read on the forward strand.
GCTCATTGAAGTCTGTTGCACGTTTGGCATTTGCTGTCTCAAACTGCATGTGATAGGGAAAATAGCACATAGTGATGTCCCTGAATGAGTTTGGAGGGGAATAAGTGGATATGAGGTCACGTCCCACAGGAAGGTCCTCTGACAAGAAACGGGACGGTGTTTTATTCCCAAAAGGAAAGTGTATCCAGCTGTGGCCTCTTCCTCACACATCCAGCCTCCCTCTAACTGTTTTCCTCTCTCTTTTTTTTTCTCCTTGTATATCCTCATTCAGGTCAGAAGACCGACTACTGCCTTGCCAGGTGAGTGCTGTGGGAAAGCCAACAACTCCAACCATTTACGCACAACAATTAATATAGCACACATGCAGATGTTTCAAGGCCATTTATAGATGAATATCTTGTCTAGACGTATTCATCTTTTATTCACATCTGCTGATTTATTTATTGAGGCCAGGGGAAGGTGATTTACTTTGCCATTATAATGGAGTATGGAAATGGGAATGGAGCTTTAAACAAGAGTTCACAGAAGAGACAAAACAAGCGCTTTCATAACAAATACTACGTAAAGCCTGTCTGTGTGAGTGTATGAGTTGAAGGCCAGTGTATTAAAATAGGACCCTTTTTGGGAGGGTAATTTCTACTGGTCTAATGGCTACAGGCAGTTTGTAAATTGAATGTGGTGGAAAATTAGAGCATTTTGAGGGAAAATGATCCATTGTAATGACAGAGCTTTTTCTTTTTCTGTCCATTTCAGCGGACGGAGGAACTCCACTGTTCGGAAACAGGTAATTATCACCACTCGCCGGTAGAATCGACTCAGAATTGATTCTGGATCAGTGCACGAAAAAGCATAATCAGCTATTGTTATTGAAATCAATATGCAGGACAAAACATTACAATGGTGTGCAGTGCTGGGAAAACATTGGCAGATATTATCAAAAAATAGTGCACTGACACTGTGCAAACAAACAAACCCTTATGTAACTTTAAACATCAAGTACAAAGAGGCAGAAATATTTCATATTTAAAGGAAATATTTACTCAGAAATCACTCCGGACAATTTGTCATGCAATGGAAACTGCTACAGCAAACAAGATGTGCACTGTTTATTATTTGTGTATTTAATTATATTGATTTAATTTGTCATTTATTTATTTTATATGTGTATTTTACTTTTTGGTTTGTTTGTTTTGTTGTGTTTATGCTCATTCTGATGTGGCATTTCATTTACTTAGAGCAAAAGCTACAGAGCCACCTCCTGATTCAAAAGAATATTTGTTTATTCTTTTATTATTATTATTATTTAGCTGGAGATGATCAGATTATGCTTTTCACATTTTCAGTCTCTCCCAAACCAACCCAGAAAAAAATATTTGTAATACATAATTAATAATATAATTAAATTAATTATTAATATAACTATTTATTTAAATTAAATAAATACTAAAATTATTAATCTAAAATAAATAACTACACACATAAATAACACTAATACACAGAATAAAAAAAAATATATAATATAAAGTAATATTTAAATAAATAAATAGTATGAATATATAAATAGTAGAAATTAATATGTATTCAGAGGAAAAGTCATAGAGCCACTTCTGATACTAGGTGATTATTCATGTATTCTTTTTATTTTTTATATGATTATGTTTTTTTATTATTTTATTACATTTTCTATTTAATTTTAATTTGCAGGAATCAATGCAGTTATTTTTAAAGAGACAAAGGTTTTTACATTTTTAGACTCTCCCCAACCAACCCAGATGAAAAAAAAAAAAGTTATACAATTGTATTAATAATATAATTAAATCAAATAAATACTACAATAAATAAAAACAAGTAATACATAAAAATAATAAATATTAAATAATATTAAATTAAATAAATAGTATGAATATAATAAATAGTAGAAATGAATGTGTCATCAGAGGAAAAGCTATGGAGCCACTTCTGATGCTTCTGGTTGTTACTCATTTATTCTTTTTCCTTTTTTATATTATTTATTTATTTATTTTTATTTAAGTTTATTTAGCAGGCATGAAGGCAATGATTGGTAAAAAGACAACACTTCTTACATTTTCAATCTCTCCCCAACCAACCCAAATGAAAAAAAAAAGTTATAAAATTTAATTAATAATATCATTAAAGTAATTAAATAAACACTAAAATGATGAATATAAAAAAATAAATAAATACATGAAATAAAAAATAGATATTAAATAAAATATTATTCAAATAAAAATAATTATTATCAGTACTATTTATTCATATAATAAATAGTAGAAATTAAAATATATATCGTAATACTACTATATAAGCCATGGAGGCACTTCTGAAACTAGATTTATTATTTATTTATTCTTTTTCTTTTTTATATAATTATTATTATATATTTTTTGATTATTTTATTTTTTTAATTTATTTTTTAGCAGAAAAAATTGTTTATTATAATATGATTAAATTAATTATAATAAACAAATACTAAAATAATTAATCGAAAATAAATAAAGCAATGCATTAAATAAAAAATAAAAATGAATATAAAATAATATCATATTAAAAAATAAATAAATAGTAAGAATACTTTATATTCATATAATAAATAGTGAAAATGAATATATACTCAGAGGGAAATCACTGGAGCCACATCTGATACTAGGATATTATTCATTTATAATTTTTTTATATAATTATTTTTTTTAATTTTACATTTTATTTTATTACTTTTTTAATTTATTTTATTTAGCAGGAATTAATGGAATTATTTGTAAAGAGACAACACTTACTTACATTTTCAGTCTCACCAACCATTTCAGAAGAAAAAATATTTAATTATAAAATGTAATTAATAATATAATTACATTAAATAAATACTAAAATCATTAATCTAAAATAGCTAAATAAATACATAAATGAAGTAATTCATAAAAGAAAAAAGAAAATAAATATAAAATAAAATAGTATTAAAAATGAATGAATTGTATGAATACTATTTATTCATGTAAACAAATCTATAATCAAACAACAATCAAGGAGTTCAATCAGGTCACTCTGCCAATATACTGTATGCACATAATACAAGATTATTATATTTCTATTGGTAGGTCAGAAAAGACATACAGCATCTTACTAATGCTTTCATGCAAAGTCTTTTTACAGAATTTGTCACTGAGGCTGAAAAATTACTAAAAACTGCTTTGAGAATCACTTTACTTACATGATGTGACATGTGTAATAAAATAGTAAGATAGCAGTGCCACTCTGCAATATTGTGCAAATGGCAGAGGAATGAATTTATAAACAGGGCCAGTGAGATAAATTTAGTGTACACATCCTACAACTTAAACCCTACAGGGGTTTAACACCATGCAGTATGGTTAAACAAAGAAAAGGACCCACTGCAACCCCTCATTTGACCACCCCAATGTCCATATCGCCCTCTAGTGAGGGATAATGTTATAACAGCAATATTCTGTCACTAGAAGAAGAAATGATTTGAGAAACAAAAGATTTAGTGAAAAAAACTAAAATACAAGAAAGACCCATGATGCTTTATACTCATGTAAGTATGTAGAGTTTCTAAGCGTGACCTCCGAGTAGTAAAGTTCCCAAATTCTGCTTCGCTTAGCCGTTTCCTGCTCACCCAAATAAACAAAAGGAAGCTGTGGAGAGAAGCTGTCTCCTAGCAACCGTTGCCCCATTCCCCCGTGGCTCAAACTGTGCTGCGTTTTCATCCCTTCGAAATTCTGTCTGATGCCTGCCTCCCTTTGCAAATATTATTATTATTTAAGCACTCTGCTTAGAAACAGAGACCCTTGTTCAGAAAGGTTTCCTGTGCTGCAAAATGTCCAGAGAAACCCCCCCCCCCCCCCCCCCCCTGAACCATCCTGCATATTTTCTCCTTCATATTTTGTTTTCTATTTTTTTTATTTCCTTCCTTTAGGAGGCCAGCCAAATTATTCCCCTGATGGTGGAGAGTTGTATTTGCTTCATCAGTCGACACGGTGAGCTCTCCCTTTTTCTCTCTCACTTTCCTTTTCTTGCCAAAGGCACTATTGCTGTGTCCGCTCTCTAGACTTTCCCTTACGAAATGAAAAAAAATACTGTTCTGCTTCATTTATTTTTCTATCATGCAGTATATACCACTTTTATTCGTGTAGCAATATCCAGTGTTTCAAAAAAAAAAAAAATCCAGGATTTAACTCAATTTAGTCCCAATTTTTTAAAAAAATTACAAAATAATGATTTATTTTATTTTTTTATTTTATTTTATTTTACTTTATTTTTTATTTTATTTATTTTTTATTTATTGTTTTTTTATATATAAATATATACAATTTTCTTGGGTTTCCACTGTCTGGAAATCTGGAAATATCAGGGAATTTAGTGATTTAAAAAAAAAATTCTAAGTTTTTTTTTTTTTTTTTTTTTTTTTTCTTTAATTTTTTTTTCTGGTTGTGCTTTCTGCTCTGTTCCGAATATTTAATTGGCTAGAAATTACTTCTGATTTTTAATGATTTTTTTCCATGGTGAAGTCATGGTTACTCTGTGGTCAAATAAGGTGGAAAAAAGTGTGTTTTGAAAGTATCTCTAACTACAGGTTGTCTCATAAACAAATGAGTCAGATACTTTCGTAACTGCCCTTAATCAGCAGTAATTTATTGTATAAACAAAAATTTATCTTTTGAAATGATTCATTAAAAAAGCTTATAAAAATAAGTTTGCTTCTTTCCCATGAAGAAACTTTAACATCCATGGAATTTTTTTTTCCATTGCAGAAATGTTCCTTAAAATTTGTAAATGTTCTTCACACTAAAAAAGTTATTTTAAGAAAGGTTTTTTAAAGAATCATAAATGGTTCTGCTATGGAATCACTGAGAGAAAGAAAAAAAAAACTTTTGGAACCTTTATTTTGTACCTTTCGTTTTTAAATCAGCTACTTCGTAGTTTATAAATCTGACTGCTTTTTAATATGTTGTGCTTTTTATTTTTTTTTATTTTTTTTTACTTACATTTATTATTTTATGATACAATTCAATATTTGTTAATGATTATAATAATAATAATGTATATCCACTGTTAATTTTTGTTTTAATGTTTTTAATGTACTATTTTAATTTATTTAATATTTTATTTTATCCAATTACACTGCCATTCAAAAGTTTGGGATTAGAAAGATTTGTAATGTTTTTTTTAAGAATTATCTTATTCTCATCAGTGATCAAAAATTTAGAAAAAACAGCAATATTGTAAAAAAAAAACAGTTTAATTTTTTATATATATATATATATATATATATATATATATATATATATATATATATATATATATATATAAATTTTTTTTTTTTATAATATGCTGATTTATTAGTTTTATTATCAGTGTTGGAAAAATTTGTGCTGTTTATAATTTTTTTGGAACCTGTTTTTTTTTTCAGGATTTCTTTTGATGAATAAAAAGTTAAAAAGAACAGTATTTATTTAAAAATAGGAATCTTTTTAGCGATATAAGTCTTTGTTATTGCTTTTTATCAATTTAGCACATCTTTGCTGAATGAAAGTATTCATTTATTAAAAAAAAAGAAAAGAAAGAATAAAAATGTTCTGTCCACAAACTTATGAATAGTAGTTTACAAAAGATTGTTGCAAATGATTTCTATTTTAAATAAATGCTGTTCTTTTTACCTTTTTATTTATTAAAGAATGCTGTAAAAATATCCCAAGTTCAACAAAACATTAAACAGCACAACAGTTTTTAACATTGATAATAAATCAGCATTTCAGAATGATTTCTGAAAGATCATGTGATACTGAAGACTGGAGTAATAATGCTGAAAAATCTGCTTTTTGTCGCAGGAATAAATTACACTTAAAATATATTCACAAAATATATTGAAATTAAATTTCACAATTTCACAGGGTTTTTTTTCTGGATTTTGGATTAAATTAAAAAAAAAAAAAACATTAAATATCTTACTGATCCCAAACTTTTAAACAGCAGTGTACATTGCAAACTAACAATTTAAAACAAATTGTTGTTTCTTTTGCCATGATGCTGAAGATTCAGTAAATCCGGCTTAGTTAAGATTATTGGAAACTTCAACTGCCAGAGTACACAAACACGACACTTCCTGTCTATTCTGTGTCTATAACGTCATGTCTGTGTCTGTACAGGTCTCCATCACGAGGGAATATTCAGGGTGTCGGGCTCCCAGGTGGAAGTCAATGATATCAAGAACGCCTTTGAAAGAGGTGAGTCTGTCTGGACTGTCGCATGCTGTAAATCGTCGTTTATCTATTTCGAATCAAGTCTAAAGGGTTCTTTGTGTCTCAGGTGAGGACCCGCTGGCTGGGGACCAGAACGATCACGATATGGACTCCATCGCTGGAGTGTTAAAGCTCTACTTCAGAGGCCTGGAGCACGCCCTCTTTCCTAAGGAAGTCTTCCATGACTTAATGTCCTGTGTCTGTGAGTGTCCGCTTTATTTCCTGCACCCACAGTACACGTGCGTACTGGAGACCAGCCTTACCAGATTAGACAATCGAGAACCTTTTGTCCTACATGAACTCATTTCTTGTACATGTTGTTTTTTCCAGCCATGGAGAACCTCCAGGACAGAGCTGTCCACATCCGTAAAGTCCTGTTGTGTCTACCCAGCAGCACCCTGGTTATCATGAGATACCTGTTTGCTTTCCTTAACCAGTAAGTTTCGAAGATCAAAGCTTGTCTGGAATGAACTTTCCCACCAGAGTCATTCAGTTTGATTTGTCTGTGATTTTCACTCAAGGCAAGGTCTGTGACAATCATTTAGTCTCCCCAGGGTTCGTACGAGGTGAAATTTAAGGCCTGGAAAACTTTTGAAAATAGCAATATTCCTAAAGAGGTACCTGAAAAGTGCTTGAATTATTAAAAGACAATATATCACATTTTTGTTCAATCAGCATATATCTTTTCACACACAAAAAAAAAAATCACGCAATTAAAAAAACATCTTACTTTTTTAGCTTATTTCATTTAATGTCATAAAACTAGCAAGCTACCCCAGTAGTAGTACTGACAAAGACATGAAATGATTCACAAAGACGTTTCGATCTAAATCAAATTATTTGTGATACACGAAAGTCCTAATCTGAATCTAATGATTCACGACTTATTTTCAATGCGCGATTTGAAGTCCCGATCTGAAACAAATGATTTGCGATATGCGATCCGATTGAAGCACTTTGAAACAGTAAATAATTTTGTGACGCTTTGGTTTAACTGATTCAGGGTTTCAAAAAGCTCTGTCTCAGAGGAACAGATAAACCAAATCAATTTGAGTCATTTACGCTGGATCCGATTGATTCAAACTCGTAACTGCAATCATTTATTTTAAGTGATTCATTAATTTAAAAATTTTGACATTCCTTGTAATGATTTTGATTTAGTTCGGAACCTTGTGTATCATCAATCATTTGATTCAGATCAAATTAATTTGATTTCGATCGAAACGGGTTCGTGAATTATTTCGCGAATTAAATGATACACAGTGCACAGTTCCGATCTAAGTCATATAAATCGCGATACGCTACTTGAAGTTCGGATCTAAGTCAAATTAATTGTGATACATGATTTGAAGTCCCGATCTAAGTCAAATGATTTGAGAATCATTATTTAGATCAGGACTTTAGAGCGTGGAATCTTTTTTTTTTTTTTGACTTTGGAGCAGGTTCGCAAATCTTTTGCTTTAGATCAGATCTTTGCGTATCGTGAATCATTTGAGCGGGTTTATGAATCATTTCGCAAATTGAATGATTCAAATCAAGTGATTCACAATGTGCGAAGTTCAGATCCAAGTCAAATGATTCACAATACGTGATTTGAAGTGACAATCTAAGTCAAATGATTCGAGAATTTTTATTCAGATCCAGACTTTGGCGCATGGACTGCGAATCATTCGATTTAGATCAAAACGAGTTTGTGAATCATTTCGCAAATTGAATTATTCAAATCAAATGATTCACAATGCGTAATATTCAGTTCTAAGTCAAATGATTTGTGATACATGATTTAAAGTCCTGATCTAAGTCAAATGATTCGAGAATCTTTATTCAGATCGTGCATCGCGAATCATTCGATTTAGATCGGAACTTTGGAGCAGGTTCACCAATCTTTTGCTTTAGATCAGAACTTGTGTGGAACGCAATTCATTTAAATCAGATCGGGACTTCGGTGCGGGTTCACAAATCATTTGATTCAGTTTGGGACTTTGGAGCACGTATGGCAAATCATTTGTTTCAGGTTTCATTTTATCAGATTTTTTTTTCTTAAAAAGTAGAAAACATCAAACAATTAAAGCAGTAGCATTATAAAAAAAAAGTATACACAAATACAAATCCCTTAAGAAAGTTAACCATGGTTTTACTATAGTAAAAAAATTGTAATACTTCAGTAGGAATACTTTGCTTGTGCTTCACTTTACGTTTGCCATTTTGTTTTATTAGCATATTTGTATTTATCTATTAATCTTTTTTAGAATTTGAGATAGAAGATATTGTTTGATAAGTGAGATCCTATAAAATTAAAACAGTAGTGCTTAAAAATTCTTTAAAGTTGAGAGTTCTGGAATTTCATTTTACAGTATCTGTACGAACCCTGTCTCCCTCATATTGTTCCAACACCGTATCGCTTTCTTACATCCAGGGAACAAAAAAGTAGATGTTTGCAGAATGTCCCAAATGCTCTATTCCATATGAAAGTGAATCAGGGCTTCAAAAAAGAACAAAATGTTCTTCAGTTAAAATAAATACTATCTATATGGTTTGTGCTTGATGTTCCATAGACTATTACATTATTATTCAATTAAAATTTCACTTGCAGCTCTCAAATCTGATTTTATTGACACCTGTGTTTGGTTACAGTATGACTTATGAAGATGCATACATCAGTTTAACGTCAACGATGCCAAATGCTATTGGTCTTAGATTAGTTTTTTTTTTTTTTTTTCTGCTGAAAAACATAGTCCAAGTCCAAATAACCTAAGTCTATTTGTCATCTTTTTTACCCCTGATGACATTACATCCCTGAAGATATGACATTTTCAGTGAATAAAGGAATACAAACAAAGTTAGTGGTTTGGAGCAACATGAGGGTGAATAAATGATGACAGAATTATTTGGGTGAACAATTCCTTTAGACCAGCGCCAGTTTGCAGTGATTTATTACAGCTAACCTTGCCCCAGCATACAAAGAGCGTTTGTACAATCTAAACTTACCATTTTACAAGACCTTTTTTACTACGAATTTAAATATTCTCTTACCGAAAAGAGAGCATTGGCTCATACCCAACCTCAGTTGAGGGCTACAGCACTCAAGCCTCTTGGAACACATCCCTCCATATCTCTGCCTCTCCTCCATCCACTTTTTTCCACCCTGTGGTCCTTTTGAAAGACCCTCCAGACCACAACACGATTTTAGCTTTTACTCCAGCCCGCCGTTGTGCACGCAGGCGTGTCTGGTTCTCCTAAAGCATCTGAAACCTTTCCAACCCTCGTGTCACGGCCAGAAAGGGGAAGCGAATGTGTGTTGAAGTATGGTGTCACCATCAAGCCACCATTAGTGCTCCCATGCTGGACGTCTGCAGCCCTCTGTGAATGGCTCCTCTGTTTGCTCTACGGCCGATAGATCTTTCCTCCGCTATAAAAGTCAATGGAGGTGCCAAAATGGGTCTCTAAAGAACTGACGCTTTCTCTAATTCGCTCTAGCCTGCTCTACGGTCAATCAAGTGCAACGTCTGTAGGTATGCATGGTATATACTCACAAATAAACATCATGCAAGCTCACTTGGATGGTATTGACATTTGCAGAACAATGCAGAGAGAGTTGGGTAATTGGAGACTGTCTAGGCAAGACAGTGCTCATAAATTTAGTTTGGAGCCTCTCCATGTGAATGTTCATGTGGCCCTGCTGTTTTTATCCCAACCCCCAGTCATCTCAAACACACATACAATTAAGAATACCTCTCCCCACATTTTAAACACATTCATGTTTTCAGTAATCAAAAAACGAATCGGGCAAACTGTGGAGTAAGAAGGGAAACAATTAAAAGTGTGTAACAATTCAGAACAGTCTCACAGACACACATAAATGCGAGAAAGCTGGCTTAGGCTCATGATAAATGAGCTGTCGTAAGGAAGTGTAGATAGAGACTCAGTCTGGAACTCAGTCTGTTTTTCACATTAGCCCAGCAGAAGCTGATCTCTCCATGAGAATAGTCATGTGATCAGGGATTATTTTAACATGTTTCTGGATAGTATGACTATTTTGTGCATTTTATAAGATAATTGGTGCACTTCAAGCTGTTTTATACATATTTTGCACTATGGGGGCGCCATTATTTCGATGATGTAAAATGGTTGCACTCTGAGCTACTGATTCTACCTTTTGCTATTTTTACTGTAACACATCTCAGAAAATAAAATACCGATACAGTGCCACATTGTGCGACTTTTGGTTGTAATTTTGAGTCGAAAGGCAACAAGAGAAGTGATGTAAGTCTTCACTGCTTTCCTAGTGATAAGAACTGGAGAAAAGAATGGAAAGATGCCTGTGGACGAATAAAACTTTCTAAAGACCAGCGTCTTTGTTCTCTCTACTTCAGCCCTGATGCCTTTGAGCCTTTTAGTAGACCATAGCTACTAAAATAGCTTACAAACGGCAGAGACAAGAAACGCTAGATGCCATCCTGGCAGGATGTAAACATACTGATGCCGCAGCAACTGAAGGAGTTTCTCAACATGAATTTTACTCGATATCTGGGGCATTTAGACTTCTTGTGGGGGGGGAAATTGATGGAACGGCATTTGGTTTAAGTCTACGCTTATATCCATCACCACCTATAAGCTGTTTCAGTAGCTGTGGTCATCACATCAATTCAATTTTCAATTCAGTTCAATTCAAGTTTATTTGTATAATGCTTTTCATGATACAAATCATTGCAAAGTATTTTATTTTCTGATGTGTTGCAGTAAAAAAATAGTAAAAAATAATGTATAACATGTAGCACCAGTAGCTTACAGAGTGCAACCATTTTACATCATTAAAAGTCCAAAATATATATAAAACTATGTGGATTTTTAAAAATAATACAAATATTTAATGGGTTTTCTACTACAAACTTCAGTAAGAGATATCATTTAAGTTATAATAAGCCATACATGCTTTTCTTATTTTTGGATTTATTTATTTATTTATAATTGTTATTTTTTAGGTCTAATTATTGAGAAATGGTCCTGTCTTCTAATAAATTCATTTAATAATTAAAATATATATGTGACCCTGGACCACAAAACCAGTCATAAGGGTAGATTTTCTGAAATTGAGATTTATACATAAGAAAAGCTAAATATGTAACACAGGATAGGACAATATTTACAAAATCTGGAATCTGAGGGTGCAAAAAAAATAATAATATTGAGAAAATCACCTTTAAAGTTGTCCAAATGAAGCTCTTAGCAATGTGAGTTTTGATGTAAGTATATATATATATGTATGTATGTATGTATGTATTTTTTTTAAAGAAATATTTATAAATTCTAACATAAAATATAACATAAAACAGCATCAAATAACACTGAATATGCAAATCTGTTGTTATTAAAATATTAGCTTAAAATTCAAGTATATATTAAAATCAGAAAGGTTTGGCTAACAAAATAAATGCTGATCCCTGTGTATTTCATTGATTTGCAGTCCTATCTTTTGTTTAACTGTATTTTTCTCTCTTTTTTTTAACTAGCCTGTCTCAGTACAGTGACGACAACATGATGGACCCCTACAACCTGGCTATCTGCTTTGGCCCTACACTCATGTCTGTACCCGAGGGCCACGATCAAGTTTCCTGCCAGGCACATGTGAACGAGCTCATCAAAACCATTATTATCCATCACGAGAGCATCTTTCCAGGGCCCCGTGAGCTGGAGGGGCCCATCTATGACCGTGGAGGAGCTGCTGAGGAATACTGGTGAGTGAATTTGGTTGCAAAAAAAAAAGAAAAAGGATGAAAACGAAGCACATAATCTTGGCAAAATTCATTGGCAGTCAATACTGGCCCCACATTTTATTTGAGCAGCTGCTCAGCCGAACCGCAAAACCAGAAACGAGTTGATCAGACGAGCTTGATTTAATGCAGAACCAGGCAGACATGATGGATTAAAAAGATGAAGAGACATTATAAAGACCAACAGAGCCCTACAGGGAGTCGGTCGCTTTTTAAAGTTTACATCCTACATTTATTATCCTCATTTGAGCTGTCAGTTCAATGGCGGAAGACACAGATACATTTTTGACCCTCAGCGTGTATCAGCACACGACCTAGACTCCCAAAAGATGTCACAGTGAAAGCAACCAGAACAGTGGCAGGCAGCCAGACTCGTAAAATACCATCATGAGGTCCGTTTTTTAAATTAAAAACAAGGTTATCCTCCCCCTGCTCAAGGCCAAGTGCTAATGAAATGCCCTCCTACAGCTTTTTAATAACTGTTTTGGATGTCATCGAGAAAATGACTTCAATTTGCTGTGTCACCGTGAAAAGAAAGCGACGTGTCCAGATCAGGTTTGTTTGTGAGATGTTTGTGCAGGCTGAAAGACGTGGCTCATGTGGTTTTCATGCACGGGATTGTTTAGATTGCATGGGCGGTGTAATTAGGACTTTGAGCTGGTGAGATGATGTGTTTTTAGCTCAGGGTTTAGTCAGAATCTTGTTTCAGCTTTTCAAGGGTTTAGATCACGTGAAGCCGTGACACGTTAACAACAAACTTTAGTTAACACGTTGCAAGCTCAGTTCCTGCCCTGGTATGAATTACTGTTCATTCTGTATTTTAACTTTGTTTACTTTTTTAAAAATTATATTATATTATTTAGGCCCAGTTTCACAGACAGGGCTTAGACTAAGCCAGGATTAGGTCATAGTTCAATTAGGACATTTAAGTCATTTTTATAAACATGCTTAGAAAGAAACATTACTGGTGTGCATCTTGAGACAAAACAAAGGCACTGATGTATTTTAAGATCAATCAGTGCAATTTTATTTCAGTTGAAACAGCTCAGACTTACATTTTAGTCTAGGACTAGGCTTAAGCCTTGTCTGTGAAACCGGGGGATAATGTTTAAGTGAGTCCTAAAAAAATTACATCAAGAGAAAACATATTGCATATTGTCTAAATCATATTGCACTCCAAAATAAATAAATAAATACATTATATATCTATATCTCATTTGCATATTTCATTATAATAATATGAAACATGAAATTAAATAACTATTTTTTTGCATATTTCATTGCAGTTGTATTTCATTAGATTAGATTAATTCGATTTTTTATTTATTCACTTGCATTCAAATAAAAAACAAATTGTAAATATTTTATATTCATTATATATAAGATAACACTTCAGAAATCATTCTAATATGATGTTTTGCTGTTCAAGAAACAATTATTATTATTATTATTATCAATATTTAAAACAGTTAATTTTTTTATGATTCTTTGATGAATAGAAAGATCCAAAGAGCAATATTTATCAGAAATAAAAAGCTTTTGTAATATTATACACTATACCATTCACAAACTTGGAGTCAGTATTTTTTTTTTATTTTTTTTTTTAGGGGGAAATAAATTATAGAAATGAGTGCTTTTATTTAGCAAGGGTGATTTAAACTGATCAAAAGTGATGATAAAGACATTTATAATGTTACAAAAGATTTTTTTATTTTAGATGAATGCTGTTCTTCTGAACTTTATATTCAAAAAAAAATCTACACCGTTTCTAAATTGAAAAAAGTTATTTTAAATACTAAAAATGTTTAAAAATCATACTGTTTTTGCTGTACTTTGGATCAAATAAATGCAGGCTTGGTGAGCAGAAGAGACTTCTTTAAGAAACATTCAAAATCTTACTGTTCAAAAACTTTTGACTGGTAGTTTATACACTTAATACTAATTTTAAATGTATATATGTTTACCTTATTTACATTTAAATAAAATAAGAATTTATATAAATTGTAAATGCTATTTAAAAACTGACCCAGGCAGTTTTTGACCATGAAATTCATGCGCTGTGGGACCATCAGCCAAAAAGTAAAAGTTTTGTCAAAGACTGATGGTGCGTAGAATGAGACATCCAGTGTCTCTGGGGAAGACGTTAAAAATCACAGCAGGTTCTGTCCTCCCTGAACACAAACTCATCTGCTCACGGGTGAAGAAGCCACACGGATCATTTTACCTTAAGTGCCCAGATCAAAGCTGCACTCAGTCTCTCAGATGGAGTGACAGGAGGATCACAGGATCTTCTTCACCAACTAACTGCTCAATAAGGCCAGTCTGTCATTTTAAAGATACACTGAAACAGTGATGGACGTGTGCTTTGCCAAACCTGTCTGACAATGTCTCCCTACACACACCAGGCAGAGATTAGCACATTGTACAATCATTACCCCCAAGTTCCCTCTGTCTAAAGCTGCTCGCTAATGAAACTAAGCTTTTCATTAGCCCGGGCTTCATGCTTGCCAACTGTCTGTGTAATAAACTAGGGTAGTCTTAGTGAGATATATTCCAGCTGGGTAGAGTACTGCACTTTCACTCTATAGGGCTTGAATTTCCTCCAACACGTGTTACGAGAGAGCGGCTTTTATTGGTACAGTGATGACAGTAAATTAGGCAGTGTTTTTGCTTGAGTGCTCAATAGGAGATCAGGTTGTTCTATTGGGTTTTTTACTAAATTAATACTAGGGTTTTAGAGTGTTTCTTGGCGTGTGAATGGCATAACAGAGCTGTTATCAGCACTGAGGCCTTCACAACCTTGGAAAGGAGCCATTTTCCTGTGCATTAGTACAGTGCTTTCTGGTTATTTAGATTCTCTACTGGAGTTGAGTGAGGGCAGGTTCAGTTTAGAGTCAAGAGGCCACAGGAAAGTCCAGCTTTGATCCTTGTATCTGTGGTCTGCTTCCTGTTTTGCTTCAAAGAAGCATGAACATAGTGTTTCAGGCCTGAAGAGTGAGACAGAAAGACTTGAAGTCTTAACTGGTGTTCAGAAAAGTCCTCATTTTCTATTTTCTTATTTTCGCTTTCCTTTTGCTCTTTCTCTCTCAGTCTGGAATTGTGAAATTCGCAGTCAAAAGTTTGAATTCACCTACTCATTCTTGAATATTTCTTTTTTCTTCATTTTAAATAATATTAAGGACTATTATAACCATGAAAACTATGTAAAAACTATTAAATAATGCGAATAAATAAGTACAGAGTGGTGCAAAATGTCCAAAAATTAATGTAAATATATACAAATAAATCACAATTAAGTAATAAACCTTGAATGTTGGCACATTATTTATTTGTTTAATTTACACAATCATTTACACCATTTTAAAATTAAATAAATGCTATTATTCAACAAGAATGTATAAAATTAAAACATTTATATGTCATATATTTATATTTATATTTCAACATGTTAAATTTATTTTAAAGAAATAAATACTTTTATTTAGCAACAATGCATTAAATTAAATACATGTATATGTCTATTTCAAATTAATAATGACAGAAAACAGTTATTTAAATTTTTTTATAATATTTCACAAAATTTGAGTTTTTACTGGTTGTTTTTCTGTGTTTTGTTTTTGTTTTTTCGGCTGAAATTTGTGAACTTTATTTTATTTTTTGAAAATCTGACCTAAACAAACTGTTTGTTTATACATTTATTTATTAACTTAAACTGTTTCACTTAAAATGGAAATTCATACCATCATACAATTTATGTCTACAAAATTTTTATTAATAATAAATGTAAAAAAAATTTTTTTTAGCAGGTTATTTGTTTGTTGGTTTGTTTGTTTACAACATCTTATTTAGAAATTGTACAAATAATAATAATTACAGTTATTTAAAATTGTAATAATATTTCACAAATTTAGAGCTTTTACTGTTTGTTTATTTTATTTAATATTTTATTCTGGGCTAAAAAAATGTATGTATGTCTAAATTATTTAAACTTTTTTTGCAGAAGATTTTTCTTTCTTCAAAAGCTGAGTTTGGTTGTTTATTTGTTTATTTATTTACTAAATTATTTCACTTAAAATGGAAATTCATACAATTTATGTTTACTAAATGCAATTTTTTTACATTTATACTAATAAATGTAAAAAAAAGCATTTTAGAAAAAGGCTATTATTTGTTTGATTGTTTACAACATGTTCAAAAGTTTGGGATTAGTTTTTTTTTTTAAGAAATAAATACTTTTATTCAGCATGAAAGCATTAATTGGTCAAAAGTTAGAGTAAAACATTTATTTCTCTTTGTTAAATGTATTGACACAGAAAACAGTTATTTAAAATTGTTAGAATATTTATTTGTTTTTTTTGGGGGGGGGGGGGGCCTGACATTTCTGACATTTGCAGCCTTGGCAACTTTTTTTTTCAAAAGCTTTTAAAAAAATCTTACTAACCTTTGTGTTGATTTATTTACTAAATTATTTCACTTAAAGTGGAAATTCATACAATTTATGTCTACAAATTTTTTATAATAATTTTATTTTGGAGTAAGCATTTTAGCAGAAAGCTGTAGATTAAAGGTCTTAAAGATTATAAAAAAACATTTTCTCAAGTTTCGAGCCAACTTTTCATTTAGTCACCTTTTTTTAATTTGTTAATGCAGAAGTCCATGTAAAATATTGTTTTTTGTATTAATGTAATGATTAAAGTTTGTGTTGTTGTCATTTCTAATGTCTGTAATTGAGGTTTCCACTGATTTATGTTTCTTGCGGTCTATTCTACAGTGATAACCCACACATTGAGCCCCCTCTAGTGGATGAACCTGCACCTGACACCGCTTCTGAAATCCACAACAGCGATGATGGTGAGCCCAGATACCATTCAAAGACCGTACTAACAAGCACAACAATCCTGCATAGAGACACACTGTTGCCGCCAGTCAGCTCACTATCATGGAAGCTCTTATTTCATGCCCTCGTGTGTCCACGCACCCCTTCTGCAGCTCCAAACCTGTTGTGATAAATGTGCTCTAACCTGCCTGGCTTCCCACGCAATAACCCTTCCTCTTTCCCTTGTGCTCTTTCTTCCCTCTCGCTCTCTCCTCTTGCTGTCCTTTCCCTGTCTTTCGTTTCTCTAAATAGTAAAGTCAAGGTCCTTGAACGTTTCAGAGTCTGACCCCATTGAGGCCATCGCACGTTTCGACTACTCCGGACGCACCAACCGTGAGCTTTCCTTTAAGAAGGGGGCGTCTTTGCTGCTGTACCACCGTGCATCTGATGATTGGTGGGAGGGACGCCACAACGGCACTGAGGGACTGGTGCCGCATCAGTACATCGTAGTGCAAGACATGTAAGCTAATTGGTTTATTGACTTTGATTGGTGATACTAGTAGTTATTTATTTATTGTACTGATTAAGTATCAGTAAAGCTCTCCAAGTGTGTGTGAATCACAGATGTGTTTGTGATTTTGTGTGATAGGCCGGATGGATATGCAGGCAGAGGAAGTCCCAAATCTGACCTAGAGGCTTCCCATGATTCTGTGGAAGAGAAGGTGTCCACCAGAGCCAGTGCCAGCTCACCCACTGGAGGTCATGTAGCTGATATCTACCTGGCAAACCTCAACAAGTAAGTTTACAGTTCATATGGTATTTATTCATAAAAATGGTATGTGAAACAAGAAAAAGAGGTGTGTGTGTGTGTGTGTGTGTGTGTGTGTGTGTGTGTGTGTGTGTGTGTGTGTGTGTGTGTGTGTGTGTGTGTGTGTGTGTGTGTGTGTGTGTGTGTGTGTGTGTGTGTGTGAATGTTAAAAATAGTTAAAAATTATAAAGACATATATAAATATATAAAAGAAATATATATAAATGTTTAGTATTTAGTTATTTAGTGTTTTAAATACTTATATATATATATATATATATATATATATATGTATAATGTCTCAAATAATAACATTTATTTTCATGTCATTAAATAAATTATTTAAATAATTTATAACTGTTTATATGTTATTATATCCAGTGTTGTTTTCGTCAACGATGACGATGACGAAATCATTTCGTTGACGCCACTTTTTTTCATGACGATAACGAGACGTTGACGAGATAAAAATGGCTCGTTGATGACTAAAACATGACGAGACGTGTGTGAGTTTTCGTTGGCGAGACGAGAATAGACGAAAATGTTAGTGGGTGGTCCGTCAGACGTTTTAAATGCATGACATTTCTGCTTATTGTGCATGCCAATTAAAACCGGAAAATATCTGCCGCTATGGCAAGCCGTTTTAGCATTAAAAACTCTTTGCCATACTAGTATGGCACGCCGTTTTAGCATTCCATCCTTGTTTGTCTTTTATGTTTTAAAACATTCCTTCATTATTGTAATTATTGGTGAAAATAGTAGATCCGGAAGCTCACATTGTGTTGAACTATAGATCTGCTATTTTCAGAACTTAAGTGACACTACCCAACAGCAAAATACTTACTGACCTACATTAATTTGTTAAAAGACTACTTTTTCCCCTTTTTTTGACTAAAACTAGACTAAAACCTTTTTGACTTTTCGTCGACTAAAACTAGACTAAAACCTTTTTGACTTTTTGTCGACTAAAACTAGACTAAAACCTTTTTGACTTTTCGTCGACTAAAATTGGACTAAAACTATCACATATAGAAGTGACTAAAATTTGACTAAAACTAATAACCATTTTAGTCCAAAAGACTAAGACTAAATCTAAGATGGTTGTCAAAAACAACACTGATTATATCATTATTATTGTTTAATTATTTTAAATATAAAATTAAATATTAGGATATTAAAAAATACATTTAAAGAAATACAAAGAAGTAAATGTATATTTACAATTTATTTGTATATTAATATTTATTCTTTTTATTTGTTTATTTATGTAAATTATAATATTATAAAATATAATAAACACATCACACATACACTGACATTCAAAAGTTTGGGATGAGTAAGATTTTTAATGTTTTTTTTTTAAGAAGTCTCTTAGGCTCATCAAGTCTGAATTTATTTGATCAACAACAAAACAATAATATTATGAAATAATATTGTAATTTAGAATAATTGATTTCTATTTTAATATACTCTAATATAATTGAAATGTAATATAATTTATGTACATTTTTTATTGAATTTATTAATTTTATAATTTATGTCTTAAATAGTTACATTTCTTTTCATGCCATTAGAATAAATAATTTTCTTAATTAACAGTTGTTTTTATATTATTATATCATTATAATTATTTATAAATATTTAATTATTTCTAAGGATTTAATACAAATTAAAATGTAAAGAAATACTAAAATCTAAAAAATATTTTTTAAAAATATGTATATTTAATTTCTGAATATATATCTTTGTATAATAACATTTAGTCTCTTAAAATGTCTACATTTTTAACTGACATTCAACAGTTTTGGATCACTAAGATTTGTAATGTTTTTTTTAAGAAGTCTCTTATAATCATCAAGTCTGTATTTACTATTATATAAATAATAATATATTTATATTATTATATAAATAATATTGCAGTTTAAAATAATGGTTTTCTATTCTTATATACTTAAATACAATTGAAATTTAATATAATTTATTAATTTAATATAGTTTAATAATTTTTTTATTTAATTTATTTGATTTATTAGTTTTATAAATGATGTCTCAAATAATTATATTTCTTTTCACGCCATTAAAATAAATCATTTTCGTAATTATTTATAATAGTTTTTATATTATATCATTGTAATTGTTTATAAAAATGTAATTATTTATAAAGATTTAAAACAAATTAGAAATTCTAAAATCTAAAAAATATTTTGAAAATATATGTATATTTTAAAAAGAAAGTGTATGTTAATATTTAGTCTAATAAAATGCCTAAATGTTTTAACTCACATTCAAAAGTTTTGGATCACTAAGATGTTTTTTTAAAGAAGTCTCTTATGATCACCAAGTCTGTATTTACTATTATTTTTATTTTATTTTAATATACTTAATTATCATTTAAAATTAATACATTTTATCCCTGTGATACAAAGCTGAATTTTCATCAGCCATTACTCCAGTATTCAGACATGATCCTTCAGAAATCATTATACTATGCTAATGTATTATCAATGTTGCAAACAGTTGTGCTGCTTAATTTTTTTTTTTTTATTATTATTATTATTTTTTTTTTTTTTTTTTTTGAAAACTGTGATTTTGTTTTTGGATTCTTTCATGAATAAAAAGTTAAAAAGGACAGCATATATATTAAATAGAAATCTTTTGTAACAATATACACTACTGTTCAAAAGTTTTTTTCCCTTTCTTTTTGAGTGAGACTTACATTGTTAAAAAAAAGATTGATTTTAATTAGGGCCGGGACTTTAACGCGTTAATTTAGATTAATTAATTACACAAAAATAACGCGTTAATTTTTTTTTACGCATTTTAATCGCACTTAATTTTGCACCGCGGAACGTTTCTCACTGGATGAGTTTCAGCGGCGGACCAATTATACTGGAGCACCAACTAACAGAATGCGCATATCACCGCAGGACATCGAGCCTCAAGTATCACCTCAATGCTTTTACAGAAGGTCTACCTACCTATAGGGTACCTGAATTTCTGAAATGAAGGCTAGTATATTTCTAAATATCCCAGTGTTTCCCGTACCATCATCTCAGGGGGGCGCGTTTACAATGTCTCCTCCAAGAAAACGGACTGGATCGCGGACTCCATTCATAAAAACCGAATTTACTATAGCGCGGAATGCCACGTAAATTCGTCGATTTTTGGATTGATAAATCAAAAGTTGGTCTGTCACTTAATTCAAATCGCCATATGGACTAGTGTCTGAAAACTGAAATGCAAAAAGACCGTTTTAATATGAATCCTGCACTGTTTGCCTCTGTATGTTAGAATGGCAGAGACGCGTTTTTTATACTGCACGCGTGATGCTCCCGTTAATTTTTGGCATTTGTATCTCACATGAACAGATAGACTCAATCTCCAAAGCTACTGTCAGTGTCACTTTTAACGTTTCATTTGAGAAAACTAGCATCATATCATACTTTACACACGGCAACCTGTCAAAATAAAAGTACGGTTTAACATGAAACAGAGCAATATTCCTATTTAAATAGACAAAAAACAATATATATGATAAAAAATAAATAATACTTATTATTATGTATTGATTTTAACAGAAAACCTCTGTTTGTTTGCCAAAAATTAAAAAGGTTTATTTTTCATTTGATTAAAAATAAATAAATGTTTATGCTTTCATTTGATTATGAGAAAAATTAAAACACATTAATTTATTTAAAAAAAAATAGCAAAAGATTGTAAAGCCCTATTGTTCAAAATGTTAAAATAGAGAGTTTTGGATTTATTTTTTAACTGAAATAAATGTTTTCGTTATGGGAAACGCTGTATCCTATTGCTACAGTTAATGGCAATATTGCACTGGTCTGTTGGACTTGGTTGAACAAAAATAAACAATATTTTGTTGCTTCAGTTTATGTATTCAGTCATTATTCAATGGTAACTAAAAATCCATATGAAAAAACTTACTTCTCACTGTTCTCAGGTCAAATATTTATATGCGATTAAAATGCGATTAATTTCGATTAATTAATTACTAAGCCTCTGATTAATTAGATTAATTTTTTTAATCGAGTCCCGGCCCTAATTTTAATATATTTTTCCTACACTTTATCTATCTAAGGTTAAGGAAAAGGCCAGAAGCAACCAGCATCCGGAGAACAATCCGGCCAGTGGATGGACTAGGTGAGGGCTCATCCGGAGCAACAGGAGGTTTAAAGACCTCCTCCATACCTGCAGGTGGACTTGCTAAGGAGGGGACAGACAAGCGACCAGTCAGCGCTCACAGTGTCCTAAACTCCATCACCCGACACTCCTCTCTGAAGACTAAGGTGGAAGGTCCTCAGCTCCGCAAGTCCACTCCTGCAGGACGATCCAAGAGTTTTAGCAATCACAGACCACTGGACCCGGAGGTCATCGCTCAGGTGGAGCACAGCTCACAGGTACAACAAAACCAGAATATGGGAATTTCATTCAGTGTGACAATGTTTTGAGTGGTTCAAAAGTGTTTTTTGAAAAATCAGAAACACTCAGACCCTGTCAGTTTTCATACAAACTTACAATGAATAAAAAAATCCATTTTCCACTCTGGAAATAGTGCTGAGCCCTCCAGAGGAGTGTCTGTGTTTTTTAGAAGGTCCTATTTATCTTTCTTTGAGCTGTAATTTCACGGCTGGATAGAGGTCTAGAATCGATTTTGGCTGTGGTTGTAATTGAGTTGGAGTTCCTGCGGTCCAGTCATTCAGAGTGTGGACATCTCACAGTTTTGTTGCTGTACTTGCTGTACAACAGATATCAGAAAGCACTGACCTTAGTTTACAACTGAAGCTACGGATGTTGTCTTTTTGAAATGGAGTGAAGTACGGGGACCATCAAACTGGCTGCTATTCAAAATAATTCTGACTCTCAAAATTGTGAGATACAAAATCTCAGGTACAAGTTATAAAGTCAGAATTGCGAGATATAAACTCATAAATCTGACCTTTTTTTAAATTTACGTGATGTAAACTCGCAATTGTGAGTTATAAAGTCAGAATTGCAAGACAAATTCACAGTTCTGAGAAATGAAGTCAGAATTGCGAGATATAAACTCACAGTTCTGACAGTTTTTCTAAGAGTTGCGTGATATAAACTAACAATTGTGAGAAATAAAGTCAGAATTTCCAGATCAAAACTTTTTTTTCTCACAAAAGTGAGCTTGTATCTCGCAATTCTGACTATTCATGCAATCTGACTTTTTTCTTGCAAATGCAGGTTTTTATCTTGCAGTTCTGACTTTTTCCTCATAATTATGAGTTTATCTCGTAATTCTGACTTTATCTCGTAGTTCTGACTTTTCACAAAATTCTGACTTTTTTCTCGCAAATGCGAGGTTGTATCTCGTAATTCTTACTTTTTAACACAATTCTGACTATTTTTCTCACAAATGCAAGTTTATATCTCGCAATTCTGACTTTTTTTTGCAAATGAGGGTTTGATCTCGCAATTCTGACTTTTTTTTGCAAATGAGGGTTTGATCTCGCAATTCTGACTTTTTTTTGCAAATGAGGGTTTGATCTCGCAATTCTGACTTTTTTTTGCAAATGAGGGTTTGATCTCGCAATTCTGACTTTTTTGTCGCAAATGAGGGTTTGATCTCGCAATTCTGACTTTTTTTGTCGCAAATGCAAGTTTGATCTCACAATTCTAATTTTTTTTTTTTTTTTCGCAATTACGAGTTTATAGAGTTGATGTACTCAGACTTGTACTCGGACTCGAGTCCGGTCTCGAGTACAATTTTTAGCGGACTCGGACTTGTCACAGACTCGGATGCATTTTTACTCGGACTCGAGCCTTTTGGACTCGGGAATTATTGCCGAGTCCAGGTTGACGGAAATTTTACTGACTCGATGCTTTATTACGAAAGTGACATTCAGAATTCGCACGTGTTTAGAAGTCTTGCCGGTACTTGTAAGCCTGCGGGTTTTTGTGTATACACGCACCCAAAGCGTGCTCATCGAAAGCGCTCTTTTTCCTTCAGCAAGATTTTCCTTCAGTAAGCTTGAGAATGTTTTACTTACTTACTTGGGCGTGCATTATTTTCTAATAATGGCCTGTTGTCAATAGACCAATTTGGAGTAGACGTGCACGTGCATTGTGGTGGCAGAAAAATACTATTTAAACCTATGACATTTTACATTTACCTATTTTATCTCACATTTTTTATATGTTGTATTTTGGACTTTATAACTCAATCTAACTCAATAGCGAGTTTGTCAGTTCTGAGGGAAAAAAAGCCAGAGGTGTGGGATATAAACTGATTTTGAGCTGAGGGGAAAAGGGAGAATGTCTTTTCTTTTCAGAATTGTGCGATGTATTATGCCTTGGCTTCCATAGACTGCTACTGGAGAACTAGAAAAATAATTTTAAATGCCATCTACCCTGTCGAAGGTCTAACCATTCGTCATATAAAACCCAAAACACACCCAGCCACAATCAGAGATGCATTTTCTGCTCCTCAGGTCTCATTCACTAAGCTTCCCATTGAATTTATACATTTACTATAAATCAACAAATAAAGTCAAGTCCTGTCCTATAATTTTTGACATTCTAAAAGCTGTTTCACTCTAAAATATGTCACAATACATAAATCAAGTCAGCCATGACTTCTGTTACATGACTTAATTAAGGACACGAATTAAGAGATGGATAACTAATTATGAAATCAAAAATCAAAATGGCAATATGCAACAGAGGTTTGCTTTTGTTACATTTAAATTATCATTGCCTTATTCTAGTTGTAAAGGTTAAAACAAGGTTAAGATACTGACAAACGTTTAGTGTTTCGTTTGACTCGGACTCGACTTAGGTAGACTCGAACCCAACACTATGAGTTAATATCTCGCAATTCTGACTTTTTTTCCTTGCAAATGCGAGTTTATATCTCGTAATTCTGACTTTGTCTTGCAATTACGAGTTTATATCTCATAATCCTAACTTTTTTCTCGCAATTATGAGTTTAGATTTCATAATCCTGACTTTTCACGTAATTCTGACTTCTTTCTTGCAATTACGCGTTTATATCTTGCAATTCATTTTTTTTGTATGTCACAATTCTGACTTTATATTTCAATTCTGAGATAAAAAGTTATTATTATCAATATTAATCAGGTAACTAGGCTTTCATCAGAGATACTTTGTGAATTAAAATATTTTACTGTAAATTTAATTTAATTAAATCAAATATGAAATAAAAAAAATAAAAAAAATTGTGCTGTTTGTCACAAATATTCATTGTTAAAAAAACTGATAAATAATTCAAAATAAATTGTTATTGTTGCAAATACAATAAAATAAGCAAAAACAAACTAACAAATAAGAATAACATAAGAAACTTTCTATTCATTAGAATAAATAATGTCAAATAAATATTTTACTTTTTATATAATGTATTTATCCTCATCCTTTCTGTCTTTCTTTATTTATTCCTCTTTCTTCCAGGACATCGAGGCGACTATGAACACAGCTCTAAGTGAGCTGCGAGAGCTGGAAAGGCAGAGCAACGTCAAACACGCTCCTGACGTCGTGCTCGACACTCTAGAGCAGCTAAAATGCGGCGGCGCATCCGAACCCTCCAGCCCGCTCCATTCCCGCCTCCTCCGTGAAGCCGACTCCACCCAGCATCCTCTGCAGCGCAGCGCCAGCTCAGCCAGCGACATGCCCTCCACCTTCCGCCCCGGCAAGAGCTCAGGACCCAAGAGCCCTCTATCATCAATGTCCACCACGGGCCTATCCGCTTCAAGCTCCACCTTCAGAGATAACAAACCCCCAGCAACCAAACCCAAGCCCGTGGTGTTTCCAAAAAGCAGTTCGGCCGGAGGCAGTCCGGCGATGGGATCTCCCACCACTACCATTCCACCAACACCACCGCCCCCTCCACCACCAACCGACAAGTCCTGCCCAGTCTGATGGCTTACAGCCTTGATCTGTGATCAGTTTCTTAGAAAAGCACCTGACCCTAATAGTGAAACTGCAAACTCGAATTGATATTGGATGCTTGCGTGAGTGAGCACGAGTGCGTGTGTGGAATTAATATACACATAGGAGTGATTTTACAACTGTTTTAGTTTGGATTCCCTCAATCGTCTTTTCTAATCTCAGAATTAGTTTGCAGTCTGCATAGACTGACTTTATAGGAAAGGAGTCGAACTTTGAGGACAAGCAGTTGGAAGTGCTTTCAAAGGACACTTTGCAAATTAAAACAGGTTCCTATGAATTAGCCATTACAACCTGATCACAAATCTCTCTGCTATACAATAATCAATAGTAATAGTTCATATAATCCGCACTGGCGCAGTTTCTCCAACTAAACAGAACATCTTTGCATGAGGATCCACAAGATATTTGCATGCAAACATGGATTCCCTAACAAACGGATCTCCATACAGCACTTCTGAAATTTTTAACAGTCTAACATGTCGTTTTATTGTATCATTATATCGACGGGCACATAAAAAGAAAGTGTTGTTTTTAGTATAAGTTTAATAATCATGATTATAACTGGAAAAAAAGTTGAAAAAGAAAATGTCACGCAAGCACATTATCGCCCGTGTATAAAAAATCAAAAGGATAAAAATAAGTTTATTGAATCTTCCCTAGGTCATTACTCACCTTTGGGTCTGTATCATGGTATCTATGTATTAGTATGTGTGTTTACGTACAGTATGTATATTCTGAATCTTACAGGAGCTTTTAGAGATGCAAAAAAGGGAAAGACTTCAAACAGACGGGGGACACATGCAAAAAATCGTGCAGGAAGCCTCTTTAACGTCTGACAATCTGCATCACGCGGTCTGCCTTTGACAGAATGGATCGGACAAGTCTGTATTTTCCTCAGCGAGGCCTTATTGTCCTAGAAAACAACAAAGAGTTGTGGTTTGCAAAAGTAGCCTGCTTCGGTTTGAAGCATTTCAAGCTCCTGGAATATCTACGGACAGACTGAGACCCAAGTAACTTTTCCTTTTTGAACGTGTTGTCGTGTGAAACGTCTTCTCGCAGGTGGTTAAATATGTTCACGTGTAAATGATGGGAAGTGTTTTTTCTGTGTGTTGTTCCTGATACCTCATAAAGGCAACTGGAAACTGTCTTATTGGAGTTGTTTTGTGGGGACTTTTACATGCAGATGACAGCAGGAAACTGGCTGTGTGTGTGTTTAATGTGTAATGTGTAATAGTATGCTGTTGGCCGAGGCCTCCGTTTACGCACATACTGTTTTCTTTCGTTGAGTATCAATCATTACACATCCACTTGAATCTGCATTGTATGTTTGTGAACAAATTAAGTGAGGGTGATTTCTTTCTTTTCTTTTTTGTAATCATAACTTGTTCAAATGTAATTCCTAATGTAATGTCTAATTGAAGCAAGACTGTAAAATGACAATTGTCTTGTCGGATATATTTATAGTTGTCCATTCAGATATCTGTTACCAGAGGAACCTGTGTTCAGATGTACTTTGTATATACAATAGTGTACATTACAGAGGTACATTCTTTTTTCTTCATATTTTGTTTGTGGTTTTTTTTTTTCCTTTTTGGTACAATATTGTACAGTTACAGCAATAGTAGTTGCCACTCAAATATACATTATATAATTCCACGTGTAGTTCTTGTAGTAAACATTTTTAAATAAAAAAAATTGCTTGCTAAATGTGTATTTGAGTAATTGTTTCAATAAAAAGGTGCAGAGATTTGAACACATTTTCATTTTAAATATTTTTTTTTCCATTTGCCAACTTTCTATGATCTTATTTTTTATTTTATTTTATTTCATTTTTTTTTTATTACACTACAAGTGGGCATTGATCTATTTCTGATACATTTTGATATCTTGTTACAGATTATTGAGTCTTATTACGGTGGCTAGCATTAAGCAATTATACCTACCATTTCACAAAATAACATTTAAAACAATATTTTTTGACACCTTACTGGCCACTTTTTTTCCATTTTGCCAGCTTTTTAAAATATAATTACATTTTTTTTTTATTGTAATACCTAAGTGGGCATGGATCTTTTTCTGATACATTTTAGTGCAAATTTGAGATGTCTTATTACAATTGCTAGCATTCAGCAATTATACCCACCATTACACAAAATAAAATCCAATGTAGTATTCTAAAATAAAATAAAATAAAATCCAACATAGTTTTATAAAATAAAATCCAACGTAGTATTATAAAATAAAATCCAATGTAGTATTATAAAATAAAATAAAATCCAACATAGTATTATAAAGTGAAATAGAATAAAATCCAACATAATATTATGAAATAAAATAAAAATAAAATCCAACATAGTATTATAAAATTAAAGAAAATTAAATCCAACATAGTAGTATAAAATAAAATAAAATTAAATCCAACATAGTATTATAAAATAAAATCCAACGTAGTATTATAAAATAAAATCCAATGTAGTATTATAAAATTAAATAAAATCCAACATAGTATTATAAAATTAAATAAATTTAAATCCAACATAGTAATATAGAATAAAATAATATATAAATAAAATCTAACATGGTATTAAAATAAAATCCAACATAGTATTATAAAAAAATAAAATGTTTTGTTAAATAAAATAACAAATAAAATCCAACAATATAAAATAAAAAATAAAATCCAACATAGTATTAGAATAAAATAAAATCTAACATAATATTATAAAATCAAATTAAATGCAACATAGTATAATAAAATAAAATGCATTCAACATAGTATTATAAAATAAAATAAATAAATAAAACATAAATAAATAAAATCCAACATAGTATTATAAAATAAAATAAAATCTGTCATAGTATTAAAAAATAAAATCCAATATAGTATAAAAAAAAATATATATATATTAATTCTTAGAATGTTGGACGCATTTCATTATTTTATTTTATTATATATATATATATATATATATATATATATATAATAAAATAAAATAATGAAATGCGTCCAACATTCTAAGAATTTGTCCACTTCCTAAAGATTAAAAAAAATGCAACATAAAAACTACAGAAGGAAAAGATACTTCTGTTATTAAGAACCTTAACTTCATTTCTTGAGCAAATAAAAAATATATTTAAAGTGCTCAAATTTGATTAATAATTTATCCTTAGCAGGAAATACTGACGGGGTTTATTTTCAGCTTTCAGCTTTTTTTTCAGGAAACCCTTGTAAAGAATTTACTAGAATATGCACATCAAAGTGAAACTTATCTTCTAGTGTCTCACGTTACATTTTGAAGAACAGGCGTCAAACAAAAATGCTTTTAATGACAGAAATATGTACTTGCCTTTCTGCCTTGTAGAGCTATTTTTAATTCCGACCACTAGAGGACGACATCCATTTTTGGTTGTTGTCAATTTTATAGTGGAATAAAATAGTTCGCGGTGTTGCACCTAAACGACATATTGATCTACAATATAATACTTTAACTTGTGATATGTTAACTATGTTAACTTTAAGATAAAATCATATATAAAAAACAAAAACGCACCAGTTACGCTCAAACATAAACCCGATGCACCGAACAAGGAAGTTCCTGAGAGAAATGAAAGGAGAGTTGCTGGTCACACGTTTCCGTCGAGCTGCTCTCAAAACTTCAACTAGAGGACTAACTGTTACAGGTGTAACGTTAGTTAGTCCATAGACACAACTCACGCGGATTGACAAATTCGGATTAAAGTGGGAAAATGCGCAGACATCTAACACACAAATGGTTGGTTGGTTGGTTTTTGCCGTTTACGTATGTTGTCAGTCAAAGTGATATGAGATGCTGACGATGATAAGAAGGGGAAATCCTCATAGTCGGTGTATTTAAATTGTCGGAAGCTCATTCACACAACGTCTTGTCATGAATATTAACTTATTTTTGGAGAAATATGATGGTGTTTATGTTTGCAGGTCATATAGAAAGGAAGTGGATTTTCTTTGACGCTTCTGTTGTGATGCGAGTGACCTGAGAGACGTGTTGAGTTCAGAAATAAACCGGTAAGTCACTTTTCTGAGTAGCTACAACTGTTTTTGGATGAGAGAAATATGTACTTTGAATCTGTTTAGCACTTAAAGCACTTAATTGACATACTGTTTGAAGATACTAACTAGAAGTTCATTGGCAACATAATTTATACATTATCTGACTCAGGTACTAGTACTACTCACGTATTAACTGCTGCTACTACAAGGAGAATGAAAACAAAGATGGACAAAAAGTTCACTTACACTGTTTTTCTGTCATACACAGATCTGATCATGTCTGCTTGTGTCAACACAATGACAGCAAGTACAGCAAACCACATTTGGTCTCTGGAGAATGTTCTTGGTCAGGGAGCTACAGCAAGTGTCTACAAAGCCCGAAACAAAGTACTCAATTATTATTATTACAGTTTTCCCATTTCCGTTACACAAACAACTCATAGACTTGATATTTTAAGCTATATGGCACTTTATATTGCTGTAGAAATCTGGTGAGCTGGTTGCCGCGAAGGTGTTTAACTTGGTGAGCTACAACAGGCCGTATGAAGTTCAGATAAGGGAGTTTGAGGTGCTGAAGAGACTCAATCACGTCAACATTGTTAAACTCTTCGCTGTGGAAGAGGTACGTATCTGATGTGGTTTGTGACGCTGTTCAAGATTTTCCAGCCACAGGACTGATTTTTATTTTTATTTTTAGACAGTGCTTTGATGTTTGAGGCATTGTATCAAGGTTAGGGTTAAGGGCTAACTTTCTAAAGAGCAGCACAAAGGGAGTTTATTTAGTGGAGTGAAACTGATTTGATAATTATTCAAACGTAGTATTTAACTCATTGTATGGTTTAACAGTTAGAAATAGCCGAAGGATGATAATATATTTGCAACCAATTGTATTGAAAATGTTTATATACACTACTGTTCAAACGTTTTTCTTTTTTTTATTATTACAGCAAAGAACTGGAGAGTTAGTAAAGATGTTAAAATTTTAATATAGGCCATTCTACAGAATTGGTCCAAAGTCAAAGTTGGAAATGTTTTGAAAAAAATATGTATGTATCTAAATTGTATAATATCCATATACATTTCTAGTACTGTGCAGGTAATTCTCATATTGTATTTTCAAGAAGTTTTGGAATATTTGTTCTCTCCCCAAATTTGTCACTACCGATACACAGTAATAATAACTGAATAAGAATGGTTATATTGACCTAATAAGGTTTTGCTTATATCTACATTGCAAATATATATATTTTTTGATATTTTATAAAAAATAAAAAAAATTCAGAGGTAAATCAATAACAATTACATTTTCAACAATTTTTCAAGTGTAATTTATGAGATTTGTTGTTTTTTGAATACAACTGTTCTTTGTAAAAGGTTAATCATAGTTAATCATACTAATTTAGTTAAAGGAACACTCCACATTTTTTGGAAATAGGCTCATTCTCCAACTTCCCCCCGAGTTGATAAGTTTAGTTTTACCGTTTTGAAATCCATTCAGCCGTTCTCCTTTTCTGGCGTTATCACTTTTAGCATAGCTTCGCATAGATCAGTGGTTCTCAACTCCAGTCCTCGAGGCCCACTGCTCTGCACATTTTGTATGTTTCTGAGTCTGACACACTCAGTTCAGTTCATGAATCTTTCTTCTAATGAGCTGATGATCAAAATCAGGTGCCTTAAATGAGGAAGACATACAAAATGTGCAGAGCAGTGGGCCCCGAGGACTGGAGTCGAGAAACACTGGCATAGATCATTGAATCCTATTAGACACACAGCGCCTAAAAAAAATGAGTTCCCAGCTAGGTAATTTCCAACGAGGAACGCTCCCTGTGCATGCAGTTGGTCACAATGTGCTGCGTAATATTACTGCGCCTGCTTCAGCCATGTTACGGCAGCAAACTTCCTTGACTATTACGCCAAAATGGAAGTGTAGTTCCTAATCTTACCGGCCTAGAAAATCGCAGCTTTACATTTTCCGCCGGTATTAGTACACAATATCTCTACAGAAGGGTCAAGTTTTAAATGGGACAAATATCGAAACTCGTTGGTCATTTTTGAATGCAATGCTATATTGGTCTCACAGGATTCAATGATCTATGCTAAGCTAAATGAAAGCTGAATGGATTTCAAAACGGTAAAAATCAACTTATTAACTCGGGGGGGGGGGGGGGGGGGAGTTGGAGAATGAGCCTATTTCCAAAAAAAGTGGAGTGTTCCTTTAAGGATATAATAGTTGGAATATACATTGACAATCATAACATCTTATGACGATTCATTATACTTTATTTTTGACAAAACATCCCATGTTTCAGTTGTGACTGCACAGTTTTGGCAGTGACAGTAATGTTTTAGTAGTGACCACATCACATTACAGAATTTTTACTTGTGTACTAAAACACTACTAAAACATACCAAAATACAAAAAGAAAATTGCATAACTGTACAAAAATTTGGTTTATTTCCCCCAAATATGAGGGTTATGTGTTTCCTTTTATGACTACCGAAACAATAGTGACATATTTTGGTCGTGACTGTTTTAGTAGTGACATTTTTATGGGATAACACCCAAAAACGATTATGTCACTACCAAAACTCCACCAAATGTTTCAGTCGTGACAATTTTAGATACTTTTGAACCTAGCTCAAAAAGGGTAATACTGTGTATTTTTATTATGTGTGTATATATAAAGACACATACATACAGTGTGTATTTAGAAAATATTTACATGCATTTACATATATATTTATATTCATATAATTAATAATTTATTTAAATGTATTTAAAATATAGAAACTTTTATTTCCGATGCGATAAATCAAGATAAACTAATAAAACTGTAGAAAAATGGTGTTTAGTAGTGATGTTCTTTAAAATTACACACAGATTTTTCAGACTTTTAATCACATTTACCTCAAAATGAGGGGGGCTATCTACTCACCAATGTAGATATGAGAGAGACATAAATATTATCTGATCATAAATGTAGGGGTGTAGTTAAAATCAGTCTAAGTCAATGGACTAAAATATACACTGTTTTCGGAGGACCATGTGACACAGAAAATGTAATGGTTGCTGAAAATTCTTTACTTTCTTTGCTTTGCCATCACAAGAATAAATTACATTTTAAAATATTTTTTATGATAGATCATTTTTTAATAAGTGCAGTCTTGGTGAGCGTTAGAGTTCTTACTTACCTCAAAACAGTAGGAAATATAATATTTTTTTTATTATTATTTGAAGCTTTTCACTAACATTTAGATACTACCTAATTGAATATTTAATGTGACTAATTGAATAATAAGCCAACAATAAAAACAACTAGCTAGATTAGCTGATTAAGTCCTGTTAACAGTTTTTACGGCAGACGGATGTGTTGAGACCTGTTTGTTTAGTTTGGTCAGGTTCAACATATTTCTAACATTTCTATACATTCTGTTTGACTCCCCACCCAAACTTGATCCTACTTCTGCTTTCATTTCTATTCCTGTGCATATCAGATGCATATGAATCCGAAGCAGAAGGTTCTGGTGATGGAATTCTGCTCAGGTGGCAGCCTGCTGAACCTGTTAGAGGAGCCAGAGAATGCGTTCGGACTTCCTGAGTCTGAGTTCCTCATCGTATTACAGTGTGTGGGTAAGAACCAACAGAGGAAACTAAATAGTTTCCTCTCCATTACACATGCACTTGTTAGGAGGCATTTCTGTGTATAAATGGAGGTCTTTCTCGCATTTGCACATATATAGTCCAAGGAATGAACCATCTGCGGGAGAATAGAGTGGTGCACAGAGACATCAAACCTGGCAATATTATGAGACAAGTGGGTGAGGATGGACGCTCGGTGTACAAGCTGACAGACTTTGGCGCAGCTCGTGAGTTGGAGGACGATGAGAAGTTTGTGTCTATATATGGCACAGAGGAATATCTGGTAAGGAGGCAATGCTGTTAATTTTTTTCAAATGCTTAATGCTAAAAAGAAATCACGGCACATGCAGTTGCTTATCAGAAATCATGCATTTGATGTGGCTCCTTTGATCTGTGTGTGTATAAATGTAGTATCTGACATAACTTTTGTGAACTGTGCTTGTGTGGTTCAGCATCCGGACATGTATGAGCGTGCAGTGTTGAGGAAGCCCCACCAGAAAACGTACGGTGTGTCTGTGGATCTGTGGAGCATTGGTGTCACCTTCTACCATGCTGCCACTGGCAGTCTTCCTTTCATACCTTATGGAGGCCCACGCAAAAACAAGAAAGTCATGTAGGAAATCTCATCTGTAAATTCTATATTAAATACACTAACAGTCAGTAGAGTATG
This sequence comes from Garra rufa, assembly GCF_049309525.1. Taxonomy (NCBI): domain Eukaryota; kingdom Metazoa; phylum Chordata; class Actinopteri; order Cypriniformes; family Cyprinidae; genus Garra; species Garra rufa. The sequence continues at coordinate 20,306,002 of NC_133380.1, forward strand.
ATTGTTAATGTTTTTTTAAGGAAGTCTTCTGCTAACCAAGCCTGCATTTATTTGATCTAAAGTACAGCAAAAACAGTCAAACATTTTTATTATTTTTACTACATTTAAAATGTAATTTATTCCTGTGATTTCAAAGCTGAATTTTAGCATCATTACTAGAGTCACACGATCCTTCAGAAATCATTCTAATATTCAGTTTTGCTTTTCAAAAAACATGTATTATTATTTTATATGTTGAAAACAGCTGTGTAGAATTTTTTTCAGCTTTCCTTGTTAAATAGAAAGTTCAGAAGAATAGCATTGATCTGAAATAGAAATCTTTTGTAACATTATAAATGTCTTTATTATCACTTTTGATCATTGCGCATTCTCGCTAAATAAAAGTATTACTTTCTATAATTTCTCCCCCCCCCCCCCCCCCCAAAAAAAAAAAATTATATTATTAAATACTGACTCCTAGCTTTTGAATGGTATGGTGTATAATTTTACAAAAGCTTTTTATTTCAGATAAATGCTGATCTTTGGATCTTTCTATTCATCAAAGAATCCTGAAAAAAAAAAATACTGTGTTTACTTCTGCCAGGCTAAAAATAAGCCTTAAACATGAAGCATGATATATAATTTTATTAGTTGTATTAGGCTTATTTTGTGCTATTTTGTTGACTTTTGGTGCTTTTCCAAGGTACAAGATCACAACAGAGAAGCCAGAGGGAGCCATAGCAGGTGTACAAAAGATGGAAGATGGACCCATTGAATGGAGCTATCGACTGCCACACAGCTGCCAACTGTCAGAGTGAGTTTATATATGCTAAAGTGTGGACAGACATTATTGGCAAGACAAATTCATATGGACTTCAATCAGTAATGCTAAATTTAATATATATGCCAATGAAATGAGACTTGGAAGGAAAAATATAATTTCTTTAAAGGGATGACACTTCTGTCATTAATTACTCCCTCTTGCCGTTCCAAACCCATAAGACCAAGGCCAAAAAAGGCAGTAAGAACATTGTTCAAATAGTCCATGTGATACCAGTGGTTCAACTGTAATGTTACAGAGTTACAAGAATACTTTTCTGCACGAAGAAAACAAAAATAATGACTTTATTACACAATTTCTTCTCTTCTGCCACAATTCACACGGTGGTCCTGACGCAGGAGCAGCATTCTGTTGTAGAAACCAGTTGCGCTGCGCCTTGTTTACAAGCAGAGGAAGACACACACTGTACATAAAACAGTATTTGTAAAAATGTCTGAAGTTTTCTTGCAATTTTTTTGCCCAGCTTTACTTACTTGAACCAGGATATACAGAGATGGACGTTCTATATCAGAACGCAGGTTCTGTGTCAGCAGCACCACACGCATGTGTCATGCTATTCTCATGAATGGCGGCGGAAGAGACGAAATTGTTGAATCAACTAATTTATTAGTTGAATTTCAACTAATTTGTTTTCTTTGCACTCAAAAGGTATTCTCATAACTATTTTAACGATGCCCTTGCTAGCTTTCTTGGCCTTGAACATGTCTGTTGAGTTACTGTCTGTGCAGGGTCAGAAAGCTCTCAGATTGAATTAAAAATATCTTAATTTGTGTTCCGAAGTTAAATGAAGGTCATACAGGTTTGGGACAAAATGAGGATGAGTATTTAATGACAGAACTAGCATTTTTGGCAAACTATCCCTTTAATAGGGTTGGGTATTGTTTGAATTTTATCGATTCTGATTTCAGTTCCAATTCTGCTTGAATCCGATTTTTATCGATTCCTAATTCCGATTCCAGTAAGATAAAAAAAAGTTTATTCTATGAAATATTTATTCTGTCTTTTGCCTATGGTTTTACCAACAAAAAAAAACAACAACAACTAGGCTAATATAAATTTCAAACATTACATTTGTAAAGACAAGTAATAAAATAGGAACAAACAAATCAATTATCAAAAGCATAAATAAATAAAACTGAACAAATGTCAGCCCTGACATTTGTTAAGTTTTATTTATTTATGCTATTGCATAAATAAAAAATGTTTTAGAAAATTTAAAATTCTATTTTTGTACCTGTACAGAAATTGAAATCAAAAGTTTCGAAAACGCTGCATAGTTTTCTTTGCAGAAATAAAATATTGATTAACCCTCAGTAAATTTCCGAAAGATTTTCAGTCAGTTAATGATTTTCTTTTGTTCTTTGATTAACGTTAATGACAGGCGGCATGTTTATTAGACGCTGTCTCTTTAACACCGAACACAAATGTAAAAATACGTGCGTAAATGCGTTTTCTTTTTTATCTGTTTTCATTCACTTAAGACAAAAAAATTCAAATGTGGGCACTGCACGGAAAACAGTGCGAAAGATCTTTTCCTTCCTGCACTTAAATAGTTTAAAATCATTAAAATGTGAACGTGGGAATCGTTAAGTGGAATCGAAATGCACGTTTCTTACCAAATACCTGGTTATTGGAAATTTGGAACTGGTTCCATTTTAGAACCGGTTCCAAATTTCCAATAACCGGGTATTCGGTAAGACGCGTACATTTCGATATCCAACCCTATTAATGTGTCATACTGTAATACTGGGCCATTCAAACCAAGGACAATAACTATATAACTAGAACATTTTAATAATCATTCTAACTCTGTGAGAAAAAGGATGTCCACACCACAACAACAATAATCGCAACACAGAGGAACAATATTGTTGTAATCTCTTTTTGAACTTTTTTTTTCAACCTATGAATGATAAAAACAGCGTAATTGCAGTTCATGCATAAAATAAACAATGTTATCATCTGTTAATGTGGACGATAATATTGTTATCTTAATTTTTGTAGTTATCATTCTTAGTGTGAACAGTCCTTAGTCATGTTTAAGTTTCGTGTTTGTGAGTTTTTTTTTTTGTCTACTGGAAATTTTTAATGATAAACACCAAGGTCCACAGTATTACAGAGTTGTTTTTATTCACATCAAATTAAAAACAGCCACCATTGTGACTCATGTCTTAATAGTCTCATGTGTCTATGTATAATGATTAACATGCTGGAAGGAAATCTTTGTTAGTTCTAAGTACACTGAAGCTTCTTGGAGTTGGCAGTAGATCACCAATAGCTGTTTTTTTTCACAGGGGTTTGATGACCCAGGTGGTTCCAGTTTTGGCCAGCATACTAGAGGCCAATCAGGAGAAGTGTTGGGGCTTCGTCCAGTTCTTTGCTGCCACCACTGCCATCCTGAATCGCATCACGGTCCACATCTTCTCTCTCCAGCAGGCCAAAACACACAGCATCTACATCAACTTTCACAACACGTATGTGGCCTCCTAAAGAAGAGATCTCTAATCTCTTCACTACAGCAACTACAACTGAAGTACTCCATGCAGCTTCATTCAAATGTGGCATGTCACAATATTGTGACAATGTTACTTTACCTGGAAAATCTGTTTCTTTTTGTAATTATAGATGTAGGTACCCAAATTATCATAATTTAAAATCTATTTAAGTTAAAGTAAGATTTGTAATGTTTTTTAACGTCTCTTTTGCTCACCAAGCCTGCATCTGCAAAAACGGTAATATTGTGAAATATTTTTACTTTAAAATGACTGTTTTCTATTTGGATATATTTTAAAATATAATTTATTCCTGTGATCAAAGCTAAATGTTCAGCATCATTATTCCAGTCTTCTTCACATGATCCTTCAGAAATCATTCTAGTATGCTGATATGCTGTTCATCAATATTTAAAAAAGTTGAGTATATTTTTTTCGTGATTATTTAATGAATAAAAAGATCCAAAGATCAGCATTTATCTGAAATAAAAAGCTTTTGTAACATTATACTAGTGGTGGCCATAGATTATTTTTTTTTAATCTAGATTAATCTCACTGTAATCTTGAAATTAATCTAGATTAAAATGGCTAATTTGAATTCTGCCGAAGGCATTTAGAATATGTGTGCTACCCAAATAATGACTAAAAGTAAGTCTTTGAGAACGGGTTTCTCAAGCCAGGTGGCGCATTAGACCAGGGGCTCATGTCCTGTTTCCAAAATGCATCACAAACTGCTTGACAATTGCATTTACAACACAATTAACCATACAAACTTGTGTAACCAACTATTCCTACACTGCATGTGCTTCTGCGTAAAAGGCTGCGCGACGTGCGCGTTGCAGTTAAATACACAGACGCGCACGGGCATGGAAATCTGCGTGCATAGTCTTCGGTTAAACTGTGTTGCTTTTAGAAGCGTCAATTCAGTTGTTGCATATAGTTTAATGTCTTTATTTCGTAATTATCAAAGTAAGTTATAACTGAAATTTGAGATTTTACTGGGGCACAGCAGATTTTCACTGGGGCACGTGCCCCAGTAAAAAGGGTCTAGCAACGCCCCTGCCCTGAAGCAAACCCAGCGGCTTCATAGCTGCATCCATGTTAGCACGTCAGTTTTGATGTGGTAATTTCACAGTATGCATACACACAGGTTCGAAGACTCGTTCTCGCCCCCTACAGTGCAAAGTCATCATAGTTTGCGTAGTATAGACCCAGCTCCCAACCCAACTTTGAGAATAGATTAACGGCGATATTTTTTTTTATCGCCCGATAAGAGTCTCACGTTAACACAGCACGTTAACGCCGATAACGGCCCACCACTACATTATACACTATACCATAAAAAGCTTGGAGTCAGTATCTTTTAGAAAGAAATTGTGTTCATTTAGCATTAAAGGATGCTTTAAATTTATCAAATTGTGATTTCTATTTAAGATAAATGCTGTTCTTCTGAACTTATTCTCCATTCGTCCAAAGAAACCTGAAAAAAATTCTACTCTGCTGTTTTCAACACAATAATATTTTTTTTTTTTGCAGCAAATCAGAATATTAGAATGATTTTTGAAGGAATGTGACTGGAGTAATGGTGCTAAAAATTCAGCTTCATATATATCATGAATAAGGCTATGACTTTTCACAGTGGTTCCCAATATTTTTTGTTGTTGTTGTTCTCCTCAAGGGTCTCAATCTTTTTTGAGGATGTTCAGGCCCAAACTGGAATCGAACCTGCAGCTCAACAGTACCTGTTTCAGGGTCATCCTCTCATATTAGAGCCGACCATGAAAGTAGTAAACCTTCCCCCCACCACTGCAGACCGCCCTATCATTCTCATCAGCCGACGACCAGAGAAACTAGTGGGCCATCCATACAGAGAACGTAAGGACACAATAAAAGTGTTTTTATTTTCCTGCGTGGTGCCGCAGTGTCAATTTTATGAGCCATTTTATAAACCCTTAGAGGTAACATTGCCTCTTTTCTTTGTTTTTCCGCCACCCCTTCCATTTTTATTTTTTTCTCTAGCTGAGGCCCCTGTGATGCCCGCGAAGTTTGACGTCATGGCAGATTACACTTTCTCCAAGGTAAGCAAACATCTTTGTTTTCATCTCTGGTGCTTATTTGTGGTAATCATTATAACACTATTATCCCTAATCCTCACACTGCGTCCTGTTTTTTTCTCCTAAAGAATATTGTCGGGGTTATCCATCAGTACCTGCGGATAGCCCGCTCACTCCAGAAGTACAGGGAACTGATTCTGCAGGGGTACCATAGCTACATGTGAGCATTTATATAATCATTATAATCTTATATAATCATTTTAATATGTCCAATAACAATATTTTTGACTTTTCAGTGAAAACACAGGTTTTGAGTGCAGTAATGTGGCACACAGGATTGCCATGGTGAATATGAAGCTGCTTTCTTCTATCAGCACAGAGGAGCATCTTCATCGATTGTAAGAATCAATATGATCATTGAATCTAATGTGTACTGTAATTGTAATAAGCATTTTATAGTAAGGTATTTAGTGATGGATGTCTCTTGATTCTTCCTAATCAGCACTCAGAGGTTTGCACATGAGTTTCCAGACTCTGTAGACAATAAGAAGAAACTGCCAGCGGTAAGAGTTGTGCTTTGTGAAATGTGTATACAGTTAAGGTTAAAAGTTTACACACACCTTGCAGAATCTGCAATATGTTCATTAATTTTACCAAAACAAGAGGGATCATACAAAATGCATGTTATTTTTTTTTATTTAGTACTGACCAGAATAAGATATTTCACATAAAATATGTTTACATATAGTCCACAACAACAACAAAAAATAATAGTTGAATTTAGAAAATTGAACCTTTTCAAAAGTTTACATACACTTGATTCTTAATACTGTGTTGCTACCTGAATGATCCACATATAAACTGCCCGGTATTCTAAAGAAAAATCCTTCAGGTCCCACAAATTCTTTGGTTTTTTAGCATTATTGTGTATTTGAACCCTTTCCCACAATGACTGTATGATTTTTGAGATCCATCTTTTCACACTGAAGACAACTGAAGAGCTCATATGCAACTTTTATACAAGACTCAAATGCTCATTGATGCTCCAGAAGGAAACACAATGCATTAAGAGCCAGGGGGTGAAAACTTTTTGAATTTTAAAGATCAGGGTAAATGTACATTATTTTGTCTTCTGGGAATTTTCTGTTGGGCAGTGCTAAATAAAAAATATGCTATTTAGGCAAAATAAGAAAAATCTACACATTCTGTTCAAAAGTTTTCACCCCCGGCTCTTAATGCACTGTTTTTCCTTCTGGAGCATTAGTGAGTGTTTAAACCTTCTGTAATAGTTACATATAAGTCCCTCAGTGTGAAAAGATGCTGAAAAACAAAAGAATTTGTGGGACCTGAAGGATTTTTCTGAAGTACAGCAGGCAGTTTGGCTGTTCAGGACAAACAAGGGACTCGTGTAAACTCTTGTGCTCTTGTGGACTTTATGTAAATGTTTTTATGTGAAATATTATGTACTAAATAAAAAAAATAGCATGCATTTTGTATGATCCTTCTTATTTTGGTAAAAATAATTAACATTTTGCAGATTCTGCAAGGTATATGCAAAATTTTGACCTCAACTGTATTTTTAGAAAATGTAATAGTTTGCACTCTTGATTACAATTTATGATTGTGTGTAGATTGAAGAGGATTTGCAGCGGATGTATGGCAGTGTCAGAGAGTTCCAGAATCAACTACTGCATTTGCATGTGATGCTGTCTAAACACTCTGAGACACTGGCACAGGATAAGAGGTAAAACAACCTGTGAAGTTGGGGGAAAATGATACAGTTTAGTGTTTTCAAACTTATTACTCACAATATGAAACCATTATCCTGGTGCCAAGGGATTTTCCTCTGCTCTCTTGTTTTATTTTGATTGAGGAACCTTGAAACTAAACTTGAAATCTCTCTCTTTCTTTCTTTCTATAAAAATGTGTATATATATATATATATATATATATATATAGAGAGAGAGAGAGAGAGAGAGAGAGAGAGAGATGGTATTTTATCTTTCAGTACCATAACATGCTAAAACATTTCAGCACAGTATTTGTCTTAATGTTGGGCTTCGTTCACCCAAAAATGAAAATTCTATCATTATTTCTCACCCTCATTCCGTTTCAAACCCATAAGACCTTCGTTCATCTTGGGAACACAAATTAGGGTATCTTTGATAAAATTCTAGACCTTTCTGACCCTTCATAAACAGCAACGCAACTACCCCGTTCAAGGCCCAATAAGATAGTAGGGACATCGATAAAAAAAGTCTACATCAGTGGTTCAGCCATAATTTTATGAAGCTACGAGAATACTTTTTGTGCGCAAAGAAAGCGTTGTGGTACTGTCATGAATGCACGTCGAAGACTGACATGGAAGAGAATACTTTGTTAAATAAAGTCATTGTTTTTGTTTTCCTCACACACAAAAAGTAGCTTCATCAAATTATGGTTGAACCACTGATGTCACATGGACTATTGTAATGAACGTGTCCGTTGCATTGCTGACTATGGAGGCTCAGAAAGCTCTTGGATTTCATCAAAAATATCATAATTTGTGTTCCGAAGATGAACGAAGGTCTTACAGGTTTGGAACAGCATGAGGGTAAGTAATTAATGACAGAATTTTCATTTTTGGGGACACTATCCCTTTAACATATTCTGTAAATTGAATTCAATAATAAATATCACATATAATCACATATATAACATAATCAAAAATACAAGCATAAACAAAAAAATTCCATATTTTTGGATGTTAATAATGTGTTAATAATTAAAAACATTTTCTTTCCTCTTAATGCAGCATCCAGAAGATGGAGGTTTTGTTAGAGAAGATTGTTGCAGTACATCAGCAGTATTGCATAGACAAAATGACAGGAAGTAAGTAGATGCATGTTTTTTTCTTCCATATTAATATAACACAACACAAATTACAGACGAATCTACAGTACGACACCTGTCAAAGGACTCTTTCTGAACTTCTGCGGATTATGTATTTAAAGCTTTAAATCCATGATAAATGTTCTTCTCAATTATGTGGTTTCTGGAGGCTTAGCAAAAATTCGCTAAACTGTGTGAGAAGTTACTGTGTTTTAGACAGTGACCCATTTCTGTCACTCGCACTACTGGAGCTGGACTTGGAGTTTGATGAGTGGAGCCAGTGCTGAGATTAGTCAGATTAGTTCTCAGTAGCGCACTGCTGCAGGGAAGGGAGGCACTGTTGTGCTGCCTTATCTGACAGCGTGGACCATTCCAGACAGGCAGGCATGGAGACAGAAGAATATAACCTCCCTTTCTGCCTGGTTGCATTGATAATGTTAGATACAGCTAAAATAGGGATATCTTGAGCAGTCACACAGAAAAAAAAAAAGTACTACGGTGTTGGGTTGTGGGTTTGAAATAATTCTCTTCTTGCTACTAATTTATTCATTTTCTGTCCCAGAGCTCAGCTACAATGATGAACAGATTCACAAGTTTGAGAAGTAAGTATTAAACACCAGGAGCATCTCGAATGAGTGTCTGTTCTCAGGGTGGTTAAACTGAGAAACGACTATTTTCTCCCCAGGCTTAATCTGTCTTCATACATAAAGAAGGTCAAGAGTTTATTCAAGGATGACTGTTTGCAGAAATACCAGGTTGTTCTGATGGCTGCTGGCAGCTGGAACAGGTATGACAGAGGTTGTGTAGACTAAGAATACACCATTCAAACACATTATGTGTGGGAAAACGAAATGACTTGTTAAAGTTCACTTCCAGAACAAAAATTAACAGATACTCACCCCCTTGTCATCCAAGATGTTCATGTCTTACTTCCTTTAGTCGTAAAGAAATAGTTTTTGGAAGAAAACACTTTAGGATTTCTCTCCATATAGTGAACTTCTATGGTGCCTGAGTTTGAACTTCCAAAATGCCGTTTAAATGCAGCTTCAAAGGGCTCTAAATGATCCCAGCCTAGGACGAAGGGTCTTATCTAGTGAAACGATCGGTTATTTTCTAAAAAATAATTGACAGTTTATATACTTTTTAACCTCAAATGCTCACCTTGTCTAGCTCTGCGTGAACTCTGTTTATTCAGCTTCAAGGCGGTTAGGGTATGTCGAAAAACTCCCATCTCATTTTTCCCTCCAACTTCAAAATCATCCTACATTGCTGCAGAAGTACCCAGTGTTTACAGTGAACGTATAAAGAACGTCAAACGTCCTTTACAGGACGTTAAAGTGATGTAGGACGATTTCGAAGTTGGAGGAGAAAATGAGATGAGTTTTTCGACATACCCTAACTGTCTTGAAGCTGAATAAACAGAGTTCACGCAGAGCTAGACAAGGCAAGCATTTGAGGTTAAAAAGTATATAAATTGTCAATTGTTTCAGAAAATAACCGTTAAATAAGAGCCTTTTTCTTCGGCTGGGATCGTTTAGAGCCCTTTGAAGCTGCATTTAAACTTCATTTCGGAAGTTTAAACTTGCGGGCACCATAGAAGTCCACTATATGGAGAGAAATCCTGAAATGTTTTCCTCGAGAAAGAAACACATGAACATCTTGGATGACAAGGTAGTGAGTAAATTATCTGTAAATGATTGTTCTGGAAAGGGAACCTCTCCTTTCCTTTAAAGCAGTCAAAGGATGACATCTATAGATGACCATGTGACCATGTTTCTACAGGGAACTTAATGTTATGCAGATGACTCTAGAGCATTTTGGAGGTGTTTTAAGGCAGAGGATGAGGGATCTGCATGTGTGTGAGGCCCAGCAGAGCAAGGTCAGCCTTCTGTTTCCCACAAAAGACATACACAGTCTGTCTTTAGCCCTATTCAGGCAAGACTAGTTGTCCCTGAGGAGGTTAGGTAAATTTTGTGTTTCACAGACTCACTTTGTGATCGTAATTCCACCCAAAGTGAACATTCCTCGGTAGGAATTACACATCAAATTAGTTGGCAAATAAAATTTTGGCTAGCTTCGGGCCCAGTCCTAAAGAAAAGACTGCCTGTGAGGGTAGAATTACATTTTTTTTTTTTTTTTTTTACAGCAGTTCTCCTTATTTGTGTTGACTTTGGTTGAATAGCAGGACTATAGCAATCATTCTAAAGTAAAGTAAAATTACTTAGTAGAACTGGCATTACTTTTAATTTTAAATGATAATTAATCAAATAAATAAGGACTGTCTAATCATACAGTCAAACCAAAATTTATTCAGACACCTTCAACATGTCTCACATTATCAGTTTGTTCGCTATAGTTTAGAAAATGGTAATAAAATATGACAAAAACTCAAGAGTTAAACTGTGTCAGAACAAATTCATCTTGACAATCACAAATGAATTGCAGTCAAACAAAATTTATGGTAATAAAATATGTCAAGAACTGTGTGTGTGTGTGTGTGTGTGTGTGTGTGTGTGTGTGTGTGTGTGTGTGTGTGTGTGTGTGTGTGTGTGTGTGTGTGTGTGTGTGTGTGTGTGTGTGTGTGTGTGTGTGTGTGTGTGTGTGTGTGTGTGTGTGTGTGTGTGTGTGTGTGTGTGTGTGTGTGTCAGATCAAACTTTTGGTCCCACATTTTTATCAATTTTACTGGTAGTCCACTGTATGAAGAATTTTTGGGTATAATGTCACAGTTTACTTTATTTTGCTATCTTCACTTACATAAATTAACTATAATGTCCTGGAACCACTAGTAAAACAATATCAAAAATTATTTTTTGATGATTCTAAAATTATTCTTGGATAACCAGTTATTCCTGTGGTGGTTAGATACATTTAGTTTCACAGATTCTGTGATTTAAATGGCATCTAAAGTGAACATGTCTATATTTTTTCAAAAACAACCTCTGTAAAGATTGCACAATAAATTAGTCATTTGACTAACTGGGCTCATTCCCATCAGGAAGTAATGTCTGTAAGGGCCGAATTGCATTTTTTTCACAGCAGACCTTAAAGGGATAGTTACCAAAAAATGAAAGTTCAGTCATTATTTTTTCACCCTCGTGTCATTCCGAAACTGTGAGACCTTCGTTTATCTTCGTAACACAAATTAAGTAGTGCCGTCAAATCGATTAATCGCGATTAACCTGGGGCTGCAAAACGATTAATCACATTTAAAATAAAAGTGTATGTTTAATTGTGATTAATCGGTTTGACAGCACTAAAATTAAGATATTTTTGATGAAATCCAAGAGCTCTGACCCTGCATACACAGCAACGCAACTGACATGTTCAAGGCCCAGAAAGGTAGTATGGGCATCATTAAAATAGTCCATGTGACACCAGTGGTTCAACCTTAATTTTAAAACTACAAGAATACTTTTTGTGTTCAAAGAAAATATTCTGAAGTCAGACCAATAATGTATTAGGATATAGAGCAGGGTTCCCCAAATCTTACCCTGGAGGTCCAATGCGCTGCAGAGTTTAGCTCCAACCCTGATCACACTCACCTACCTGTTATTCTCTAATGATCCTGAAGACCTTGATTAGCATGCTCAGGTGTGTTTGATTAGGGTAAGAGCTAAACTCTGCAGGAAAATGGATCTCGAGGTCCAGATTTGATGATCCCTGATATAGAGCAACCTGACCACCTTCTTCGCCATCTTTGCAGGTTCTGGACAAAGCTGTGCACAGAGCTCTCCAACAGCCAGTAGGAGCTGAGGGGGTGGATGGACAGAAAAAGGATGAGCATATGATTCTCAAGTATGTGATTGCAATGAAGATGACACAGCATTTAATAATTCCGACTAATAAATGAAATACAAATTGTTTCCAGAATGAACAGATTAAAGGATGAGATGGAAGCTGTGGCACAGGAGCTACAGAATAACAACAACATGATAGAAAGGTACTGTATGGATGTTTTTGTGTACAACCAATGTTTTTTGTGTATAGAAAATCCTTTTAAATTTAACAGGACATCTTGTTTTTAAGCCTTGCAGTAACTGCCACACTGCCAGTGGAGAAAAAAGTACCTCAAGCCAACAGACCATGAAGACCTCAAAGAATGCACAACAATAGTTATATTTACAAAGCCTGGATCTCTGAACTAAAGAGAAAGCTAGACTAAACATCTCAGAAACTGTCCTTAATTGAACCTCTCAAACCATAAAAAACCGATTGCTGTCTTAATGGCTGTTACCGGGACATGCAGCTCAAACTGCAAGATGCGTACTGAATTGAGTTATGACTAGACTCAAGTCCCTTAGAGTACAAAATGTACTGAGTGTTTAAAACTGAACTTTGATTGATTTGATATCAATCACAAAAGTCATATTTATCAGATTCAGTGTTCATGTAAGTACTGCATTTTATCTTCATAAAATCTAGTTGTATTGACTATAACAACCAAGAAAAAAGAAAAATAGATCTGTTGTAACTACTACAGCAGTTTCATGATTTTCGAGACTTAAATATTGATGGCTTGATGTGCATTCGGCCGACAATAATGGTGTAATTATTGCACAGTCATGGAGTAAAGAGAGTTGTTCAGTCTGGCCGGTGTAATTGATTCCGTTTTGAAGAGATAACTGTGCAATAGCACTTATTTAATTAGTCTATCGATCACAATAGACTATAACACAACATGGCGCTTTAAAGTTAATTTGACTGTTCAGCTAGAAATCTGTACAAATGACTCTAAATATTATCATCCTACAAATACTGAGAAGAGTTAGTAGACTCTTTAAGTTCCTGTATTACAGACGATTACAATATGGAAAGTGAAAGCTGTGTTTGTTGGGTTCTGATGTCATGTTACGGGGAATTCCTTGCGCTGGGGGAACTGTGCTGACCTTACAGAGACCACGCTGTGGTTCACTGTCAGATTTGCGTATGTTTTAGTTATCGTGGAATTTTATCAACTTTCCTTTTGCCAATTTGTAAACTAGCATGTTAAATGTGTTGTATTTTTTTTTAAAGCTCTCCACTGCTGTAGTGTGTGGTAAAAGGTACGCTTTAAATGTAAAGTAGTACTTGAAAGACTATATACGGCGCAAATAAAAATGTGGTGAACGCAATTGGTGAAAATCTATTTTTTTATTTAAAAATATTTTATTAAGCATTATATATTTTAAATATAATGAAATGCATACATATTCTATGTGTATTTCAGATGTTACAACTCACAGATAATAAAGTATGAATAGTTATTAGTGCTGTCAAACGATTAATCACGATTAATCGCATCCAAAAAAGATTTTTGTTTACATATGTGTGTATACTGTGTATAATTATTATGTATATATAAATACACAGATACAGTTTATGTTTTGGAAATATTTACATGTATATATTTATATTCGTATAGTTGATATTATATGTAAATTAGTGCTGTCAAATCTATTAGTCATGATTAATAGCATCCAAAATAAAAGTTTGTTTGCATAATGTGTTTCTATTGTGTTTATGATGCTTATATAAACATACATGATGTATTTATTTAGGATATCCATCCATCCTCTTCTCATATCAGAAAAAATATATATTAAATATATACAGTACACGCATATATTATGCAAACAAACTTATTTTGGATGAGATTGATCGATTTGACAGCACTAATAAATATTTTTAATTTATAAACATTTTTCTATTTCATATTTATATATGCATAATGTATACACAGTACACACACATATAACGTAAACAAAGCATATTTTGGATGTGATTAATCGTTTGACACCACAAATAGTTATATAAATATAAAAATGCACAATATTACATATTTTTGTAATGTCAAGTGACTATTCATCTAAACACCAAACAAATTAAGACACAGAGAGAAAATATGAGTTAGTGACAAAGTTTATTCATGGCTTTTTTTATTCTCTGTTTCTTGTATTTAGTGGAATAACAGAGAAGTGATCTACAAGATCATGAGTTTGTGATGGGCGGTCGTAGCATTTGTAAAATTCTCCGTTTCTTGTATTTAATGGGATAACAGAGAAGTGGTCTATAAGATCATGAGTTTGCAAGGGGCAGGTCCGCGCGCGTCCGCTCAGCCAGTGACATTTAAAGCGCGCCGCTGAATCAGTGTGCGCGTCACACTCTCGCCGCTGGCGCTTCAATTTAGTTTGTATTCTTCCCACATACAACTCTTACCAGAAAGACATGGCGTCCGTCACTTTAGGACAGCACCCTGCTCAACACCTCCTCGACTCGGATCAGCAACTGTTTCACAAATTGAAGTCTAGCGAGAGGAAAAAATTCACGCGTAAATGGTCGCTAGACAAGATCATGCGAAACAGACCGAGTGATATGGACAGCGCCAGAGCCGCAGTCTCAGCATCGCTCGTTTTATTCAATCACGAGCCCCCTTCAGCATCACACAGCCGAGGCTGTAGTGCCGGTTCGCCACGTAGTAACATGGACGGAACGATTGTGGACATGGAACGAGAGAACGCGAACAACAATAACGGAATATTTCGCAGACACAGTGCCGGGAGCCGGAGAAGCTCAGTGAGGGAAACGGCATGGTCTTCATCACCGCAAGAAGTTCGCAATCCCTCGGCGCGGTCAAACTTCAGCTGCGCGCCAGACGAACTGGAGGGACTGTCGATCGACAAGCTGACACAGGCAAGGTCAGGAGTAGTGAAGATGCGAAGCGAGCCTCTCAGGAGGGAGGCATGGTCCATCTTCAACCACAAAGACCCGAGGGTGAAGGCAGAGAAGGGAGAGGGCCACATCTTTATCTCCAGACAGCTGAGCCAGGACTGGTGCGACGCCTGCAACCGCCAGATCAGCAGCGCTGCATTCAAGTGTCAAAGTAAGTGACCGATATCTCCTCTCCTCATTTGAGCTTAGATATACAGAGGGATGAATGGAGGTAGGATGAACGAAAAGGTGGATGGACTGACGGATAGATGAACAGGCGGAATGTTAGATGGATGAATGCATAGTCTGAGGGAAGCATATAGAAAGATGTTGGATGACTGCAGAATGGACGAATACTCTGAGGAAAAGGTCTATGGATTGATGGATGGAAACAGATGAAGTGCTGGATAAATAAACAGTTATAGATAGGTAGATAGATGAATATGGATGGGTGAATAGTTGGAGGGATTGATACAACAGATAGAGGGATGGAAATTGATGAAGGGATAGATTGATAGATAAAAATGGATGGATGAATAGGCGAATAGCTGGTTTGATACAACAGAGGGGGATGAATGAATTAAATGAGTATAGATAGATGATGATGGATGGATGAATAGGCGAATAGTTGGAGGGATTGATACAACAGATCGAGATGGAAAGAGATGAAGGGATGGATGAATTAGTTGAGTACAGACAGATAGATAAAGATAAAGGGATAAATGGGCAAGCAGTGGGATTGATACAACAGATAGAGGGATGGATAGGTCTACAGTTTGGAAACGGGATGGAAACAGATGAAGGGATGGATGGACAAATTGTTGAGAATAGATGGATGGATGAATGGGTGAATAGTTGGACAGATTGATACAACAGATAAAGGGATGTAAACAGATAAAGGGATGGACGGATGGATGGACAAATAGTTGAGTATAGATAGATGGATGAAGATGGTGAATAGTTGGACAGATTGATAGAACAGAGGGATGGGATAGAACAGATGAAGGGATGAATGGATGGATGAACAAATAGTTGAGTAGATGGATAGATGAATGGGTGAATAATTGGATGGGTTGATAGAACAGATAGAGGGATGGATACAGATGAAGGGATAGATGGATGGACAAATAGTTGAGTATAGATAGATGGATGAAGATGGATGGATAAATGAATGGGTGAATAGTAGGGTGATTGATAGAACAGAGAGATTTAAACAGATGAAGGGATGGATGGACAAATTAGTTGTGTATAGATGGATGGATAGATAAAGATGGAGGAACTAATGGGCAAATAGTGGGATTGATACAACAGATAGAGGGATGGATAGGTCTTTAGCATAGTAAAAGACTCTCTAAACTTAAAAGCCTGACAAATTTTTAAATAGTAAAAAAGAGGGAAAAATCCCTACTTTAACTCTACTTCTACTAGTTGTTCAAACCAAAAAGAAAGAGGAAGGAAATGACAGAAGAGACAAACACTGACGAGTGCACATAAATGTGTTTATAAAGTACACAAGTGTTTGTTTTGCTAGTAGCCTGTTTTCTGCTGAAGGGGTTGTTTGTGGCTCCAGTGTTTGTTATAGGAACTTCCAGCACTGTATGTTTAATCAAGATGAAGCGTGCTGATACATGTGGAGGGTTTTCAGAGGATGAGGGGGGAGTTCCCAGCAGAGGTCATTGTTTTGTTTTTCTGTTTCATTATTTGTCATGTTTGATTAGTAGTATATGAAGATAAAGGGGGGACTCTGACAACCCCCTCCAGATACTTTGAGATTCATAAATGAAGTACTGTGACCCACAGGGGTCTTTGATTTATTGGCTTGTAAAGATAGGAATGAGAAACATTTAAAGCATGTGAGGTACACTTGCCTTTTAAAAAGAAAGAGTAAGAATCTGAAGTGGTACATCTAACAAGATATCCAAGTGTTTGAATTATGTTAAATTTTCCTGATCATTTTAAGGTACTTGCTTCCTCTGTATGCTTTTCCGTCGTACCTTTATTGCTGCACCACTGTCCCATCATGCACTTCAGCTAATTTGGTTACTAAATGCCCTTTTTGCTTTTAAAGGGCTGCTGTAACAAAACTACTCTGTAACCTCCGTTATAAATAAAACTTCTTTTGAGAGGTTTGTAAAAGAGAACCAAAATCAAATTCCATTTAATTTCGCTTGAGTTACAGAAATAGATCTGTGAATGATGTAGAATGACATTAGCTTTAAATGAATCTCTGCCAACGCAGTGTATTTGAAAGATTAAATTTAGTGCTAGAATGTCCCATGGTGATCTGAGATAAATGAGTTTACCCCAGTTCACCCTGAGATCAGAAGGTTCAGCGTGTGTATTTGTGTTTTTGTCAGTGTGTGTGCATATGGTGCATCTGTTCGCTTGCGTATGTGTGTGTGTGTGTGTGTGTGTGTGTGTGTGTGTGTGTGTGTGTATGCATGTGTAAAGCGTTGCTGAGTTAGCAGTGTGTCAGCAGTTCTCTTTTGGAAAAGGTACTGCAGTGAACGGCTTCATAAGAGGCAGACGGTGAAATTGCAGGGGTTTATGGAGTGTATCATTTAGAAGTTGAGGATGATTTTGAGGATTATACATTAACCCCAATGACTGTTCTGCCCTTCCAGAGCAGCGAAAAGTCAAATATGGGCGTATCTTTAACACTCCCTTAGGCTTATTATTTGTCTTTATAAATAGTCCTCTTAAAGACATAGTTTACCTAAAAATTAAATTTAGGTCAGTGGGGTGAATTGTTGTTTTAGACCCTATTTAGCCGTATTGACTAAAATGGTTGAAACATTCTTCAAAAAAGGGTGCATAAGTGATAACAGAAGGTTCATTTTTGGGTGAGCTATCCTCTTTAATTTTCATTTCTGTTTATACATTTTCTTAAAGGAACAGTTCACCTCAAGATTAAAAGCTTGTGCAAGTGGAGCAGAACTGAAGTATATGATAATGAAAATGTAGAGCGTGTTTGCAAAAGCTTCTTATCACATTTTATAGACTTCCACTATTTTCATTGAAACCGCAGGAGTTTTAAGCACTTGTTCCTCTTTCTCCGCAACCTTTCATTGTAAATGCCAGGCCTGGGTGTAATTTTTCCTGGTAGTTTTGTTGTGGTTTGTCTCTACGATTCACTTTGGGATACATCGGGGATTTCCATCTTTTTAAATGTTGCTGTTTTCAGTTCAGGGGGGTTTTGTGTAGCATTCCATGAGCATGTCCTGATATGCCTCCAACATAAGCATTGGTTTCATTCTTCTGTAGTGTGTTGAGATGCTCCTAGTTATTGCACATGACCAGAAGTCACTCATGGGTGAAGCACAACATTGTAGTTTGTAATTGTTGTAGAAGTGTCTTGGGGCATGCTGGGAAATGCTGTATTTAAGAGGTTGCGGTGGTGCAGACGGGCTAAAGATGGAGTGTCTTGACTACTACAGATGTACACAGACCGTAATTATACACACTGAATGAAAGAGGCAGTCAGAGACCATCAGTGGTTACGTTCACCTATAAACAGCTCCTTTGTGTTTATACTTTCTTCTAAAGGAAGGAAAAAACACAAATCAGTTCTCTTTAATATCTCGATTGTTTATTTTAGACAACAATACAATTCAAAAAGGAACAAATGGACTTTTGCTGAAGTCACCTGATTCTCAGATGTTTGTTCTGAAAAAAAAACTTAAAGTAATAGTTTAACCAAAAATGAAAGTCATTATTTACTCACCCTGTTGTTTTTCCAAACCTGTATGGTTTTCTGCAGAACACAGAAGAAAATATAAGGTGTTTTGTCTGTACAATGAAAATACAGTGTTATTTGTACTCAGCAATGTGAGAAAGAGTTTTCATTTTCAAATGAATCCTTTTAAAAGTCTCCTCTATAGTTTAGAGCAGTACTGTATGTCTTGCACTTATTCACCAAGAAACCAAAGACTTTCTTATCAAATTCTTCTAAGATTATCTGAGCTTTGGTGTTCAGTACACATTATTTTTATAGCTCTACACTAAAAAACTGGTAACGATTGTTGCTTTAAAAGTATGGACACCCATTTCCATCATTAAATAAAAAAGGTAGTTGCGACTTTTTATCTCACAATTCTGACTTACCTCAGAATTGTGTGATATAAACTCACAATTGCGAGTTATAAAGTCAGAACTGTGAGACATAAACATACAATTCAGACTTTTTTCTCACAAATGCGGATTTATTTCTTGCAATTCTGACTTTATAACATGCAGTTGGGAGTTATTAAGTCAGAATTGTGAGTTATAAACTTTTTCATCTTTCGTTTTAAATTGGACTTTATGACTCAGAATTGCGAGTTTATATATCACAATTCTTAGAAAAAAAGTCAGAATTGCAAGAAAAAAAGTCAAATTTCGCAATTCTGACTTTATAGCTCACAATTGCGAGTTTATATCACAATTCTGAGGAAAAAAGTCAGAATTGTGAGTTTACATTTCGCAAGTCTGACTTTTTTTTGTCAGAATTGTGATATAAACTTGCAAATCTGAAAAATTAAGTCATAATTGCCTGATATAAACTCACAGTTGTGAGCCTGAATGCAGAATGCAGAGAGTATAAAGTCAGAATTGCGAGATATAAACGTGCAAATCAGACTTTTTTCAGAATTGCACGATATAAACTCCCAATTGTGCGTTATAAAGTCAGAATTGCGAGATATAAACGTGCAAATCAGACTTTTTTCAGAATTGCACGATATAAACTTCTAATTGTGCGTTATAAAGTCAGAATTGCGAGATATAAACGTGCAAATCAGACTTTTTTCAGAATTGCACGATATAAACTTCTAATTGTGCGTTATAAAGTCAGAATTGCGAGATATAAACGTGCAAATCAGACTTTTTTCAGAATTGCACGATATAAACTCCCAATTGTGCGTTATAAAGTCAGAATTGCGAGATATAAACGTGCAAATCAGACTTTTTTCAGAATTGCATGATATAAACTTCTAATTGTGAGTTATAAAGTCAGAATTGCGAGATATAATCGTGCAAATCAGACTTTTTTTCAGAATTGCATTATATAAACTCCCAATTGTGAGTTAAAGTCAGATAAAGTCAGAATTGCAAAACAAAAGTTCAAAATTCTGAGAAATAGAGTCTGAATTGTATTGATATAAACTCAGATGCAGTTGCAAGTTAAGTCAGAATTATGAGATTTAAACATTTAAGTTTTTTCCCCTCTCAAAATTGGACTTTATAACCTATAATTTATATCACACAGTTCTGAGGGAAAAAAAGTCAGAATTGTGAAATATATATATCATGCAATTCTGACTTTATTCACAATTTTTATCACACTTTCTGAGGAAAAAAAGTCCGAATTGTGAGTTTATATCACACAATTCTGACTTTATAACTCAAAATTGCGTGATACAAACTCACAATTTCTGTCAGAATTGTGATATAAACTTGCAAATCTGAGAAATTAAGTCATAATTGCATGATATAAACTCACAATTGTACGTTTGTATTACTTAATTCTGAGAAGAAAGTAATAATTGTGAGTTTATATCACAGAATTCTGTTGTGCATTTTTTCCCAGTGTATTCTCTTGCCATATATAAACAATCCTCTCATTTAAAATGAAAGGAATTTTCATGAGAAGCATATCTGAACTCTATGAAATCTCCTAAGCTATAAATGAATATCTTTTCAGCAATAAAATGTTCCTCTAAGGCAGCTCTTTCTTGCTCAGCCAACATTCACTGTCAAAACCTGAAACCTCTCATTAGTCTTCGATTGTACAAATGCATAGCTAAACGGATTGTGAAAGATGTACTGCGTGCTCCATTGTGTTTAGCACTACCATTATTGAGTTCTGTTTCGGATTTATATTCCCTTTATATGACGGATATGTGTTATGCTGAATCACAGCAGGCTTAGACACGGTCTCAAGGTTTAGTCAAGGAGAATAAGTGAGTTCTCCTCAGGTAGCCTGTTCATGTGACGCTCCTCCTCCCTGCTAGTGTGACTCAGAGTTACTGAGTGAGTGAGTGGGTGTCTTTAAAAGCTTTCATCACTGCATGGGCCTGTCTCAAAGCATCAGTCTTACCTGCTCTCTCCCTCTCCTTCAGTCTGGCTTTATTTGTCTAATCTGGCTGGCTTTTTGGCAACTTCCCCCACCCAATTCGGCACCCATCCGTCTGCAGTGGAGGAGTTTAATCCATGCTAGAGTTGTGTTTAGCCATATTGCAGATGGATTATAGCTTATGGATGCCAGTCAGACAATGGATTGATTTTTAATTAAAAGTTTCAGACTGGCTGTAATGCTAGAAAGAGGAATGTCTTCCTTTTGGCCTCGACGAGGTAAAATGATACTGCTGGAAAGACGTAATGTGTTGTTTACTTTCTACTTTCGGATGCTGTGCATCCACAGTACAGAACGTCCTTAAATATTGTTTCAGCTGGCAGAATTTAGACTTATTAATGGAGAAGTTCACTTTCAGAACCAAAAATTTACAGATAATTTACTCTCCCCCCTTGTCATCCAAGATGTTCATGTCTTTCTTTCTTCAGTCGTAAAGAAATTATTGAGGGAAAATTTTCAGGAATACTATATTTTTTAACCTCAAATGCTCGTCTTGTCTAGCTACATCGCTGTTTTACTTTTTTTGTAAAGGCCGTTTAAATCCAAGATGTTCACGTCTTTCTTTAGTTGAAAATAAATGTATGTTTTTGAGGAAAACATTCCAGGATGTTTCGCCATATAGTGGACTTCAATGGGAGTCAATGCGTTGAAGGTCTAAATTGCAGTTTCATTGCAGCTTCAAAGGGCTCTACACAATCCCAGCCAAGGAATAAGGGTCTTGTCTAGCAAAACAATCATTATTTTCTAAAAATGTAAATTTCTATACTTTTTAACCACAAATGCTCATCTTGCAGTAGCTTTGCATCCACGACTTCACACATTACGTAATCACGTTGGAAAGGTCACACATGATGTAGGTGGAAGTAATAACCCAGTGTTTACAAAGCGAACGTCCAAAAAAGGTCAAACAGCCTTTACAAAAAAAGTGTAAAACAACGATGTTGGACGATTTTGAAGTTGGAGGTTTTTCGTCTTGAACGTGATTACGTAATGCGATAAAGTCATAGACATGCACTGTAGAGCTAATGCGAGATGAGAATTTTTGGTTAAAAAAAAATATATATATATTTTTTTTTATTAAATGGCTGATTGTAGAGCTAGATAAGACCCTTATTTCTCGGCTGGAATTGTGTAGAGCCCTTTGAAGCTGCACTGAAGCTGCAATTTGGACCTTCAACGCATTGATTCCTATAAAGTCCACTATATGGAGATAAATGCTGGAATGTTTTTCTCAAAAACCTTACTTTCATCTTTCATCTTGAATGAAATGGAGGTAAATTACCAGGAAATTTTAATTCAGGAGTGAACTAATCCTTTAAAAAGAAATATGAGACATCTTACATCTGTGTTATATGCTTTGCTGTCCTTTCTTTCTACTGAACCAGAAACATTATAGCTTTTACATTCCATTGCCATTCAATTCCTTTTTCTTCACTTTAACAAGATAAAACTTGTAAATCAAGTCTGCTTCTCCAATGCCTAACTTTTCGAACTAAATCAAACCGCTGGCACAAGCTTGCCTGTGTGCACCACAAAAACCCATTGAAAATGCGTTAGTCATGTTGTAGATGTTTTAGTGCTCATGTGTGCAACCTTGTTGAACACACGGTTATACAGCAGGAGCTTTGTCTACTTTCTCAATACAACATTCACCTCAAGCGACAGATGGACTGGGTCTGTTAAATCATCACTTCCTGTTTCAGTACTGTGGCTTCACGGTATTCAGAGGACGGATAGCCAGCTTTTGCATGAAGGCTTCATTGGTTGGATATTAGTATCAGGCAGCAGTTTGAGATGGAGGTGTAGAGTGGGCTGTGTTTCATGCGTGTGTGAAGTAAAGATGTGTTAATGAGGTCTGTGACGAGGTGTAGGGGGCAGTTATTGCTGAACAGGAGGAGTGAGTTCACAAAAGTATGACAGGCCTTTTGGGAGTTATCTCAGGCTATATTTAGGCTGCCCTTGGCTACTTCTCTCTACCTCTATCTGTCTCTCACAGACTCACTCTCTCTTATGAGAGACCTGGGATAAGGACAGAAGGAAATGTGCCACCCCATCTATTATAGTCAGCAGAAGTCAAATGCAAAATACGAACGGCTTGGTATTTGTCCTAGGTTTTGTCTAAACATTAAGATATTGTTTGGCTAACTGGGGCAGTTTTTGTTTTATAAATGTAAATCAGTTGTTTTATGACCATGTTCAAAAGTGATAGATGTTCATGAGTTCCTTGTTTGTCTTGAACAGTTAAACTGCTTTTTTTCAGAAAAATCTTTCAGTTTCCACAAATTATTTGGTTTTTTAGCATATTTGTGTATTTGAACCCTTTCCAACAATGACTGTATGCTTTTGAGATCCATCTTTTCACACTGAGGGAACTGAGGGACTCGTATGAACTATTACACAAGGTTCAAACGCTCATTGATGCTTCAGAACAACTTTTTTTGTGTTCTAAGAAACATGTAAGTATCTTCTGTAGCTTCTGAAGGGCAGTACTAAATGAAAAGAATATGATATTTAGGCAAAATAAGAAGAATTTACACCTTCATTCTGTTAAAAAGTTTACACCCCTGGCTCTAAATGCATCGTTTTTTCCTTCTGAAGCATCAGTGAGCATTTGAACCTTCTGTAATAGTTACATATGAGTCCCTCAGTTGTCCTCAGTGTGAAAAGATAGATCTTAAAATCATACAGTCATTGTTGGAAAGGTATCAAATACACAAAAATGCTGAAAAAACTGAATTTGTGGGATCTGAAGGATTTTTCTGAAGAACAGTAGGAAGTTTAACTTTTCAGGATAAACAAGGGACTCATGAACAACTATCACTAAACGAAAAAAAAAACACAGCTGTGAATCATTCAGGTAACAACACAGTATTAAGAATCAAGTGTATGTAAACTTTTGAACAGGGTAATATTTTATCAATTTAACTATTATTTTCTCTTCTGGACTATATGTAAATATCTTTTATGTGAAATATCATATTCACTTAATAAAAAATAACATGCATTTTGTATGACCCCTCTTTTTTGGTAAAATAATTAATATTTAGCAGGTTATGCAAGGTGTATGTAATTTTTTTTTTTTTTTACCTCAACTGTATATTTGCATTCATTAGCTAGTTCGTATTAATTTATTTTGGGATAAGCAAATCTGTGAACCTCTAGTCTAAATAGGAATATGAGATGCATCGTTGAGGTATTAGATCATTAATATGCAATTGTTTCTGGATGAACAAACATGGAGGTAGCAAGGAGGTAGTTTATGGAGGTTATCAAATTGTAAACCTTCATTGATGCTTTAATAGTTGTTGTTAAGAGAAAATGGAGCAAGACATTGCTCTCAATTCTCTTTATTTATAGATATACACTAGAGAGAATGAGGAAGATGTAGAATAGAGGGCTAACATGTTCAGAACTTGAGACGTCCTTAAGGACAACAGGTTTCTCCAAGCGTGGGACTGTATTCTCACACAGGAAGTGGCATGATGGCACGGAGTGACAGGAGAGAGGCATAGAGGGAGGAAGAGAGAGAGATTGATGGATCGATTGAGATGGAGAGAAAAGGACAGGGAGGGAGAGGAAAAGAGAGTAGGAGGCAGGAGAGCAGTGCGGCTGTGCCTTTAAGGATTCAATGAAAAACATGCTGCAGAGAGCAGGATGAGTGGGTGCAGTCTGAGCTGGTACGAGTTCTGCACTGCGTGAGAAAAACAGGAGCACGGACGCAGAGAGGCAAGAACAGGAGAGAGAGTACCAGTCAGCGGAGGGGGGGATTGTGTCAGAGGGTAGGGGTGCAGGGTGGCAGAAAGGCAGGGAGGGGGGCGTTCAGTGCACAACACAAAACCGAGCGCAGCCCTGCGATGGTGGACACACAGGAGCGACTGGCGCAGGGAGCCCACACCACGACGCAACGGAGCCACAGGCGCCCAGCCCCAACCGGGACGGCGGCCGCTCACGGACTGGCACCTGGAGCGGGACGCAGTGGTGGCACTGGGGTCATGGCCGCAACAGGCCGCAGATAGCGGCGGTCATGCTGCCGGAGATGAGGACCGAGGAGGCGGTGGCCAGCGCCTGCTTTGGACAGGTCTCCAAGCGGCTGGGACGGTTCTTCCGCCGCCTGCCCAAGTCCCGCTCCTGGTCCGAGGGCCTCCGCTTGCTGCGGCGCTCCAGCAGTAGCGGGACCCTCATGTTATCAGGTAACTTGAGACCGAGAGATGAGAAATATCCTGGCTTAGTAAGTGACTGTGAGACTAAAACTTAATGTACTTTTATCCTCTGTGACTAGACCTGGCCAATTAGGTTTCAGTCACAGAGCTCTGCAGTGGCTTTCACCTTCCTTAAATAGCCTTGTTGCCGCATCACGTTCTCGTTCTCCTTTTCTTGCTCTCGTGGTCTCTTTCTTTCCCTCTCTGTCTCGTTTTCTCTCTCATGTTGTATCTATTGTTGTCCATTCATGTGTTGAATAGACATTGATCTGTAACTCAGCCGCTAAAAGCTTCTGTGGTTCTAGAATGTGCCGGTAAACCAGGCAGACAGAGTGCAATGTATAATGCTTAATTGTACTGTATTCACTATTTCAACACTAGATTTACCTGATGCTATTAAGAAACATGATGAAACTACATTTACATCGTCTAAACAAAATGACCTTACCTGTGAAAAACTTGCTCAAGTGTGCTTCTCTGTTTTAAATGGTTGTAAACATGTTGCTATATGCTCTTATGCAGTTTCTAGGATGTTCTACACTCTTAATATGTGACCCTGGACCACAAAACCAGTCATACGGGTCATTTAAAAAAAATTGAGATCTATACATTATCTGAAAGCTGAATAAATTAGCTTTCCGTTGATGTATGGTTTGTTAGGATAGGAAAAATCTGAAAATCTGGATTCTGAGGGTGCAAAAAAATCAAAATATTTAGAAAATCGCCTTTAAAGTTGTCCAAATGAAGTTCTTTGCAATTCATATTATTAATCAAAAATGAAGTGTTGATATATTTATGGTCGGAAATTTAAAAAATAACTTCATGGAACATGATCTTTACTTCATTCAAAAAAAATCAATAATATTGACCCATACAATGTATTTTTGGCTATTTCTACCAATATATTTGTGCTACTTAAGACTGGTTTGGTGGTCCAGGGTCACAAATAAAGGCTCCAAAGGGGTATTTTTATGGTGATACCATAGAAGAACCATTTTTGGTACTCTAAAGAACCTTTCAGTGAACAGTTCTTAAAAGAACCATTTCTGAAGAACATTCCTCTACTAAAGAACCTTTTCTGCATTTGAAAGGTTTCATGGATGTTCAAGGTTCTTCATGGAACAATCAATGCCACTGTTAAACACTCTTAAAAATAAAGGTGCTTCACGATGCCATAGAAGAACCTTTTTGGAACCTTTAAAATCTGAAGAACCTTTCTGTTTTACGAAAGGTTCTTTGTGGCGAAAGAAGGTTCTTCAGATTATAAAAAGCTAAAAAAAGAGTTGGTTCTTTAAAGAACCTTTGAATGAATAGTTGATCTGTAGAGGTTTCTATGTGGATTCTGGGTGATCTTAAGGTGTTCTTGGTGATTTCTAGAGTGTTGCTTATAAAGTAATAGACTGAAGTAATAGATCTATGCTCAACAATCCGGCCATTTGGAGGTGTCATTCATATCATATGAATGACACCTCCAAATGGCCGGATTGTTGAGGATAGATCTCTTACTTCAGGCTATTACTTTATAAATGTTATGCAGCACATTGATTTAATACTTGGGAGTTAGGAGTTTAGAAAAATAGCTTGCCTTCAAAAGCACCACTTAATAATCTTGGAAAGTTTGTTAAAAGTTTCCTCGTCTGCATGCTATGTTGTGTTTGTGGAGTCACGGTCTCAGATTCTCACGGATCGTTTGTTGCTTATGCAGTCAAGTTAGACGCCTAGGCATCAGCGGATGAATTTGATCTCAGTGCTGTTTTCGGCAAAATGACGTCTTGATCAGAAGCCAAGGGAGTTGAAATTGAATTTCCCATTGATCTGAACCGGAATCCCTCTTTGAGTAGACAGAGACAGGGATACAGTACACCATGCCTAATGAATAAAAAGTGATCTGCTTTAGTGTGAAGTTAACTTCCCTTCTGTTCACTTAGTATCATACTTGAATAAAAAGCAAGATACACCGATGAGACTTCTTTTTCTAAGTTTCAAAGAAAGTCTTTGGTTGAGATTGATGGTTTCACATGGAAAGGTGATGGCCTGTGTGCCAAAAAAGACCTTCAGTCATCTTGGAAACACAAATTAAGATATTTTTTAATGAAATTCGAGAACTTTCTGACCCTACAGCAAGTCAACTGACACATTCAAGGCCCAGAAAGGTAGTAAGGACATTGTTAAAATAGTCCATGTTACATCAGTGGTTCAACCGTAATGTTATGAAGCTACAAGAATAATATTTGTAACGACTTTATTCAACAATTTCCTCTTCATAACATTACGGTTGGACTTTTTTGATGATGTCCTTACTGCCTTTCTAGGCCTTGAACGTGGTAGTTGCGTTGCTGTCTATGCAGGGTCGAAAAACTCTCGGATTTCATCCAAGTATCTTCATTTGCGTTCTAAAGATAAATGAAGGCCTTACAGGTTTGGAACATTTTGGGTGAAGTTTTCCTTTCAGTTTTCATAACAGTGCTTTTTTATGGACATGGACAGTCATAACATTTGAAAGTGTCTGTCAGTGCAGATCCACACACTCAGTGCTCTGATAATACTGTCACATCTGGCTTTTAGCTCCCAGTAGACTTTACTTTCTAAGTCATGGCCAATCCAATTAGCATTAAAGCTGTTTGGCAAATACGAGCCTTTTTAGTCTCTGGTTCGGAAATGCTTATGAGTTGACAAGCTCATGAGATGACGGTAGTACTTTTCTCACCCTTTCTGCTTCATGATGACGTTAGCCATCAGCTCCCGCACACACTGACGCACTGCCGTGGATGACACACGCTGAGTAAGACAGAAATCAGCAGCAGGCGGTGTGAATTTTACATGTTATGAAGTAAATAACCCAAGTTCTCAAGCAGGATTTAAAGGCCTGAACATGGCCAAAAGGCCTTCCTCTAGTGAGCCATTATGTTAAAACTTAGATGTGACTATAGAAGAACTATAGAAGTATTCTGTCAGCTCAAACTGATGCTGAATCTGTGAGCTTGATTGTAAAAGCGTGGCTGTGAAATGCTGATAAGAGCTTAAACAAACCTGTCTGTATTCAGACTTGTCAGCATCTGTGTTCAAAGTAAACACTGGACACATAATTCATGTTATTTGTCACTAACAATGTACTCTTCACAATTACTTTCAATTTCTATTGACAATTTCCCACCCACAGTGTATTGAAAGCTGACATAAGCTATGTGAGACTGTGTCTGTGTCATGTGTTCAGGGCCGAAGTGACCTGAGTGGTGCAGCTTATTAAATCCCTTAGATTGGGTTTTAGTGCTCGTTCAGCATCTTTAGCATCTAAAAGGTTTTGCCCATGCTTCACAAGACAAAACATCCTGATTTGCACTGTGTCGATACTTTACACTTCGTTAGGCCTTGCTTTTCCTAAGCTAAGCATTAATGGGTTCGGGGCTATTTCTATTCATTATGTTTTAATAGGGTATAAACACAGTGCCAGACGTTGTTTTACTGTGGGTTAATACCTCCTTGGATAACAACAATATTTTCTTTTCTCTTGCAGTATTCTAAGAGCAAGGAACTAAAAGAGCATTTTGATTTGTGTTGGATTTTTAAAGAAAAATATTTAGAAAGTACAATTTCTTGCCAAATTCTATTAACATCATATTTCAATCATATGTCAGTCTGTTCATTTGGTTGAAATTATACAGGTTTAATTTGAAACTGGAATCCTAATTTTCAGATTTTGGACAAAAATAAATAACAGTGAGGAGTTGAAACATGTTTCAAGTGTTCGGTCACTTTTTTTGCTTCTTCTGTTTTGGGTTGATCGTGTTTTTCCAGCGGTAAAACTAAATGTGGGGGTGTCTACGTGGAAAAAAAGAAACAAGGAAGCTGTGGAGGAAGGGAATAAAATGAGGAATTAAATATAAACACTGAAAAAGAAAGAGAGGAAAGCTCTCAAGGTTTGTCATTTCTGAATGTCATATGTGAATTTAGCCCCAGTATACATTGAGTGTAAATGGGATGAATGATCTAAATAAAATTGACTCACTGTGCAGTATTAGCAATAGACTTTGCGTCTGTGAAAGGATGGATGGATGGATTGTTGTGAAAAGGAGTGAGAAGGGAATTTTAGTCACTGCCAGGTTGATAAACTCAGTCTAACAAGTGTCTAAAAAGTGATTTGACTGCTTTCACTCACATTAGAGTAATCAATAGATTAGGGAATATGAATGCAGTAACATATACAGTACTGTTTTAAAGATTGTGCATGCCCATGTTCACTATTTTTACATGTGGAGTACTTTTCAAGTCATCCAACACTCACTTAATGTTCATCTTTTAAAAAATGTATAATTGAATAACACTTTTAAATGTAATCTTAAGCAAATCTCTAAATAAATATCAGTTTTTTGCACGTTATAATTTTGTTATGCATACACTTTTACATCAATATTGGTATCTCATAATGTTAACATAATTATCTGCTTATCAGTGTTGGCCCTAATTTTAATATCAGTGCATTTCTAGTAAATTATTGCAGAACTGTACACAACTTATTCTGAAATTTAGACTTGATTCCTCCTGGAAAGAAAGGTCAGATTTTGTTATGTGGTCCCTCTTAAGACAGATCTGTTCAGTTTAATTACAGACTAAATACCCACCAGTTACCCATGGCTATTATCCCAGGGGTTGTCTTTGAATCTCTATGAATGGTCAAGTATATCTGCGCTTGCTCGATGTAAGAGAACTACACATTTTAAAACAGGTCATAGTATGTGAGTCAGAAAGGTTCTTTACTTTAACATTTCTTGCTTCTTGAATGAACCAGTGTGTTTCTGTCAAAGTGCTGCATGTTTGTGTCTGTTTATTGGAGTTTTTGTGTCTGTTTCTAATTTAGAAACATTAATTTGGGTTTAAATTACAGGGTTCAGTCAGATAGGTTCCACTGGGACCAGGTTGCTGGAATATGATGCCATGCTGTGTGTAAATAGAGCGCTGCAGTGATGACGTTTTTTGTATGCCAACCCAAATAGCATCAACCTGGTTCCCTCTACAAAACCCTTACTTTAAGGTTTATTGCAGAAAATAAGCTTTGGGACCAACAAATGTTTATGATTCTTGATGAATACATTTTAGACATATTATTAGGCGTCGACCGATATGTGATATGTAACAATTACTGACCAATATTTTGAACCGATATACAATTGAAGTCAAAAGTTTACATACACTTTGTAGAAACTGCAAAATGTTAATTATTTTAGCAAAATAAGAGGGATCATACAAAATGCATGCTATTTTTTATTTAGTACTGACCTGAATAGAATATTTCACATAAAATGCATTTACATATACGTAGTCCACAAGAGAAAGTAAGTTAAATTTATAAAAATGACCCTTTTTACATACACTTAAAGTTTGCATAAAGTTCACATACACTTAATTCTTAATACTATGTTGTTACCCAAATGATCCACAGCTGTGTTTCTTAAACTACCTCTTCAGAAAAGTCCTTCAGGTCCAACAAATTTTTCTGCCCTTTCCAACAATGACTGTATGATTTTGAGATCCATCTTTTCACATTGAGGACAACTGAGGGACTCATATGCAACTATTACAGAAGGTTCAAACACTCACAGATGCTTCAGAAGGAAAAGCAATGCCGGGGGGTGAAAACTTTTGAACAGGATGATGTGTGTATTTTTCTTATTTTGCCTTAATGTCATTTTTTTTTTTCATTTAGTATTGCCCTTCAGAAGATACTTACATGTTTCCCAGAAGACAAAATAAGTTACATTTATTGAAAAGTTTTCCCCCCTGGCTCCTAATGTTTTTTTTTCCTTCTGAAGCATCAGTGAGCATTTGAACCTTCAGTAATAGTTGTATACGAGTCCCTCAGTTGTCCTCAGTGTGAAAAGATGGATCTCAAAATCATACATTCATTGTTGGAAATGGTTTGAATACACAAAATGCTGAAAAACCAAAGAATTTGTGGGACCTAAAGGACTTTTCTGAAGAACAGCAGGCAGTTTAACTGTTCAGGACAAACAAGGGACTCATAAACAGCTATCACTAAACAAATAAAAAAAAAAACAGCAGTGGTTCATTCAGGTAACAACCCAGTATTAAGAATCAATTGTATGTAAACTTTTAAACAAGGTCATTTTTTAAAATTCAACTATTATTTTCTCTTGTGGACTATATGTAAATGTGTTCTATGTAAAATATTTTATTTAGGTCAGTATTAAATAATAAATAACATGCATTTTGCATGATCCATATTATTTTGGTAAAACAATTAACATTTTGCAGATTCTGCAATGTGGATGTAAACTTCTGACTTATACAACTGTATATTTCTGGTGTTGAAATGAAAATTAATGTCAAAATTAATAATAACAAGGCCTCTGACAAAAACTTTCTTTAAATGCTTTTAAATTTTTTCATCTGCAAATCGGTTTTGAAAATGACCAATAGCGATAACCATAAAAATGCTTAATATTAGTGCCGATAATCGACCACTTTATCCGTCATGTTGTTACTATCACATGACCTACAGCATCAGTTGTGCTGCTTCACTGCCATTCACAAATTGTCTCCCTTGGCCTCATAGAATAGTAGTCCATCGAATACACACTTCAGAATCTTAGGTGGAAGTCATTTAAGGTCTTTTTGTCTGCTATTTTCAAATGCTATAAATTTGGACAAAGTCTACTACTCTTTGTGCATACTGTATAGTTTTAAAGTAGGCATATTCAGACTCACCAATTGACTTCAGGATAAGGGAACTGGAAGTACTAAAATAGTCGTTTTAGATTTTGGTCTACAAAAATGTGTCATTCCCGTAGCACTCTTTGAAATGAGCCAATGAATCTTCGCTTTTGTTATGAAGGGCATCCTTGAATCATGGGAAAAGATGCACAGCAAGGTTACAGGGTCAGGTTCTCTGACTTGGCTGAGAGAAAGAAACGACAGAAAATGCTGCTGACTGATGCAGAATCTGAAACAGAGAGCAACACGGAGAGAGAGAGGTGGTAGGAGTGTGCGTACAGCTGGGGTGCATATGAGCCGTGGCTCTGAGAAGGAACTGTGACTCCTGAGGTGGAAAAATGCTGATGTATGGAAGAGAAGGGGGAGATCAGAAATGTCAGAAGGAAGTGGGAGGCGAGAAGGCGCGTGAGGGACAAAAAGGCATCAGTGTTCTTGTTCCCTCTATAAACTCCCCCTTACATTCCAGCTATCGGAGGGGAGTTTGGCACGCTTTTCCAGCTAAACAACCAAAATGTTTCTTCTGATCAGCAGACATGGTTAACTCCAAGAGGAAGTGACCGTGTTCTAGTGGGAAGTGCTGTTTTAAAGGGACAGGCCCAGAAATGCGTATTTGACCTCTCACTCGGAGGAAATTCCATGTGTGGTCGAATAAACATTGTGTTTAATGTGACAAGGACAAGAGTTTGACCTCCTCTGTCACCAGCACTCCTGTTTTATAGCAGCACTGCAGCATTTCCAGGTTATGTAAACTATGCTGCAATGCTCTATCCATGGGGCATCTCTGCAATGACCCCAGTCTTACTCAAAAACATAAGTGTGACCCCTCTATTCATAAGGCGCTGCGGCTAAACAAATAGTCTGGGGTCACAGTTTAATGTGCCCCGGGCAAAATATATGGAGTGTTTATTAGACTTTTCTCCACATGAGTGTGTTTGAGTTTCCCCCTCAGAACATCGGGATTTTACAAGGCAAAATGTATATTTATACTTTTTAAAGAGAAGTTCACTTTCAGAATAAAAATGTACAGATAGTTTACTAACCCCCTTGTCATCCATAATGTTTATGTCCTTCTTCAGTCATAAATAAAATGTTTTTTGAGCCAAACATTTCTGGATTTCTCTCCATATACACTAAAAGGTTTTCACCAGATTCAACTTAAAAACCTAAGTTAAATCAGCTTAAAACTACAAGTCATTTTAACTTATAACAATAAAAATGAGTTGATTTAACTTGAAATTTTAAGGCAGCTGCTAAACTTTAAGTTTTTATGTTTAACTTTTTACAGAGGACTTTTATGGTGCTTGTGAGTTTGAACGTCCAAAATGCAGTTTAAATGCAGCTTCAAAGGACTCTAAATAACCCCAGCCAAGGAAGAAGGGTCTTATCTCGCGAAACGATTGGTTATTTTCCAAAAAACAATTTTAATTTATATACTGTTTAACTTCAAAAACTCTGTATGTCGAAAAACTCCCATCTCATTTTTCAACTTTAAAATAGTCTTACATTAACTGATCGTTTTGCTAGACAAGACCCTTCTTTCTCGGGTTGGGATTGTTTAGAGCCCTTTAAAGCTGCATTTAAACTGCATTTTAGAAGTTCAAACTTAAAGGCACCATAGAAGAGTGAAAAAACACAATTTCTTTACGACTGAAAAAAAAAAGACATGAACATCTTGGATGACAAGGGGGTGAGTAAATTATCTGTACATTATAGTTCTGGAAGTGAACTTCTCCTTTAACTGGTCACAAATACAAACAAGCCCCATAGTCTTTGTGTTCTGTCCATTTTCGGCTCTTAAAACAATAGTTCAACCAAAAACGAACATTCTGTCATTAATTACTCACCATAATGTCATTTCAAACTCACCATGACCTTCGTTAAGATATTTTTAAATGAAATCTAAGAGCTTTCTGACCCTGCATAGACAGCAACTACCACGTTCAAGGCCCAGAAAGCTAGTAAGGACATCATTAAAATAATCCATGTGACATCAGTCGTTCAATCGTAATGTTTGGAAGCTACGAGAATACTTTTTATGCACAAAGAAAACTAAAATAAGTTTCAACAATTTCTTCTCCTCCGTGTCAGTCTTTGACACACATTCATGAGAGTACCACAACAAGAGTTTGCAGACTTTTGAGTGGTGGTTTAAATAATACTTACTTTAGAAATAAAAATCTATATAATTTCCAGATTAACTATGAGTTTCATAGATTGTGGACCGCTTGTGTGGGAGTGATTTTACATTCCAAACAGATTATCCTCCACGCTGAGGGCACGTACAAAGACGTGTTAAATCCCTTTACAGTTCTTCTGTCTGTAACCCCAGAAGCTGACGGTCAGTGATTAGCGGTTGGCGGCACACTCCCCAGATTAATCGGGTTTAGGGGGTTCAGACCACACTGCAGTAATGACATGATAATGGTGGGGAGCATATGCGAGCGCACAGTTTGAAGGATAAAGACGTCGACCGAAGGAGCATCCTGTGACACTAATTACCTCAACATATAATCTAAAGAGTTTCCAAGAAGATTTGGCTGGTGTAAACCTCCAATCTTGTTTGGGACGTTTAACTATGTCCCATTTAGTTTTGGCTGGAGTAGACTAGACTGCCATAATGCTATTGAAACCTATTCAGTGTTTTGCTTTCTAGCTTGTCAGTACTTGCTAAAGGGATAGTTCGCAAAAATGAAAATTCTGTCAATAATTACTCCACCCTCTTGTTGTTCCAAACCTGTAAGACTTTTGTTCATCTTCGTTTCATATTTTTGATGAAATCCAAGAGCTTTCTGACCCTGCAAAGGTAGTAAGTACAACAAAGAAAACAAAAATAACAACTTTATTCTACAACTTCTTCTCTTCTTTCTCGTAGCGCCATACAATTACGGTGGAACCACTTTTTTAGCAATGTCCTTACTACCCTTCAGGGCCTTGAACGTGTCAGTTGCATTGATGTCTATGCTGTTCGTTTTTAGGTGAACTTCCCTTTTAAATAATACTTTAATTATGAAAAAACTGGACTGTACTTTCTCAGGCTTAATTAATAAATGTCAGTAGTATCATTGCATGTTTAGAACGAAAACAGGAAGGATGGAAATGGGGTCAAAAGTTGTCCTATTTAATTTGACATTAAAAACCTTGTGCATAATCTCACGAAACTTCAAGATGCTTTTAAAAGAGAATCTAAAGCGGGTGTTTCTTTTTATTTATCAGTTGTTTACTGGTCAAATAGTAAGAAGGTTGACAACATTGTCTCACAAGTGATAAAAAAATAACCTGTCCTTGAAGTGGTGTCTTCTTGACAATGTACACTACCAGTCTAAAGTTTTAGAACTGTAAGATTTTTAATGTTTTTAAAAAAAAATATCTAGTAATATTGTGAAATATTTTTACTATTTAAAATAACTGCTTTCTATTTGAATATATTTTAAAATGTAATTTATTCCTGTGATCAAAGCTAAATTTTCAGCATCATTATTCCAGTCTTCAGTGTCACATGATCCTTCAGAAATCATTCTAACATGCTGATTTGCTTTATTATTAGTATTATCAAAATTTAAAACACTTGAGTACAATTTTTCAGGATTCTTTGATGAATAGAAAGATCCAAAGATCAGCATTTATCAGAAATAAAAAAGCTTTTGTAACATTATACACTGTACCATTCAAAAGCTTGCAGTCAGTATAATTTTCACTTTTTTGTTTTTAATGGGGAATACATGATAGAAATTAATACTTTTATTTAACAAGGATGCTGAAATTGATCAAAAGTGATAATAAAGACATTAATGATGTTACAAAACATCAGATAAATGCTGTTCTTCTGAACTTTCTATTTTCGAAAAAACCTAAAAAATATTCTTCAACATAGTTTTCAACATAATAATAATAATAAATGTAAATACAAAAAGCAAATAAAAATATTTGAATGATTTCTGAAAGATCATGTGACTGGAATAATGATGCTACAAATTCAGCTTCGAAATCACAGGAATAAATTACATTTCAAAATCTATTCAAATAAAAATGAGTTATTTTAAATAGTAAAAATATTTCATAATTGTACTGTTTTTGCTGTACTTTGGATCAAATAAATGCAGTCTTGGTGAGCAGAAGCAACTTCTTTAAAAAACACTAAAGATCTTACTGTTCAAAAACTTTTGACTGGTAGTCTTTTGAAAGTAGAAAAGTGGTCATTTATTAAATCTTTTAGTAGTACATTGTTAAATATAAAAGATAAAAAATATGCAATGATGAAATGAATAAAAGTCAATTTCTTGGTAAAGTAATCTTTTACACATGTATGTAAGACACAGATGGTACCAATTTTGCAGGATGACACACTGTCACCTGACTGTCTCTGCACGTGTCAGGTTTTCATTTAAAAAGCGTCAATTTATCAGGGTGTTGCATTAAAACCACACTGTTGATATCAGGCTGAGGTTGAAGGTGAGAGTCAGAACCGGACGGAAGCCTCACCTCCTCCCATAATGCATTTCCTGACCCTGAGTCATTCTGTTTGGTTTGGACAGTCTTTCTCATAGTCTCGCTCAACACTCCCCGCAAGATTTATATTTTGGCAGACAGACAGACCATCGAAAGTGACGTCCATTTTCCATGTGCGTTATCAGTGTTGTGTAGAGGCTCTTAGCATTCGCAATCTCCTTTCAGAGTGCTCTGCACCTCCCTGCTCTTCTACAATGACAGTAGCAATGTGTTTGGCACTGATAATCAATCCGCTGATAATCAATCAGCATTCACTCTTGACATCTGTCACTCCTGCTGTGTGTAGAGACAGATACCTCAGTCAAAACACAAGCCCATTTTTATGGCATTATCAACTATAGCACTTTGTGTTGTT
This sequence comes from Garra rufa, assembly GCF_049309525.1. Classification (NCBI taxonomy): domain Eukaryota; kingdom Metazoa; phylum Chordata; class Actinopteri; order Cypriniformes; family Cyprinidae; genus Garra; species Garra rufa. The sequence goes on from NC_133380.1 coordinate 20,342,828, forward strand.
GATCTACTTATACAATTTATATGACACTGCAGCCTCACTGCAGGACACCTTGTCGTATAATATCACGGTCAGCCTGTGCTGCATAATATGCAGTGGCGCAGTGTAGTTTCCTTGGTTACTGTGGCTGTGAGCGATGAATATAGATGCTCAGGGTGCATTTTAGCTCTTGAATTTACTCTCTGTGCTGGTCTGAGGTCATTTTATTATCTCTGTTATGATGCTAATGGGAATTTTAGGATGATGAGGGTAGCTTGCACGAGTTGTTTTATACAATAAGCTACTTTCCAAAGCAAAATGTGTAAAAGGTTGACTGGATGGGCAATTACAGGGAGGAAAAAATGAACCCGAGTGTCAATGAAACGTTTCTTGGCACAAATTAAACAGCAGCTGTCTGTTCCAGGCCTTAATAACCTTATTTCATTGGCCTCCATTAACCTTTGAAGTTGTTGGCACAGTGGCGCCCTCTAGTGATTGAGTTTTTTCCTCTCTGTTAGCCTGATTGTAACTGAATTGAGAATATATATATTTATGTTATATAAATGTATTAGCATAAATATGTATTATGGGATATTATATAATATTTGCTTTTAAATTAGTTTTTAAAATATTATATGCATTTAGCAGTTGCGTTTTGTCATTTTAGTTTTTAGAATCATTTAATTATGTTTATATTTTATATTTTGTCCAATCTGTAGTTTGTAAAATAAAGTATCTGTATTATTTTATTAATTTTACCAATTTTATTATTATATAAATTATATAAATTATTATATAAATTATATATATATATATATATATATATATATATATGTGTGTGTGTGTGTGTGTGTGTGTGTGTGTGTGTGTGTGTGTGTGTGTGTGTGTGTGTGTGTGTGTGTGTGTGTGTGTGTGTGTGCGTGTGTGTGTGTGCGTGTGTGTGTGTATATTCATAAACCATTATGGGCAATAAATATATATTATATAATATTTTATTATGAATTAGTTTTTTTTAATATATGCATTTAGTTGTTTTTTATCATTTTTTATTATTTCATATTTTGTCAAATAAAGTAAAGTATTATTTTATTATTTTTATACATTTTATTTTAGAATATTATTTTATACTTTATTTACTTTATTATATTTTATTATATATAAATATTATATAAAGGCATATATAGTTATTATATATAGCCATATATATATGTTTTTATTTCTTAAAGTGCATCTCAAAAAATAATAAACATAATTATGGGAATTAAATATTATATATCTTTTTATAAAAATGATTTTTTTTTTAAATAAAAGGTTTTTTCATCCTTTTATTTTTATTATCAAGTTTATTTTAAAATATTATTATTCTATTTTATTATTTGTATTTTATTATATATGAATATTACATAAAGGCATATATTTATTATATATAACCATATATGTTTTTATTATTGAAATGCATCTCAAGAAAAATTAAACACAATTATGGGAAATAAATATTATATAGGTCTAATATATATAAATTCTTATAATTCTTACTTTGCTTTTTATCAAAATTGAATGATATATATTTTTTATTCTATTTATATTTTCAAATCAAATTAAGTATTTGTATTATTTTATTTATAAATTATATTTTATTATTATTTTGTATTAGTATTACAATATATATATATGAATATATTTATTATATATAGGCATTTTTTTTTCTTAAAATGTATCTTTTAAAAATAAAGTGTAAGAGAAAAAGATTCACTCATCTAATTTTTACAGTCACTCATCCTTCTGTGCAAACTGTGCAGTATTTTATATCAGATATCCACTAGATGGCACCATACACAACAACTATGTCAAAAAGCACAATTGATTGCACTGTAATGAAGGTTACAGCTGCTATAGTTGGCACTGAATAAAAGAAACAAGGTCTTCTGATTTCTATAAACCTCTATCCTAGGGGTCAAGTCAGTTGAAAGTGAATGAATAGGGCACTGTTTAACCGAGCCGTGACAACCTCACATGACCAAATTCCTCCTAATAATTAATGTTTATGTGGAGGACACACCAGACATTCTGCCTAATGTAAATGAGCTGTTCATTCTGAAACTATTTCTAGTTTGTGAAGTGCGTGTGTCTGAGCCAGATGTCCGCAACATGCAGATTGTCAGTTTATCATCACCAGCCCCAGTCTAGATTTACTCCAAGGCTTCGGCGCTCATGCTGACACAGACATTTACAGTGAATAAAACACATGACCCAGTCCTCCGCCAGCCTTTTCAAGCCTTCTTGTTTTAAAGGAGCTGAAAGAGTGTTGGCAGTCCTCATTGGCTTTCTAAACGGTGCTGTTTGTCTGTGCACTTCATGGCTGTTAGTGACTGTGTGTGTCCTGTTTGTCTCTGACCTCCAGACTGCAGCTACACATGTCATTTGGAGTGTCAGGGGCTTGTTCAGCTGGACTGCAACCAACTAGACCAGGCGACGGAGGATTTGTCTACCCCCGCTCCACAGAGGCCCGGCGCCAAAGACCCTCAGGAGACGGTAAGTTCACTCACTCAGCCTTTATTGCTTTATGCAAACTATAAGAGGGAGATCCTCACTACAAAGATACGCAAGGAGGCAGAACAGATACAGATTGTTCATCCCATCTGGTGGGCCAAAAATGGGTCACAGGCTTGTTTTAATAGGGTCATGGATATTATAATGCAAATTAAAAATAAATTGACTTATATCATTATAAGTCAATATCATATATTTCTAAATATCAAATATCTTTTTACATTCACATTTTCTACATATTTTTACATATTTTAGTGCAATGGCAATTGCGGCTTTATACCGCTGACTTTATATGTCATAACTGTGACATTATTTCCCGTAATTGTGACTTTATATCTGACAATATGACTTTATATTTCATAACTGTGACTTTATTTCTCATAGCGTGACTTTGTGTCTTATAATTGTGACTTTATATCTGACAATACGACTTTATATCTCATAACTGTGACTTTATTTCTCGTAATTCTGACTTCATATCTGACAATATGACTTTATATCTCATAACTGTGACTTTATTTCTCGTAATTCTGACTTCATATCTGACAATATGACTTTATATCTCATAACTGTGCTTTTAATTTCCGTAATTGTTACTTGCTACTTATCTGACAATATGACTTTATATGTCATAATTTTGCCTTTTTTCTCACAACGCGACTTTACTTCTTATAATTGTGACTTTATGACTTTATTTCTCACATTGCAACTTTACGTCTTATCATCGTGACTTTATATCTGACAGTATGACTTTATTTCCCATAATTGTGACTATATTTCTCATAATGCAACTTTACGTCTCATAATTGTGACTTTATGTCCCGTAATTGTCTTTATATATGACAATGACTTTATATCTCATAATTGTGACTTTATTTCCCATAATTGTGACTATATATCTGACAATATGACTTTATATCTCATAACTGTGACTTTATATCTAACAATATGACTTTATATCTCATAACTGTGACTTTATTTCCCATAATTGTGACTTTATATCTGACAATATGATTTTATATCTCATAACTGTGACTTTATATCTAACAATATGACTTTATATGTCATAATTGTGACTTTATGTCCCCTAATTGTTACTTTATATCTGACAGTATGACTTCATATCTTATAATTGTGACTTTTATTTCCCATAATTTTGACTTTATATCTGACAATATGACTTTATATCTCATAATTGTGACTTTATTTCCCATAACTGTGACTATATATCTGACAATATGACTTTATATCTCATAACTGTGACTTTATATCTAACAATATGACTTTATATCTCATAATTGTGACTTTATTTCCCATAATTGTGACTTTATATCTGGCAATATGATTTTATATCTCATAACTGTGACTTTATATCTAACAATATGACTTTATATGTCATAATTGTGACTTTATGTCCCGTAATTGTTACTTTATATCTGACAGTATGACTTCATATCTTATAATTGTGACTTTTATTTCCCATAATTTTGACTTTATATCTGACAATATGACTTTATATCTCATAATTGTGACTTTATTTTCTCGTAATTGTGACTTTATATCTGACAATGACTTTGTATCTCATAATTGTGACTTTTTCCCATAATTTTGACTTTATTTCCTGTAATTGTGACTTTATATCTGACAATATGGCTTTATATCTCATAATTGTGACTTTATTTCCCATAACTGTGACTATATATCTGACAATATGACTTTATATCTCATAACTGTGACTTTATATCTGACAATATGATTTTATATCTCATAACTGTGACTTTATATCTAACAATATGACTTTATATGTCATAATTGTGACTTTATGTCCTGTAATTGTTACATTATATCTGACAGTATGACTTCATATCTTATAATTGTGACTTTTATTTCCCATAATTTTGACTTTATATCTGACTATATGACTTTATATCTCATAATTGTGACTTTATTTTCTCGTAATTGTGACTTTATATCTGACAATGACTTTGTATCTCATAATTGTGACTTTTTCCCATAATTTTGACTTTATTTCCTGTAATTGTGACTTTATATCTGACAATATGGCTTTATATCTCATAATTGTAACATTATTTCTCACAATATGACTTTATTTCTCATAAATTTGACTATTTCTCATAATTGTGACTTTATATCTGGCAATATGACTTTATATCTTATAACTGTGACTTTATTTTTCATAACTGTGACTTTATAAGGAAAACCAGTCTTCTCTTGGCTTATATCCAAATCCTCCAGCATTTTAAGAAAGAAGCTAAAGATTACAAATTGGAATATAGTAATATATTGATACTTTTGTGGTACTTTTGCGATAGATGATACATTTATACTTTTCTTTAAGTTAAGCATGCAGAGAGCTTTCTAAATTTAGAAAGAGACCATAAAAGTATGCAGCGAGATGCTTAGGATGAAGCGGAAAATGAATCTGATCCTCCCTGGGTTGCTTGGCTGGGACACATTAGCACATGCTTAACTGCCTCTCTGATGCTTGGCTGCGTTTTACAGTGCCAGTGAGTTAAGTCCCAGGTACACAGGAAGTGACAGCACAGTTGGGACTGAGGACGAGCAGCAGGGGTCTGCCTGGGGCACACTGTCCTCAGAAACACACACACAAAGGCATACACTTACTTTTGCAGAGCAAATCCTATGATTCTATGATGCCTGACCAAAAGGTCAAAACGGTATGACCTAGAGGCCAATCAGACATCCAATAAGCTATTTTTCTCGAAAGCATTTATATTATCAGACTAGTCATTACTGAAAAAAGCTTTTGCGTCCCTTGTAGTGTATTTGTCTTATTTATGAAGCTCTTCCTGTCTGTTCCTATCTCCTCTAAATAAGGAAAAGAGCAAACCCAGCTGGCCTGTGCTGTCAGTGAGATTGAGAGCTGTTGAATGGTGAGCTGTCAGCAGAGGGCATTATGGTTATTCCTCAACGGAAATGAATTTCACATTAGTGGTCTCCTCACACAGGGCAGGGCTTTGGTCTTGTGAACTACAGATTGTATCACTGATTTGATTCAGCTTTATGGAATAAGAGATAAGGTTGCATTGTACAAAATAACCATTTATAGTCTGTTATTCTGAACTTCACCACATGGGGCAGATATTTATTATACAGAACCATTCAAGGATGATTCAGTGCGATTTGCATGTGAATGCCTCCATTACAAAATCTAAATGAGTAGCAACAAAACACAACAGACATGCTTTAAACAAGTAACTTAATTAATTTGTTCTAATAAAAGCCTTTGTTGGTCCATGTGCCTGTCACACTGGCATCAATTCAGTTATAGTTGTCTTTACCACCATTCAAACACCCCAGAGACGTACCGTTTTGCACACAGACAGTCATTGGACATGCACAGGAAATGCAGATAGCCCATAAAGAGAGCCTCACAACGTAATTACAGTCAAAACAGAAGCTAGACACCCCCTCGGCTTCAGGGATTTAACAGACCTCTGCAGCCAGAAGCATTTATTTAAACAGAGCTCCTTCACAGTCACACCAGTGCCAAGGGAACAGGGGGAGGACCATTGACCTTATGTAGATGATTCACAGAGAAATGAGGGAGTCTGTCTGTGTGTGTGTGTGTGTGTGTGTGTGTGTGTGTGTGTGTGTGTGTGTGTGTGTGTGTGTGTGTGCGTGTGAATCTCAAGGGCATTTGCTAAGATAACTCATAGGCTTGGCCAGCACTTTTGTTGTTATACTGGCATTTACTGCCCATTACAGTAATATTATACAGTAATATAGAGTAAACTACTGTTTTTTTAAAGGGATAGTTCACCCAAAAATGAAAATTCTGTCATTAATCACCCTCATGTTGTTCCAAACCCCTAAGACCTTTGTTCATCTGCAGACACAAATTAAGATATTTTTGATGAAATACAAGAGCTTTTAAAAGGCAGAAGATACGAAAATATGACTCTTTCTTTCTTTTAGTCGACTCTTTCTTTCTTTTAAGACATATGATCTTTATGTATAATGCACTTTTTTGATTAACAACTTTGTTAATCAATGCTGAAAACAGCTTTTTGAAAGTTCAGTGAACAACATTTATGTAAAACAGAAACCATTTGTAACATTATAAATGTTTTACTGTCACTTTTAAACAGGTTTATACACCTTTTCTCAATAAAAGTATTATTAAAGCTATTAATTTGCTTAACAAATGTTACTGACTCTTAAGAACGGAAAAGTTAATACCTGTAGGAAAGAAAAGTCACAAATGGCATCTCATTTATAGCTCAATTGTTTTTCTTAGACATCATTGAGACTAAATGAGAGCAAAGTAAAACTTTTGTGTTCATCTCCGGCTTTTTAGCCTGAAGTGGTTTCTAGGGTCAAGTAAAAATTTGAAATCTTAATTTTTAAAGACATATTAAAGGTTTAATATTTAAAGCTGTGGTCTTTTTTTCCTCCTTACTGAATTTAGTTGAACTGTAAAAGGGAAAAATAGTGTAATTTGCCTCTGGATATAGACTATTATTAGTTTTAGCTATGAAAGAAGAATATGTTATTATAATTGAACCTAGACCACAAAACCAGTCATAGGGGTCAATTTTACATTAAGATTTAAACATCTAAAATCAGAATAAATAGGATTTCCATTGATGTATGGTTTTTTTATATTACAATATTTGACTGAGATACAACTATTTGAAAACTTGGAATCTGAGGTGCAAAAAAAATCTAATATTGAGAAAATCAACCTTTAATGTTGTCCAAATGAAGTTCTTAGCAATGCATATTACTAATCAAAAATTAATTTTACTAATTAATGTACGGTAGGAAATTTACAGAATATCTTCATGGAATATGATCTTTACTTAATATCCAAATGATTTTTGGCATAAAAGAAGAACCAATCATTTTGACCCATACATAGTCAGTGGGGTGAATCATATCCACTCTTCAGTCTCTAGAATATTCTACACACACTTTCCTCATACTTCACCTCACACTTCCTGTTATCCTTATTTTGTATATTACACAAACCTAATATGTCTAACTCTCTTATTGTCTTTCACAAGAATACAAAATGTTCTTCATGCGCATTACCCTAATATCCCTCATATCATGCAGGCACAGGCCCTCATGTCCCCCGCGGCCTCGAAACATTAGCCCCGTTAGTGCTAACTCACAGTTAGCTCTGGAATATCTCTCAGTTTTTGTAGCCTCACTGCCCCTCAGTAACATTAACTGCTCCATCCTGAGGTCTTGTTTATCCCCTCAGTTTCAGTATAAAAATAAGGCTGATTTAATCTGAAAGCCCCTGAAGGTCTCTTTGAGTGAACATCAGGCACAAACAAGAATAAATTTGCAAGTTCAAAAACGCTGTTTTTCTGTTCTTGGCATTTATTGGCTGTGAAAGTGCTGTTGACCGTGTGCTGAGGGGTTGTTTCCCCAGCTGCTGGAGGTATTTCACCGGCTTTGACTCTTGTATAGTAGTGCAGATAGGCTGTTGTCATCTCTCATATACTTCCTTTTCCTGTCCTCGGGTGTGTACACATACAAAAACCTCACACACATATACACGCACACACAGCGCGAACACTCTTTATGCCCCCTCAAACCACCTGCAGCTGAACATATCAAGTGCAGTTCAGTAGAAACATAATATGTTTTTTTTTTATTTGCATGTGCCATTTTCAGATATTTTATCAGGTTTGTCATCTCACCGTAGCATTTCCTGTGGAGTAACTTGCGTGATAGTTCAGTGCAACGTGTGTGTTTGTGTGTTTGTGCAGTTTCCAGTGTACTCAAAAAGTAAACTGAATGTAATACTTGGTTCCTCCTGTCTTTTTCATTTTCTCTTTGTATTTTAGAGCTGTGCTGATTTTAGCAGCTTGATTTAGATTCCTAAAAACCACGCAAGAGATCCTGGGATGCGTATGCGTGTGGGCTGATTTCATAATTTTTGGAGAGAGCTGTAGTAAGGCACATCTACACACTGATCTGCGTAGGTTTTCTCAATGCATTTTCACACTGAGGATTCCAAAAACAGAATCTATGTAATGTCTTCCGGCTCTGTGGTACTATAAGACAGCGTGAAGAGCACAGGAAGTGAGAGGCTGTTCATGGGGATGAGCTGTTTAAAGTCAACATGAAACAGCATCCGGGTTGATTTCACTTTTGTAATGTGACATATTCTAGAGTAAAAACAAATTAAAGGGGTCATTGGATGCAAAATTCACTTTTACATGTTGTTTGAACATAAATGTGTGTTGGCAGTGTGTGCACACATCCACCCTATAATGATAAAAAAACATTTTTTTTAAATCCCTATAAATAATTATCTTTCTCAAATCAAGTCATTCTCAGATTCTAGGCTTTGTGACGTCACAAAGAGCAAGGCTGCTCCCACAATGTTTTTGATTGACATGGCCGTCTTACCTTAGACCCGCCCTGAGTGAGCTGTAAACCGCCTGACGCTGTTTCGGCGTTTCAACGCTGGTGCAAGATTGAGGTGTTTTGTTGTTGCATGTTACATGTTCGCACAAATTTTTGATCCAGCTTCATCTACAGAAGAAGCAAATCGCCTTTCCTAATAATGTGCTAGTTAGCAAGTTCCGCGGGTAAATGCGGCTAAAGTTTACAGTCTCAGAGAGAACCGCTCGCCTACAGCAGAGAGGGGTGGGGTGAGCAGAGCTCATCAGCATTTAAAGGGACATGCACCAAAACGTCTCGCTGTGAACAGAGCTGTTTTTGATCAAGTAAAAAGGGTGTTGTTTTACGCTATCATTGAAAAAGTAAAGTATGTTATAGACTTCTCTTTAAGACCCTAAAGAATCAATCGGATGCCCATTTTCCACAAGTTCATATGATTCTTTAGGGTCTTAATGAAAAGTCTCGAATATACTTTGGTTAAAAATTCTCAATAGTAGTGTAAAAAACACCCTTTTACCTTGTCAAAATCAGCTCTGCAAAATATCAGCTCCTTTTACGCATGGGCCCTTTAAATGCAAATGAGCTCTACTCGCCCCGCCCCTCTCTGCTGAGGGATTAGGAGCTGTAATGTTTACTTTAGCCGCATTTAGCCATGTTTATCTGCGAAACTTGCCAACAAGCACATTATTAAGAAAGGCCATTTTCAAAGATGCATAAAAAACTCTTATACTCACTTCTGCTGTGGGTGAAGCTGCATCACAAATGATTCACACGAACATAGACGCATATGTAGATCGGGATCAACACTTTCCTTTTAAAAATGAAAGTAACGTTCTCTGCCTCTTAAACAGCTCAGATGTGGCGAGTAAATGTCTACTGCTATGTTCATTAATACATCCAACAACAGAACACCTCAATCGTTCAATTAGAGTCTTCCTCTGCACCTGAGTTGACGCAATGGCAATTGTATTCGGACTGTTTCAGCTCCGTGAGGGCGGGTCTAATGTAAGACGCTCATGTCAATCAACTGTGTTTCGCCACAACGACAAGAAGCCGAGAATGACCTGATTTAAAAAAGGCGATATTACTTTTAAAGATTAAAAAAATACCACTGGGTGGATTTTTATCATTGTAGGGTGGCTGTCTACACAAACTGCCAACACACATTAATGTTCAAACAACATGTAAAAGTTAGTTTAGCATCCAATGACTCTCGTCAAATAAGGGCTTTATGATATAAATTTTTTTCCATAATTCTTTTCACCAGTGTCAATATCACAAAAAAACTAATACTAGCCTAAATAAGTGATTTAGTCAAGAGCAATACGAGATTTTCTCTCTTTTGTTGTTTGATTAACATGAACGATAGACAGCAGAATTATTAGACTGCTGTCACTTTAAGAGCTACCCGGATCCAATATACTGTTACACATCTGTTTTCTTTCTCAGCTGTTTGCTTTCACTTAAGACCTAAATTACTGTGTTGACACATACAAATGTGTGTTTTTAATCCGAAAACAGAGAAATGATAGATATACATATATTATTGTTGCATAGAGAGCCATCCAAACTGAGCAAATACTGTTTCTCCTCCACAGTTTGCATGGAAATCAGAGACCGTCTACATTATTTAACTAAGTACGAGAGGGAGGGAGTGAGGTGTTACAGCAGTATCAGAAACATATCATATGGAGCGTCCTAACGGCACTTAACACCGCTGTGAAACACGAGCGGAGTCCAGTGTCAGGATCTGTCCAAGCCTCCAGTTACTCTTCATAGAACGTGTCACCAGCACAATACCAGAGCCATTAGAGGAAGAAGCGTTTAGGACAAAAATGTAGGGAGAATACAAAGCCTTCTGCTTCCCTGTAGAGAAAAATACCTGTGTTATGGATGGTTTGAGATCCATTATCATTGTCAGGCACATTGATTACTCACATTGGGCCTCTTCACTCCATAGTTCACACAGCAGTGAGACAACTTTAGAAACTGTATTTGACATTGACAAATGATGCATTCCACTCGCAGGTACTGGGCTTCATTTCGGACCCCTTAGTGGTTTCAGTGTGCCACTTTTAGTTTGGGTGATTTTGCTCTGATTTTGTACACTCCATCCATCCATCCATCTGTCCACATTATTGATTATGTTTTTCTAGGCAATTGCGTAATCCCCCTTCCGAACTCTTTTGAGCGAAACGATTGAGTTCTAGTGAGAATTAATTGGGGTGTATTGACAGTAGCCAAAAGAGGACCTTTTATCTTCCCAGGGGGTTTGGATATCGAACATGTTCAAGCCCCTCTGTCTTCTCCTGTGATCCAGCTCATTGATTATGATAATGCAACCCAAGGCCACCGCTTCAGGTAATTTGTCATAAGCTCCTAGTGATGATTTTTTTTTATGTCCATAGCTGCTCAAGCACCACATCAGCCGTCAGAGTTTATGGATATGGACTCAATATATAGTTCAGGACGTGAGAAGTGTCTGCTGCAGATGAAAAAAGATGGCAGAAATGTGGCCCAGTTCAGTGTTCAATGAGAATCTAATAAAGCTGACGAGGGGACTCCAAAGTGGCTTTCAACCTCTCCTCATTTATAGTGGCATACTCTTTCTTCTTGTCTTTTATCTCCCTTTGTGAGGAATTGTCTCCCTGCTGGAGAAAGCAAGCTGAGGAAAGCAGCATGAAATGAAAAAGAGGTGATGAATGGTCTCATTTCAAGCTGACATACTGCCAGTGTTTTACCATAGTAACGTGGAAATGCAGGTAGTTACTAAAGAAATTAAAGGGAATTTTGTTGCTAAAATGCAGATACATTTAGATAATTAACTAGCATGTATTATCTAGTTGATGGTGGGGATGTTTCGTTCTTCTGTGAGACAGAGGAAGATATTTTGAAGAACTTTGGGGTCCAAACAATATTGGACCCCATTGACTTTCATTATATGGACAAAACAACACTGAAACATTTGAATAAGATATTGCACATAAAAGAATTTTTAGTCCACAAGAGAAAATAATAGATGAATTTACACTCGATTCTTAGTACTGTGTTGTTGCCTGAATGATCCACAGCTGTGTTTTTTGTTTAGTGATGTTGTTCATGAGTCCCTTGTTGAGATCCATCTCACCTCACACTGAGGACAACTGAGAGACTCATATACTACTATTACAGAAGGTTCAAACACTCACTGATGCTCCAGAAGGAAACCTGTGTATATAAATATACACTAGTCAACCTGGTTGATTGATGAATGACTATTCGATTAGTTGACCATTGTCACCCATGCCTAGTTGATGGACTGATGGATATGACAGTGATTTTATATCTTTCTTATCTTGTACTCACATTTAACATATACTGGTGCTCCAGCTGGACTTTGTGTCTAATTCTCTCAAGGTCAGGGTCAAAGGTTAAGACCAAAAGCCCTGACGGGCGCAAGGAGAGATCAGATGTCGCTGTAATTTTGACCTGTGGTGGAACATATGTACGTTTAATGTTGTAGCACTCTTGTAATGATTTTTAGCTTTAATTTGTGTCCGTTTTTTTTATATATTTTTTTTATATAGATGTTGTTGTATTCTTTTTCTGCCTATCAGGAAGATCTATCAAAGGTTTCCTGTAAAAAGCAGTACAAAAAGATTTATCTTTGTGTATTTCTATTAGCGGTTAGATAGCTTGTGCAGTGAAAAAGCAGTGGGACATTACAGTGTGATGAATTATTTATAGAATGTGCAACAGTAATGATGATCAGTTAGGGCTCGGAGTTCTACCTGTGGCTTTTAAAGGCTCTCTGGAATATTTACATTTGCATTTATTCATGTAGAAGACACTTTCATCCAAATGAAGAACATCACAAGTGATTTATCATTAGATATTTTATATATGTAGTCTAGTAAACAATATAAAACTGGGCTGAAATGCAGGAAAGAAATGAATCAGACTTGATTGTGATTAGCCACTTGCAACATTCTACAGTCGAATATTTTTCAAATAATCAGTCTTTCCTTCCTTCCTTTCCTCTTTCCCTTCTTTCCTTTCTTCCTTCTACCCTTTCTTCCTTCCTCCCTTATTTCCTCATTTCCTTTGTTCTTTCCTTCCTTCCTCCCTCTTTCCTTCTTTCCTTCCTTGCTTCTTTCCTTTCTCCTTTCCTACCTTCCTTCCCTACCTTCCTTGCTTCTTTCCTTCCTCCCTTGTTTCTTTTCTTCCTTCCTTCTTTCCTTCTTGTCTTCTTTCCTCCCTTCTTTGCTTCTTTCCTTCCTTCTTTCCTCCTTTCATTCTTTCCTTCCTCCCTTCCTTCTTTACTCATTTCCTTCCTTCCTTCTCTGCTTCCTTCCTTGCTTCCTTCCTTCCTTCCTTCCTTGCTTCTTCTTTCCTACCTTCCTTCCTTCTTTGCTTATTTCTTTAATTCATTCCACCTCACTTTTCTTTCTTTCTTTCTTCATTCCTTCCTTCTTTCCTCCTTTCCTTCCTCTCTTCGTCCTTCCTTCTTTCATTCTTCAATTTCTATATTTTTTTCCTTTCCTTTCCTTCCCTTTCCTTTCCTTTCCTTTCCTTTCCTTCCCTGTCCTTTTCTGTCCTTGTCTGTCCTTCCTTCTTTCCTTCCTTCCTTCCACCTCACTTCTTTTCTTCCTTCCTTCTTTCCTTCTTTCATTCCCTTCTTCCTACCTTCCTTCTTTCCTCATTTCCTTCCTCTCTTCGTCCTTCCTTCTTTCATTCTTTAATTTCTATATTTTTTTTCCTTTACTTTCCTTTCCTTTCTTTTCCTTTCCTTTCCTTTTTTTCCTGTCCCTTCTCTTATTTCCCTTCTCTTCTTTTCCTTTCCTTTCCTTTCCTTTCCTTTCCTTTCCTTTCCTTTCCTTTCCTTTCCTTTCCTTTCCTTTCCTTTCCTTTCCTTTCCTTTCCTTTCCTTTCCTTTCCTTCCCTGTCCTTTTCTGTCCTTGTCTGTCCTTCCTTCTTCCCTTCCTTCCTTCCACCTCGTTTCTTTTCTTCCTTCCTTCTTTCATTCCCTTCTTCCTACCTTCCTTCTTTTCAACTAACATGCTGAACATTTATTTGGTAAATATTTTGTATTTGGTATATTATATTCTAATGTGTCATTCTGCAAACTGTATAATATGCAGCCAGTCTAGTTTCATGGTCTCTTTTTTTCTCATATTATAAAATAAACTACAGTATGTGATTACAGTATATTTGATTTTTTTTTTTTTTTGTATAATGAGCACAGGACTGTTTAATTGACCGTTTAATTGGCAGCTAATCTAGTTTCATATTTCACGTTTGACTCCACAGTCTCTTTTTTATTAAAATAATTTAAACTCAAATACATTTTTTTTATCTTTATTTATTATTCATTTATTTATTCCAAATACCAACTTGGTAATTCTTTTTATTTTGAATAATTGATTTTGATTGGTCATTACGCCTATTTTTTTAATAATGAGCATTAATCTGCATAACTAACCACTATAATTAATTGGCAACCATATGTTCATGTACCTGATATAACTCCACAGTATCTTTAATAAAATAATTAAATTATGGACAGTCAGTCATCAGTTATCACATCCTCTTCAAGAGGATACAACACCACCCCAATCCCATTTATTTTGTGATAATGACCAGCTTATTATACATTTCCCCTTACTTTTTCCAGACTGAAAAATCTGTAAAGGCTTTTTCCAGTCCTGCCTGTATTAATGTCACAGTGCCATTTAACAATACTCTAGATTCATGCTCCCTGCCATCAGGGGTATTTTGCATATCAGGTACTATGTAAAATAGCCTCTAAAAGACCATATGCAGAAAGCTCTCTCTTTCTCCCTCTCTCTCCTTCTCTCGCTCTTCCGGTCTATCATCTTTTTCCATTTCTTTCCTTCTTTTTCTCTCTCTCTTTCTTTTTTTCTCTACAGTGGGAAGTGTCTTGAGTTGAGCAAAGAGCAGTTGCATGCAGGAAGAGCGATAGTGGAGGAGGGAGGGGGAAGAAGGAGGGTGTTTGCGTAAGCTTGTAGGCAGATAACAGACCCAACCACAGATGGTAGAGCGAGCGAGAAAGAGAGAGAGCGTGCACGCTGGTGTGAGAGAAGAAGGAAGGGAGGGAGGTGCAGTACGTCAGTTCTCTGCTCACTCAGTCAGTGTGAGGCAGGTTGATTTTCTGGCGTCTTTCTAGCAGCCGTTGCACCGGACTGTAGACTTCTGCATCCATCTCAGCCGGGCGAAAGGATATTCAACACAATGTCAGTGCAACATTCTCAAACCTTTAGTGCTTTTTACCGCAAGACTGTCTGACTGCATGCCGGTTGGTGGACGCCAATACAAGCAATTTGTGTGCAGTGACATGCTTTCCTCCACCCTGGGCTAATTTTCTCATCTTGGGCGCTTGTGGGTTTAAAGCACCAAGCTGATGGCTGAATAGAGTCGGAGAAGCTGCTTCTGTACAGCTGCTTGTTTGTGACCTGTGGAAACAGGAACTGAGCATCAGATACCGGCCGCAACGCTCGCTGAGCGTCAGCCTTCAAGTTTCAGCGCTCGTTTCCGGCGGCACGTGGAGCTCTGGCCCTTCACCTGAACCTGTGGTCCCCCGCTCCCAGCCCATCCACCCCTTCCCATCCCTGGAGCCTGGAATGGTGCGTTTGGTCCCCCGAAGACCCGTGTAGGGAGTCCCTCAAACTGGATCCGCCCCCGCAAATGACCGGTAGCAATAGCATGAGCAGTGGGTACTGCAGCCTGGATGAGGAAAGCGATGACTTTACCTTCTTCACCGCCAAGACCTCCTTCTTCCGGCAGCCACAGGCAAAGCAAGTAGCCAAGGTAGTGTATAAACACAAGGCTGAAGATTGAGCGATTATATTCACACCTGATACAAAAAATGAGAACGGAAGCTTGTGTGCGGAAGTGCATTTTTCTTCATGTTTCTCACTTGATGAACTGCTGCACGTAAAGGTGCATTCAGAACAGGTTTATGACCTGGTATGTTTTGAGTAACAACATGCCCTGTCTGTTTTTGGTTTTCTTGCATTTGGTTTAACCTGTCGAGGTCATTAACGTTTGATTAGACAGGATGTAGAATCAAATTTTCTATGTACCATTTAGGTATTTAGACACTTTCGGCCCTAATACGTATCTTTAATGAACTAATGTCCAGCCAAAAGGGGTACAAAGGTGTACCTTTTGAAAGGATACTGCCCTAGTGACTTCTTTTGTACCTTTTTGGTTCTAAGTGTGTATATGGAAACACTGCTGCTGTTTAGAGCGACTGCAAACACTTGATTTAGATGAATAAGGACTAATGATTGGATAAGAAAGAAGTTTATGCATTATTCCTTGCTGTCACTTACTATGATTTTTATGGCAGCCATTTTGACACTCTAACTAAAGTATTATACACTTTCTTAGTTTGAAGTCATAATTTAGACAGTATGTTTACCATTCTTGAAATGAGCAGATAAAATGAAGGCCACAAGTTCTGGTAGAGCACCAGCAACTAGCAACGTCAAGGCTGTGGGTATGATTCCCAAGGAACGCATGGACGGATAAAAAATGTATACCTTGAATGCCCCGTAAGTCACTTTGGATTAAAGCGTCTGTTAGGGCGACTGTCAAAAGGGGTTAGTAGGTGGAGATTGCACTGTTGTGTTTTAAACTTACAATCATAATAAGAGCTTTGTTCCACACTATAATTTAGTATGTATTTCACATTAGAGCTGAAATATTGATTGCACTTATGTTATATAGGTGTCACTTACTATAAGGTTCATGTATTTGCATTAATACAATCCACCGAATACATTAAAGCATTTAAAGCAAAGCTTTTATACTTTAGCTCATTAGCTGCATATCTTGACCTCCATTATAGGCTCTTTGAAACATGGCAGTGTACATAGAGTGCACTCTCACACCCTCAGAGCTCTCTAATGCTGTGAGGGGAAGGAAATGGCTGCTGATTGTGCCAGAAAGGCCTGTCCTTCCCTGAATCAAAGAGCGTGTTATTTTACAAGACCACATAGCTTTTACACTGACTTCCTGTGCTGTTACGGTAGGCCTCTATCTTAGACCCTGATTGAGATACAGTTGTTAGTGACCAAAAAAGTCAATTAGATTGTACAGTGGGGTTTTATAACCCAGCAAATGTGGCTGTATTCTGAACGCCACAGAATATTTCATGTCCTTAAAGACTTCAGACTTCACTCCTGTACCTGAGCTGACCAGCCTTACATCACTTTCTGCAGTATCAGGTTTGGAAAAAGCTCCTCAGGATGTGAATTATTCATCCTGTTCGCATCTGTCTGGACATGGTATGAGCTGCCAGTTTGAGGGCATTCAGTGGACATGGTTTAAAGGTGACATATCATGAAAATCTGACTTTTCCCATGTTTAAGTGCTATAATCGGGTCCCTAGTGCATCTACCAACCCAGAAAATGTGAAAAAGGAACTTAAAAAGGGATCTTATTTTAATGTTACTGCCCCTTTAATCTGCACATTTCCACCCACAGCGCCATCACTTGTGTACCAGTTCTAACGCAAAAGTTTGAGAAAAGCATGCTAACTGTTCTGTCTTTGGCTGCGCAGATGAGCACTAAACACTATTTAGAGTCCCAGCCTCAGAGTAGACAAGAGAGCAGTGGATTTATTGATTTATTTACTGTATATTACTGCTGCCACACAGATCTAATATAAACATCTGATTTCTTTCCCTGCTGATGTTTACCTTCGCAAAACAAAGCCAACTGTTTTTGTAACTCCTGTGTGTTTTTAACATAAACTTGTGTGTGTTTGACAGTTTAAGCGCAATAAGACATGAAAAAGAACTTAGGCCATGTCCACACTAATACGTTTTCGTTGAAAATGCATATTTTGCTCTCCGTTTTAACCTTCCGTCCGCACTGAGAGCATTTTTGTCGAGGAAAATGTAGCTTTTGTAAACGCTGTTCAAAGTGGATAAAATTTAATGTTTTCTGACGTTTCAGTGTGGATAAGAAACTTTTGGACAGAGAGCGTTTTAAAACAACAACTCTTTTCAGATGTATCCGGATAAATGTAGACGTAGACTTGCCTTATTTAGTTCGGTTGAATCGAACTAGAGTTCGTTTTCCCACTTGGTGCGGTTCGTTTGGGCAGGTGTGAATGTAGCAATCGCACTCGAAGTGTGCACCAAAAGCGGACCAAAGAAGCGTACCAAGACCTCCTTGAAGAGGTGGTCTCGGTACGCTTTCAAACGAACACTGGAGCGTATCGCTTATGGTGAGAACATGATCCAAACTCAAACAGACCCAACCGCAAAAAGTATTGCGCCTTTTTGGACTAATCCAGCTGCCGTAGTTAACTGCGCTGTTCATTATGGAATGAGGACAAGTAACATTATTTGTTGACAATTAGCACTTTAGCAACATAGCCCCATGGCAGCTCGCAGACAAATTTGGAGTTGTGAGGAGGTGCGGAGACTCATAAATTTGGTCTGATGATCATATTAGGTCCTAACTTCCGAAAACTCACAAGAACATCGCAATCTTCTCATTGTTTAGCAGTGTAGAAAATACGTTCAATGACACGATCTGGCCAACGGGTGTTGTGGATGTTGTCACATGACTGCATTTTGGTTCGTTTCAACTGGTTTGGACCAGAGCGATCAGTGTGGTGTGAAAAGGACCCAAAACGGCAGAAAAATGCTACAATGTCTCATTTGTTGCCCTTGGTCTGGACCAAATGAACCGAACCACAGATGTGAAAGCACCCTTAGTTTAGTACTCACATGCCATGTGACAGTTGCTTTCTGTGTGCGTGCTTCAGATGTGTGTGCTCAGAAAAACCTATATGTGACCCTGGACCACAAAAACAGTCATAAGGGTCAATTTTTATGAAATTAGGATCTGAAAGCTGAATAAATAACTGGTGTTTCTCGTGACAGAAGTTGAAAACTTTTCAACTTTTCAAGCACTAACACAGGTGTCAGCCAATCAGAACGCCGTATGCAAATACACTAGTGCAGACACTAGCCATTCGTGTTTGTGTTGCGGCCCAAGCCGACCCCCTCTGTGAATGTACTGTAAAGGCACAGTACTATTCTAGAAAAGGGGGTGGAGAGCAGCAGCTCATTTGCATTTAAAGAGCCATGCACGAAAACAGTGTGTTTCTGCTTCCACTCAAAATGGGCATTTTCAAAAGATATAAGTTATCTATGTGGTATTTTGAGCTGAAACTTCACAGACACATTCTGGGGACACCTGTGATTTATATTTATATTTATATTGTATTGTAAAAAGGGACATAATTGGTCTCCTTTAAATAATTTTTAGAATTTGTTGCTCAATCTCTTTTTGAGACATTTCTCATACTCTAGACAATCACCAAACCAGTTTAAAACCAACCCAACTCAAAAAGGTCATGCTGGTCTAACCTTGTGTTTCCAGGAGGGTTGTTATAAAAGATTGTTTGTGTATTGTGTTGCTTAGTGCAAGGTGTTACTTGTACACTAATTTCAGCTACTGGGTGACAGACATTTGATTCGTATATACGATTGAGGTAAGATCCCTATTGTTCACTATTTAGATTATAAACCAGTTTTACATTGTTTTGCTTCTACTGAACAAAAATAAGTGCAGTTTGAATAAGCAGTTATTGTAGGCACACAGAAGGTGAAGTTAGCTTGCCCTAATTCTTCTTAGCATCTCTGAAAGTCTCTTAGAAGAACCCCAGGGATGGATAAATGGGAGATTATAGCTTACGTTCTCACTTTAGTGTGCACATTCTTCTTGTCAGTTATGGGATTAAAATTGCTTTATGGATCAATAATACATTTCCGATTTACCTCGCCGGGTTAAACGTAGTAGGCCAAAGGCTTTTAAACCAAGAGCACTGAGTAATAGTGCCTTGATAAATGCTGCTGATAATGCTGTGTGTTTGATAATTATTCCAAGACAACACTTTCAAGGAAAACATCGATTATATATGAATTCTTTTAACCTTTTTTTTGTATTTTAGACTCAAATGTCAGCTATTAGTGAAGGGAACAAACAATAAATAGCTTCCTCTTAAAGGGCAGCCAGAGAGATTTTAACATTTGAATAGGGAAAGTCATGCAAACATGAGGCCGTTTGCTCAAGGTTTTGCAGTCCATGAGTACTGAAAGTTATGAGCCATCTCATAAACCTTTGTATGATTGAAGAGAATTTATTATGGCTCAGATCTGGTAGATGTTGCAGCAAATGGCTTCCTAGTTGGTAAGCTACAGCAAGTTTCCTCATTTCTAAACATTATAATTGAATGGCTATTTAAAATCTCATTGAAAAAAAAAAAATCAGCGTATCAATCTGCTATAGGGATGCCATGAGGTAATGATGCGTAAAAACAAAACAGACCCAAGCCCAATGCATAGATAATTAAGACCTTCATTATCAAAGGCTTTTGAATGGATTGATAGCGTAAGGCTTGTGTTTACTGGTGTCGTGGGCTCTGATGATCTACGCTGTTTATTCAGGCATGCAGATGATGGGCTTTGCATTTGTGCAGGGCTGCAGGGAGGGAGGGGAGAATCTCCTACTGCACACTTGACCCAGTAATGAGAGAGAGGGAGAGAATGAGTACACATATGCAATGTGTGGGAGGGAGCAGATCGCAAGGCATTATTCCTACACTGCGGCAGAAACAGTAGAGAGAAACACACAAGAAAAATCAATTAAAAGCATATAAATCTTTGAAAGCATGCTGAGAAATGCAGTTTCACACCTAGTGATACTAAGGACTAGGGATGAGGATTTTGATTACATTTGTGGTCGCATACAAAATGTACATGGATTTCTACAAAATAATATATTTAAAAGATATATTGTAGTTTATATACAGTATATATATATAGACACCCACATATACAAATATTATTATTACTACTACTACTAATAATAATAATAATAATTTATTTGAGTATTTGTTTATTTTAATTATTGTAATTGTACACACTCATATTAATATTATTTAAAATATTATATTATTAAAATATATTTTAAAACTGTAAATGGATTACTCAAAATTAAGGAATAGGGAAATGTATACAGTATATTTTATATATATATATATATATATATATATATATATATTACAAAATATGAAAATATATTTTGAAACCATAAATCAAGTAATTATATTATATATTAATTATATATTATAACTATATATTTTTTTTTTCCTCCACATTCCTTAATTTAAAGAAATCCATTTATGGTTTCAAAATATATTTCATATTTTGTAAATAAAATAGAAAAAATATTAATATGTGTATATATAATATCACAAACAAATGCTTCATAAATAAAAAAGAATAAATAAAAGAATAAATATATAAATAATATGTGGGTGTGTGTGTGTGTGTGTGTGTGTGTGTATATATATATATATATATATATATATATATATATATATATATATATATATATATATATATATATATATATATATTATACACCCACATTCTTATTATTAATTATTATTCAATTTTGCAAAGCATTTGTTTATTATTAATTAATGTTTAATATTTTTTCTATTTTATTTACAAAATATGAAAATATATTCTGAAACCTTAAATGGATTACTCAAAATTAAGGAATGTCATATAATTATTTATAAACCCACTACCCAGATACATGCATAATATTATTATTATTATTATTAATATTACTTATTTATTTCAAACATTTGTTTGTTTCTTCAATGTAATTATACACACACATTTTTTTTTTATTTGACAAAATATGCAAATATATTTTAAAACCGTAAATGGCTTACTTCAAAATTAAGGAATGTGGAAAAATATGTATATAAAATTATATTTAGACACCACATGCATGCGTATTATCATTATTATTTAGTTATTTTTTATTTAGTTATTTACAAAGCATTTTTTAATTCATGTAATTAAACACATATTAATATTTTTTCCAGTTTATTTACAAAATATGAAAATATATTTTTAAACTGTAAATGGTTTGCTCAAAATTAAGAAATGTGGAAAAACAATTTAGACACCCACATACACTATTATTATTAATTATTATTATTATTATTTATTATTATTACTAATATTTATTTTTTATTTACAAAATATGAAAATATATTTTGAAATGGTAAATTGATTTCTCAAAAAAAAGGAATGTGGGAAAAATAAGTATTTAGACACCATCATGTGCTATTAATGTAATTATACACACACACACACACACACACACACATTTATTTCTATTTTATTTACTACATATGAAAAGGCATTTTGTAAATTAATAAAAAACAACAAATGTGGAAAAAATAATTACACACACACACACACACATATTATGTATCTATTTATGTGTGTGTGTATTTTTTTATATTTTGTTTTTAATACAAAACGTATACATGAAAACCCACACAAGCTGTTAAAAATCATGCATGCAGTCATGTGCAGGAGGAGCCTTTATGGTTCTATAAATAGACTCCTGTTTGCCTACCTGTATCTGACTAGCCATGGCTGATTTTACTGCAGCTAAAGCCAGTGCATTAAACTACATTATCAATGCATTAGCAGTCACTCGCATTGTATAAAGCACTTCCTCTGAACATCAGGGTTCCCTAGAACTGATGTCGGCTAACACTTGCAACTCTCACTTCCTGTATTTTTTGTTAGCACAGTTCTCACGCTGATAAAGAGAACGTGCAGCACCTAACCGAATTAGATTATTAGTTTGAGGCCATTCAGCAGGTACAGACATAGATGACTTGCACGTTGCCTGAAACTGACACTAAGGGCATTGTGTTCCCTAATCAGTCTGAGTAGCCGTGTGCTATACGCTTAAGGACACCTGCCTGACATGCAGTGATGACTTTGAGATGACACTGTGATAGCAATTACAGCCGTGCCCTTTTCTTTCGTGTCATGTAGGCTCTGTAAGTTGATATTTGTCCAGGTCATGCCCCAAGGCACCTTTGTTACGTACATGGTTAACACCCTCCACTTGGGCCTTCGATGACTTTCTTTCCTCTGTTTGTTTAAGGCTCATTTTGATTTAAAAAACAGCCTGGAGCATTTAACAATGAAAGTCATTTTTCAGCATATTGTTCAATTCATACAGGTTAGGTAGGTTTTATCTGTTTGATTGTTCAGGCTAAACTGTTGTTTTCTAACCCTGTTTATCAAAGAAATGTTCTAGACAGTGCATCCTAGAGATAATTTATATATTTATCTGTGTGTGTATTTCTATATGTGACCCTGTACCACAAAACCAGATATAAGGGTCAATTTTCTGAAATTAAGATGTATATATCATGTGAAAGGTGAATAAATAAGCCTTCCGTTGATGTATGGCTATGGTTGTTAGGATAGGACAATATTTGGCCAAGATAAAACTATTCGAAGATCTGGAATCTGTGGGTGCAAACAATTCTAAATACTGAGAAAATCACCTTTAAAGTTTGTCCAAATGAAGTTCTTAGCAATGCATATTATTATAGCCTAATTTTAACCTATACAATGCAATGTTTATGTTTTATATACTGTGTATATTTTATTAAAAATAAAGAAAAAAACAGTAAAATGGTGAAATATTATTGCAATTTAAAATAGTGGTTTTCTATTTTAATATACTTTAAAATACAATTTATTCCTGTGATGCAAAGCTAAATTTTCAGTATTATTACTCCAGTCTTCAATGTCACATGATCCTTCAGAAATTGTTTTAATATGTTGATTTATTAATTATTTTAAATTTTAATTAATTTATATATATATATATATATATATATATATATATATATATATATATATATATATATATGGAACCTGTGATACTACTTTCAGCATTCTGAATAAAAAGTTAACAAAAGAAAAAAAAACAGCATTTATTTACAATAGAAAACTTTTGCAGCAATATACACTACTGTTCAAAGTTTGGGGTCAGTAATTTCTTTCTATGATAGAAATTAATACTTTTATTCACCAAGGATGTGTTAAACTGATAAAAAGTGATAGTAAAGATTTATATTATTAGAAAATAATTATATTTCAAATAAATGCTGTTCTTTTTAACATTTTATTCATCAAAGAATCCTGAAAAAGGTATCACAGTTTGCAAAAAAAACAAAAAAACCTTAAGCAGCACAACTGTTTGCAACATTAATAATAAATCAGCATATTAGAATGATTTCTGAAGGATCATGTGACACTGAAGACTGGAGAAATTATGCTAAAAATTCAGCTTTTTTATCACAGGAATAAATTATATTAATTCCTAATTAATAGGAGTATATTAACATAGAAAACCACATTATAAATTGCAATAATATTTCACCATTTTACAGTTTTTTTTCTGTATTTTTGATAAAAATAAATGCGGCCTAGATGAGCAAAAGAGACTTCTTTAAAAATATATATTACTGATCCCAAACTTTTGACTACTGTGTATGTATATATATGATTTATATACAAAAAAAAAAAAAACACAAGGCGCGTTCTAGAAAGATGTCTGCCAGACAGCGTTTTTTTGTGCATATACACAGGATATCCGGGTCGCGTTTGAAAAGGTGCGATTCACAACCTTCTTACATCAGGTGATTTCTCTCTTCAGCCTGAAAGGAAATAATTTGTCTGCAGCTGAAGATGTTCTTAACATTGTATTTTAAAACTTGCATTTTTATCAATGCATAAAACCTGGAGTGTTTTTTGAGCTAACTAATCAGGGTTTGCTTTATATCTTTAGTGAGTTTTGTTATACACTCATGCATGTGTAGCTCAGATGTGGGTCATCTCTTTGAATGACAGCAGGTCCTGTGAGCCTCAGTGAATAGACAGGAGAGATCCCACACATTACCCACCCACTTACAATCACACACACTTATGATGGCCTTTATTCCAATTACTCCCACACTTACTGTCACATACACTCTTACACACTTTCTCCAGCTGAAAACCATCAATACACCCACAGACACACATCTTCACTCTCTGGTTGTTACAATAAGGATTCTTCCCTTTCACTGAATTTCAAGAGAAAATCAGAGCTCATTTATACTCACTCAAAATGTGAAGATGATGGGATACGATGGCCAGGCTTAGATTGCTCTTGGATGTCGTGTAAAGTTGCCCAAGTTGTCTAAGTTCTTAGCAATGCAAATTACTAATCAAAAATTAAGGTTTGATATATTTACAGTAGGAAATTTACAAAATATCTTCATGGAACATGATCTTTACTTAACATCCTAATGATTTTTGTCATAAAAGAAAAATAGATCATTTTGACCCAAAAAATGTCTTTTTGGCTATTGCTACAAATATACCCGAGCTACTTACGACTGGTTTTGTGGTCCAGGGTCACATATCTCTAAAAGAGACCATCAGGAGTAAATGTTCGCTGAACATTTAAACTGGTCTCCATTGTTTTGCCCCATTGTTCAAAAAGGCCACTTTCTCTGCTTTGGATGTGAGGAAGGGAGGGAGAAAGATATATTTAGCAGCTCACAGTCCTCTGGTCACAAATACAGGAATTCCTGAGAGATTTTGGTTGTGTGCACCAAGGGATTCAAGTTAGTGGGAGAATAATGAGGATGCCTCAAAAATCTGAATTGTGTCTTAGATTGTCAGCATTAATCATATCAGAGATTAAGATTGCTTGTGGAATGGCAGAGGATTTGTTTTACTAAACTTTAGAGGGAGTATAAATCTGGTTCATTGACAAATGCTGGATGGAGGTGCTGGAAGTGTTGGAAAAAAACACTTTGAAAACTATTTTTGCAATACCATTTGGTGCCACTAGAGACATAGAAATGACACACTTTACATTTAATTGAAGAAGCTCACTTCCAGAATGAAAATTTCCTGATAATTTACTCCTTGTCATCCAAGATGTTCACATCTTTCTTTCTATAGTTGAAAAGAAATTAGGTTTTTTGAAGAAAACATTTCAGGATTTTTCTCCATATAGTGGACATCGAAGGTTGTCAACAGGTTGAAGGTCCAAATTGCAGTTTCAATGCATCTTCAAAGGGCTCTACATGATCCCATCCAAGGAATAAGGGTTGTGTCTAGCAAAACGATCTGTCATTTTCTAAAAAAAAAAAAAAAAAAACTTATATACTTTTAACCACCTCACACATTACATAATGAAGCGTGCATGACGCAAGCGGAAGTACCGTCGCAGTGTTTACAAAGTGAATGTGCAAAGAATGTCAAACGCCCAAAAAAGGTAAATCAATGATGTTGGACGATTTTGAAGTTGGAGGACAAAATAAGATGAAGTTTATTGCCCTACTCTACCTTTTTAAACCAAAGTGCACAGACGAAGAACTAACCGTGTGTTACTTTTCCAACGTGATTACATAATGTGTGAAGGCGAATGGTGTGTTCACACTAAACTCAAATCTAATTATTTGGGCGAGTCAATTACATACAAAGTCATTGCAAAGACGTGAAAAGAGGCTAATTTTTGCCTGGTGAAGTAAATAAAGTGAAATGCGTGACGCGTTTGCCACGAACACACAATACTCGCACACAATATACGCCTCAGTCATGTCTTCAACTCAAGCAGAAAATTTGCATGACGCGTTCCAGTCAGCGAAGAGCTTGACACATCTGGTTGTATCATAAAATGGAAAAGAGCATTTCATTTCTGATATAGGTATCTGAAGCAAAGAAAACAATTCAAATCTGTTGTATGTTATTAGCATGGCTGCTATCAATAAAAAAATAATGTCAGTGTATATACAGTAGTAAAATGTAACACACATTAATGCATGATTAATACTCATCCACATCCCACGAGTAATCTTAAGCGAGTGATGCAATGCACATATTCGCTTCACGTTGGGTGTAAACACACCATTAGACAAAGAGCTAGTGCAAGATGAGCATTTGTGTTTAGAAAGTATATACATTTAGATTTTTTTCAAGAAAATGACCAATTGTTTCGCTAGATAAGACCTTTTATTCTCAGGTCTCGCGGGATCATGTAAAAACTTTTGAAGCTGCATTGAAACTGCAAATTAGACCTTCAACCCGTTGGCCACCATTAAAGTCCACTATATGGAGAAAATTCCTCAAAAAACGTAATTTCTTTGCGACTTAAGAAAGACAGACATGAACATCCTGGATGACATTAAGACATTTTATGGAAGTGAACTTCTCCTTTAATGTTGCCTTCCATAAAAAAAATTATGTTACAAAAGCTGCACAGTTTAATTCTCTACCATTTCTTTTTCTACTGTGGTTGAACTATGACACAAATGTGTTTTTGGATAAGCTCACACAATTGTACATTGTCTCTGGTTGACGCCACACAATACAAAACAGGTAAAGAAAAATTTGCAGAAGTGAATGTGACGTATATTGAATGAGTGATTGCACAGACCATGAGATAATTCTGAACACTTCTCTTCACAGAACAGTGACTAGGATGTCAGTGGCACTTATAGCCAGACACAGAGCGATTTGTTTTCTTTGCTTTTAAAGGCATAGTTCACCTAAAAATTTAAATTCTGTCATTAATTACTCACCCTCATGTCGTTCCAAGGCCTAGAAAGGTAGTACGAACAATAAATTAATTACTGATAGAATTTTCATTTTTAGGTGAACTATCCCTATTGCCTACATAGTGCTACTGTGCAAATGTAAGTCTGACATTTAAAGCAATTTTCCCCCTCACTGAGGATTTTGCATTGCTTCGTTTGTCAAGATGTTTCTTTCGTGTCACCACATACCACAAGACACAACAGCACAAGTGCAGCAGTATTGCACATTTCCTGTCTGCCGATTTTGTCTTTCATAACAAGCTGTCTCTTTTGAGGAGATTTCTGAACTTTCCGCCTATTGAGCTTGTCCATGCCAGGCAGGCAGTTGTAGTGTGTGGGCCAGGCAGAAGTTAATTTGTTTGCTAAGCGTCCAAATAAATTCTTCTTCCTCTCCGCTCAGGCTTGATGTTTGTGTGTTCATGTGTGTATGAGTCGGTCTCTTTCTGCTCAATGAGACATAGAGAGCTGCCATTCTGGCGCCCCAGGGATCTCCATGAATAAATGATCTTGCTTTTTCATTCTTATTCTTTCGGCCCAGAAAAGAAGAGAGAAACTCACTTTGCGTGTATTACGGGGGATGCAGCTAGTAGCTAAAAATACCTCCGACAGAATCTTTGTTGCTAAGGCTTGCTCAGCAACTGCACTCGATGTCACTCCCCCTAGAAAACCCCTCCAAGAGAACCATTTCGTTCTGTCACTGGAAATGATGGAGTATTAAGTGTCACGTGACCTGTGTTCGTTCCTTCGCCATTTCTTCTGCCTATTAGAGGGAATGTGTGACCTACCAAGGGTTTGGCTCATCAGTGCTCATTTTTAGATATTTTGAAGTTTTTTAATTGCATTTATTTGATTAAAAACACAGTAATATTGTGAAATATTTGTGCAATTTTTAATACTTATGATGTATTTTGTTATATTTTAAAATGTGATTTATTCCTGTGATGCAAAGCTGAATTTTCAGATTCATTACTCCAGTCTTCAGTGTCACATGATCCTTCAGAAATCATTCTAATAGGCTGATATACTGCATTCATGAAAAAAGGGAAAAATTAGTCACATCCTTTGGGATTTGATGGAACAAGAACATTAAATGACAGGTGTTTCTCTCTGTTGTTTATCAATGAATCATTATGGATCGGTAGAGCGCTCCTTAGAGGCCAGAAATGTCTTTGCATAGACTCTAGTCCTGTCTCGATCAACCTGGATTTGTTTAAAGAAGTCTCAAGAGGCATTCAAACTGTTACTGTCATCCTGTACAAACACACACACACACACACACACACACACGTTGGGTTTACATGTTTTATGGGGACATTCCATAGGCGTAATGGTTTTCATACTGTACAAACCGTATTTTCTATGGCCCTACACCTACACTACACCTAAACCTAGCCCTCACAGGAGATTGTGCACACTTTTACTTCCTCAAAAAAAACTCTTTGTGCATGATTTATAAGCCTGTTTCCTCATGGGGACCTAAGAAATGTCCCCACAAGGTCAAAATCTACTGGTATTACTATCCTTGTGGGGACATTTGGTCCCCACAACGTGATGAATACCAGGTACACACACACACACACACACACACAGATATTAGTATCTACAGTAGCACTCAATGATTGCAATGCCCCCTGGAGTTTGATCAAAAAGAGTAGCAGTAATTAGGGCTGGGTGATATAGTGAAAAAAAAAAATAATAAAATAAAATAAAATATATATATATATATATATTATTATTTTTTTTCCATATCAGTTAATATTGAAAATTTAACTTTTACATTTTGTATTTCTTTCAAGTTTAAAGGCAGATTTTTGCTCCTAAGTAAAAACTACACCGTCTTTATGGTCAGAACATGACAAACACTTGACGTTTTTGAATTATGTACACTTTTCCAGTCATTTTTCTTTAACAAAATATATTTTATTTTAATAGACAAGTTTTAGTTTCTGCATGTTAATAATATAATAAAATTCGAAAATACAAATATCCCATATTTCTGCCACAATACCATGGTGCAGTTAGTGTTACAGTAAATCCGTGGTGAAGGATGGTTGTAATTTGTAGGTTGTAAATGATTTGCGCTGTTTCGCTCTGCTTTTGGCGCAAAAACATGATATCGGACATTTATTGAACTCAGTTTGTTAATTACTGTTATCACTTTATTGCCCAGCCCTAGTAATAATGTTCAGAATTATAAATATTAACATATTATAATGCCTGTTGAAGATTTATGTACACTACTGTTTAAAAGTTTTAGGTCAGTAAAATATATCAAAATTCCAACAAAAATAAAATTAGGTAGCACAATTGCTTTCAATATTGATAGTAAGAAATGTTTTTTGAGCAGCAAATCAGCATATTAGAATGATTTCTGAAGAACCATGTGACACTGGAGTAATGGCTGCTGAAAATTTGGCTTTGCCATCACAGGAATAAATTACACTTTAAAACATACTAAAATAGAAAGCTGTTATTTTAAATAATAAAAATATTTCACAATATTACAGATTTTACTAGTAAAGTAAATGCAGGCTTGGTGAACATCAGAGACTTCCTTTAAAAAGAATTAAAATAATACTGACTTCAAGTTTGATGAATTTCTAAAACAAGCTACACTGTTTATACTTTTTGTACGTGTTTTTCTAAGCATACTGTACATTTTCTAGGTTAGTTTCATTTTGAAAACTCTGTCATTAATTACTCAGCCTCATGTCAATCCAAACTTTTATGACCATTGCTCATCTTCGGAACAAAAATTAAGATATTTTGCATAAAATACGTAAGCTTTCTGCCCTCCATAGACAGCAAGGGAACTACCAGTCAAGGTACAGAAATTGTTAAAATAGTCCATGTGACATCAGTGTTTCAACCGTAATTTTATGAAGCTACGAGAATACTTTTTGTGCACAAAGAAAAAAGGGTCAGAAAGCTCTCGGAGTTCATTAAAAATATATAATAATTTCATATTTTTTGTTCAGAAGATGAACAAAGGCATTACAGGTTTGGAATGACATGAGGGTGAGTAATTACTGACAGAATTTTCATTTTTGGGTAAACTATCCCTTTAAGGTTAATTTTGTCAATATTTAGCTTTTTGATGTTGATGGCCTTTTCTACCACAGCTCATTAATACCTTACAAGGCCTCTACTGTGTTTGATATAAAGACGCCTCATCTAACCTTGTGCTCACTGGGGGTTTTTTATCTTGGTTTTAGAATGTCACAACAGAGGAAGAGGAAGAGAAGGCAACGTCCCTCACAGAAGGAGAGATTAAAGCAAAAATAGATGACTACAACTCCAAAGCGACGGAGAATGGGATGAAATTAGTGAGTACTGATTTGTCATCAAAGCATGTTGTAATCTGAGAGTTTTACTATGAGAAATGACCTGACTGAAGTTGCTTTGTGTTCCTCCAGAGCCCAGATGGGACATACACTGGTTTCATAAAAGTTCACTTAAAGTTGCGCAGGCCCGTGACTGTATTTTCTGGGGACGGGAAGTCACCAGGACCGTGTTCCTCTTCTGAAAGTTCAGATAACCGCACATCCTTCTACCTGCCCTGCAATGCCGTTAAACAGCTACACATCAGCAGTACCACCACGGTCAGGGAGGTCATCCAGGGCCTGCTGAAGAAGTACATGGTACAGGATAACCCACGCAAGTTCGCCCTCTGCCGCCTGACCCGTCGGGACAGCCAGGGTAAGCAGTCAAATGAAGATTTATTATTTATACTTTACTATTGTGTAATACTATTGTAATACATAATACTAATGCGTTGTTTGTTTGCTTCATCAGATCTTTTCCAGAAGTTGCCGTTATCAGAATGTCCACTCTACTTGAGGCTGTTAGCAGGTCCTAATCTAGAGAACTTGTCATTTGTACTCAAAGAAAATGAGACTGGCGAGGTGGAGGTGAGATTTTCTGTTTTGTCTAAATGTGTAAAAAAAAAAATAGGTATATATATATATATATATATATATATATATATATATATATATATATATATATATATACACATTTTTTCATATTAAAGTCTTTCTGTTTTCATCCTTTGTTTCCACTGAAACTTATGGAAGCCTGTTTCAGCCACTGAATAAAAAAATAAAAAGGGGAGATATAAATTTGCAATTGCGAGTTATAAAGTCAGAGTTGTGTGATGTAAACTCACAATTCCCCATTGTTTCCGCCACTAAATAAATTTTAAGTTATTGCGACTTTTTATCGCACAAAGGTTATTGTGACATTTTTTCTTGGAATTGCGTGATACAGACTCACAATTCTGACTTTTTTTTTTAGAATTGTGAGATATAAAGTCATAATTGAGAGTTATAAAGTCACAATTGCATGATATAAACTCGCAATTGTGAGTTATAAAGTCCTAGGATAAAAATATAAGATGATAACTGGCAATTGCGAGTTATACCAAAATAATTTGACCATAATTTCTCAGAATTGTGAGTTTATGTCCCGCAATTCTGACTATAACTCGCAATTGCGATTTTATACTAACTCATTTTACCTTAATTTCTCAGAATTGTCAATTTATATCTCACAATTCTCACTTTATTTCTCAAACTTGCAAAAAAAGTTCTCAGAATTGCAATACTCTGAGTTTCTCTCAGAGAAACACTCAAGAGTTTCTGAGAAAAAAGAGAAAACTTGCAATTCTGAGAAAAAAAAATGTCACAGTTGAGGAATGAAGTCAGAATTGTGTGATATTAACTCACAATTCTGACTTTTTTTCTCAGAGTTGATATAAACTCGCAATTTTGAGAAATAAAGATCAATGTTTGTCTCGCAATTCTGACTATAACTTGCAACTGAGAGATTATATCAAGTAATTTAACCTAATTTCTCAGAATTGCAAGTTTATATCAATTCTGAGAGAAAAAAAGACTTTGTGAGTTTATATCTCGCAATTCTGACTTTATTTCTTATAATTGCAAGTTTATGTCTTGCAATTCTGACTATAACTCGCAATTGTGAGATTATATCATGCAATTTTGACTTTTCTCAGACTTTTTCTCTGAATTGCGAGTTTATATCTTTGAGAAAAAATGTCAGAATTGTGAGGTTATATCTCACAATTCTTACTTCATTCCTCTAAATTGCATTTTTTTTTCTCAGAATTGCGAGTTTGTCTCACAGTTCTAACTATAACTTGTAATTGCGAGTTTATATTAAGTAGTTTTGACTTTAGTTCTCTGAATTGCAAGTTTATGTCTTGCAATTCTGACTATAACTCACAATTGTGAGTTTATATCACGCAATTTTGACTTAATTTCTCAGAATTGCGAGTTTATATCAATTCTGAAAAACTCAGAATTGCGAGTTGTAAATTCACAACTGTGAGAAAAAAAGTCTGAATTGTGAGATAGTCGCAATTACCTTTTTTTTTATTATTCAGTGGCAGAAAAGGACTTCCGTAAAAACTCTTCAAAGTATTTAGATTGTCCAGCCCTTATTAAATGCAATTAAAATACATTTCTAAATACATTGTCATAAGCCATTCAATTAACTCAACACATGCAAACATAAACATAGGTTTATTAATCAGTTCTATTTCAAACTAATTGTTTTTTGATGTTGTTTGTTTTTTATGGCTATTATTTCATGTCTGGCTTTACTAATAAGGTGTTCTGTCTTTTTTCAGTGGCATGCATTTTCAGTCCCTGAGCTGCAGAACTTCCTGATCATCCTGGAGAAGGAGGAAAAGGATCGCGTGCGGCAGGTGGAGCAGCGTTATGCTGCCTACAAGGAGAAGTTGCTACAGGCTATGGGTCAGGTTGAGAGCAACCCAGGCTAATGTAGGACACCAAATCTCCTTCAACCCACTGAGCCAACACTGGGCCAGCCTGGAGGACCAGTAGCCCAACAGACGAACTCACAAAACCTCCACTCAGGACTTTGTACAAGCTCTCAGCATGCTTCTGTGACCTTTAACCCCCAAAGACGGGCAAAGGGATCGAGACATGACTAACATGAAGAGGAGGTTGGAACTAAAGATTAGTACTTCAAGAGTAATCCTTCTCTCTGGAAATGGCACACTGTTGAAAGCCCAGGAGTATGTTTTTCTGGCAGTCATGCTTTTTGATATTTGAATGGGTTTTGTTTATTTTTTTTCTTGTTGTTTTTACATTGACCCCGTCTGTCTGTGTTTTTTTACATGCTGCTGCTATTGCTGCTACTGCAAGTGTTACTTAAAGCATGACTTTCCCTTTGGTCTCTCTGCTTGTGTCTACCGCATGTCCTCTATCAGGGAATATCTATACGAAAGAGCCGAGTGAAATTCCACTTCCTGTCTGAAATGGAAGTGGGGAGACTTAAGTTATAGAAAATATGATGCCTGTGAGATATCAGAGGACAAATAGTAACTTGTCCACATATCAAATTATACAGTTCATAAACAACTATAACATGCTACTGTAAAAAAACAACAACAAAAAAGAATTATACTGTTTATATTGAAGATTGTCTTAATATAACTATTAATGTACTGTGTTACTGATAATGTTTCACCCTACAGCTTAATATTTCACCCCACTGAGTCAAAATATATTTTTCTTTCTATTTAAAGCTGTTATGGAACCCTCTGGCCACTATATCTATAAAAAAAGTGTTTGTCTAGATCTGGGCTGCTGAGCATGTTCAGACGCAGACATTTTGAACTCCTCTAGAAATATGGCCCCACGCTGACTGTTACTCTCTGGAAAGACCTTTCGCCCATTCAGGTGTCCCATGAAAGCTTTTAGAAACACTCTGCGCTGACAAATCACCTTAGTCTCGCAAGTTCGCCACCAGTACTTTATGTGCAGGGAGCATCGGTGGACGTGAGGATTGTGGGCTGTGGTTATCCCGTAAGCTTTTCTGAATCACTTCGGCTTTTAGCACACACAGTAATACGCAAGGTCATGTTAGATTAGAGGGCGGCAGTCTGAAAAGCTCTCCGGATCCGAACCACAAGCATCCCAATCTGTATTACACCAAAGGAAAACACAGCAAGCTCCCCTTATTGTAATTACAAAATAAAGCTTTTCTAAAGATCTTCCTGCTAATGTAAAGTGGAGTCAGGATGTCTGTAATTTGCACATCAACACAAACCACTGAGTGGTCCGCCAGTATGTACAGTAGTCAATATTATTCTGTACAGGGAACATGAGATGGATTTAACTTCTTTTTTTCGTTGATAAGTATTTAAAGGGAAATTTTTAATGTGCATACGTTCGTCTGCTGAATTATAGAGGTGCGTGTGAATTGAATGTGTCTGTGACACTGAGTAGGGCTGGATGATTAATCGAAAAGTAATCGAAACCGAAATTTCACGACACATCATTGGTGTCACTGAATGTAAACAATGCCACTGAACCGAACGAAACTCGCATATTTCGCTGATTATTGCTCCTGAAAATGATCAATTATTGTCATGTTACGGGCTGTAATAATCGGTCAGACCGGGAAAAACATTTGGAGTACTATAGACTGCTAAAAGTTCTAACAAATCATGGAGAAGATTGCAAGAAACTACCTGAGGAACAATAGGCGTTTGTGGTTGGCCAAACTGAACCAGGATTTCCAGGGCAAGAATCTTGTCAACATTCGTGTTTGTTCTTATCATTTCCACTCAGGTATGTGAAATATTAGGCTAATATCTTAATTAATACGTATATTTACAACCTATTGACTTTAGTTTGTCAAAATATTCCACCTTTCCTGCTTACTAAGTCCTTCTCTATATGATTTGGCAGCTTCCACACTTTTTTTCCGTGGTACAGACAGCATAAATTAGCAAAACAACATATTCAGTAGTGCATTTACCTTGAAATCAATGCTGTTCTTTACATTTGAGTATCTCCAATATGGCCGCGCATCCGGGTAACTGACCAACCATGATGTAAATGCAAACCCACTTTTAATCCTGGTTAAAAACATACGACCGCGTGTGTAGTCGGATACGGACGTGTATGAGCGTTGCGCTCGCGTCTTTTGCGGCGTCTCGCATATCGCGTTTAACGGTGCGTTCACACTACAGCGTTAAATATGCGCTCAGTGCCGCTGGCAACGCTACAACGCCACTGCTTTGGGGAGTGTCTAATTTAGGGCTGAGCACACCTCTGAAAAACAATGTTCACACCCTATTTATGTTCCATTGTCTTCTTTTAACGGCGGTTCGAAAACTAAACTGTAGCATATAATGAAAACATGCAAAGTACATTTACTTTTGCTTGACTTTTTCAATAATATGTGATTTCAGCTCAGTAATCCACCAGTTTTAGAAACACGCGTCATAATCTTGCCTTGCCTACTCTTCACAGCGATTGGTTGTCGCCGGCGTTTTGCGCTCGAAATTTGCATAAAGTTGAGGAATGCCCAACCTTTTGACGCTTTCAGCTGCTCTCAACGCTTTCTCCGCGCCGCTTCCAATCCCAAAATGCACCACGCGACCGTTTACGCGCAACTTCCACATGAATGAATTGCAAACGCTCGCTTCGCCCCGCTCGCTACGTGACAGTGTGAACGCACCGTAAGAGCGGGGCTAATCAATGTCAGTTCCAAAACAGTGGACCAATCTGAAGACCCTGGAGGCGGAGCAAGCGTTGCGAGCTTTTGTTTACAATATTTGACGGCAAAATGTCGGAACGCTTTTCCAGCGCTGCGTTTTGCGTTTTTAGACGCAAAGACGTGTTGAATGGCGAAAAACTATTTACAAGATCTCTGAGAGGAATATCACAACAGCGACCGTGACTCAGATTCACAACTATAACTATGAGGGCAAATTTTAGATTTTATGTCATATCGTCCAGCCCTAACACTGAGGGGATTTATTTTTTACAAAAGCACTGAGGCGGTTTTCCATATTGGTCGGGAATAACTGTGAACGATGTTCCAGGCACTGATATTTCATCCTAATCTCTTAAAGAACCATGGATTTCTAAGCAGAACCTGTTTTGTGATGTTATAATTTGGACTGGTATGTTTGTAGAGGCACTTTAAAGTCATACGTTTCCATGTGCTCTGCCTGTATATTTTGATCTTGTATGGGTTACACGTCCTGATGGACTGGAAGTGTCACTTCCGCCCTTAAGCAAGCGGCAGGGCCTATGTCTGCTCAGGCTGCTTCTCCCTGACAGCCATATTCCTGCTGGCAGTGCCTTTAGTCTCTGTGTAGCTTATTCTGACTGTGTACTGTACATATGCTCTAGATGTCTGGCCCTATAACTCCACGTTGAGAGAGTTCACATACATTCAGTGGCAGTAGCCAGGTGCTTTCAACGTCTGAGCCATTAAGCCTGTGTGGGACTTCATGGGACTAGTGTTTAAAATGTTGAAGTGCGTGTGTGTGCGTGTATGCGTTTGTTTAATTTATTTTTTGGTTCAATTTCAGTGTGTGCAGACTTGAATATGTGGACAAATCAGTACTATTGGGCAATCGTTTTTTTGTTTTAGAGTATCAAATGTTTAAAATGTCTAGTACGCTGTAAATATACTGAAGAATGAAATAAAAAGTCACCCTTTCATGGTGATGAGTCTGTTTTATTTACTTTGAAACATATGAAGCCACTAAACGGGGTTACTAACAATTCTGTAGTTTAAATTATAAAATAAAAATACATTTAATTTTAGAAATAATGTGATTTTTCAAAGTTATAAATAAAAATAAGGTACGTTTTACAAGTCTTTTTTCTTAAAATCTAATGTTTTATTTAATGTGGTACTTGCTGTTTCTTTGTAATTAGTTGAGAAATTTAATTCTAAGTGAAAATCATTTCTACACCATTTTTTCCTAATTTACTGTTACAATTCTGTAGCCTTACAAATAACTTATTTAAACTGAAATAATTGTAATTTTTTATAATACAGATTTATCATGTAAAAAATTAAATAGCATTTTAAATGCATGATATAACATTTTGACCATTTTTATTACTTATTTAAACATTTTTACCTTTAAAAAGCTATTTTAAGCTTCCTTTTCAAATAAATAACAAAATATATGTTTAGAAATAATACATATTCAAATTGAAATGAGACAAATAACTCAGGTTAATAATCATTTTGTAGTTGTTATTATTGTAAATACGAAATAAGTATAATTAAAAAAAACTTAATTTTAATTTTTGTAGATGCAGATTTATCATGTAAAAATTAAATAGCATTTTAGATGCATAATATAAAGTGGACCGTTCTTTACCTTTTTTAACCTTTTTACTAAGTTATGTTTTTAAGCAAATTATTTTTCTTTTCCTTACAATTCTGTAGTTTAAATTTTAAATAACAAAAATATGTTTAGAAATAATAATAAGCAAATATTTGAATTAAAACGAGATAACTACCTCATTAATAATTTTGTAGTTTTAATTATAAATACATAAAAAAATAAATATAATTCATGTATTTAATGAAATCATTTATTTATTGAAAAAGGTGATTTTATTTTTATAAACACAGATTTATAATGTAAAAATTAAATAGCATTTTAAATGCATGATATAACATTTTAACTTTTTTACCTTTTTAAACCTTTATACCTTTAAAAAGCTAATTTTTTTTTCAAATAAAAATAAATAAATAAATAAATATATATATATATATATATATATATATATATATATATATGTTTAGAAATAATAAATATTTAAATTGAAATTATACAACTAACTTGGGTTACTAATCATGTTGGAGTTTTAATTATTATAAATACGAAATAAATATTATAATTAAAAAATATTTTAAGAAATAATAACAAACAAATATTTAAACTGAAATAAGACAACTGACTCACTAATCATTTTGTAGTTTTAATTATTATAAATATGAAATATAATATTTAAAAAAAAACATGAATTAAACTTAAATGATTTTAATTTTCATTAATTATTTTAGATGCACAATATAACATTAGACCTTTTTACCATTTTTAAACCTTTTTAGATTTATAAATATATATCAATGTACCAATAATTCTGTAGTTTTCTTTATTATTATTATTATTATTATTATTTTTAAACATAGATTTCATTATTGATAAAGAAATATTTAAATTGAAATGAGACAACCTACTTGGGTTAATAATCATTACTAGTATCAATTATTATAAATACGAAATCAATATAATAATAGTAATAAAAAAAGAAACTATTGATTTAAACTTAAACATTTTAATTTTTATAAATAAAGATTTATAATGTAAAAGTTAAATAGCATTTTAGATGCATTTAAGATAGATACAATGTTCACCTTTTTTTTACCTTTTAAACCTTATATTTAAATAGTGTTTTACATGCAATGCTACAATACTAAAAAAATATGACAATATAACATGTTATGGTACTATTAAATTATGCATGACAAAATATTACTATTGGTGTCTTGTATTATGTGACTGATATAGGTTATCACATCAATACTAGTGTATCATGGTTGCACATGTAATGCACAACCAGCAGAGGGAACCCTAACCATGTAATTCAAATGCAAACAAGAAAAGATGTCCAAAGATTGTTTTTAACTGATAGAAGCTTTCATCCGTTAGTTTAGTTTAGTTTAATAGTAACTGTAATTTATTAGATACAGTTGCGATCAAAATTATTCAACCCTCCAGAGACTGTAGTAGTTTACAAATACAAGCTTTTCTGAAGATCCAGGACTTAAAAAAATTGCATCTATGAGTTCTAGGATTTTTTAATAACACAGCTATGTCATAATTATTCAGCCCCTGTTTAACATTGCTGTTTTTTTAGTCACTTATTTGTATGGTGGGGAACAAAATTGTCTTAAAACATAATTAAGCCTTTAGAAACTCTATTAGATAACAAAATTAGCTTGAGCTGTTACACATACAGTTAGCCCATGCATGTGCTGAAGTTTTAGTAGCTTATATGACAAAGTCAACACAGCTCTCACAAAAGCTATAGAGAAGCTACAGAGAATAAATAATTGTATTACTTTAGAAAGTCTAAGGCTATTTGAAGATTTCCAAGGCATTAAAGGTTCCCAGAGACACAGCTGGCATCCTTATTCCTTAGCTTAAAATCTGTTGTACCAGAAAACCTTTGAAGGTGTTGAACAAAAAAGCACAATATCATAAAATGTTTGATCAGAACAACTGAGGAAAAACCTGCAATGTACAACCAAAGACTTGTAAGATGACCCAACGAAAGGAGGAAAAACATTTCAACGCAGTGTATAAGAAGAACACTAGACAATTATGGCCTTCATGTTGAGACATCTTGCCGAATACCACTCTTGACCAAGAAGAACAAAAAGGCCGACGTGAACATGTTAAAATTAATTTAGATAGACATGTGGAGTTCTGCAAGAATGTTTTATAGAGTGATCTGACCAAACTGGAACTTTTTGGACCTATGGATCAGTGGTATGTCTGGTGCAAAAAGGGCAGAGCTTATGAGCAGAAGAATACCATCTTCATAGTCAAACTTTGGGGTGGACCAGTCCTGTTCGAGGGGTGTTTTATTGTAGCAGTAAGTGGAAATCATAACCGTATGAAGGACATCATGGATTCTTTGAAGTATCAGGCCATTTTGGCAAGAATTGTGATGCCTTTGGTGCAAAGACTAAAGCTGATGATCAGTGGACTTTCCTGAAGGGCCATCATCCCAAAGTATACATCCAAAAATTTATGCTTGGTTCAGGGATCAGACATTGAATGTACTTGAGTGGCCTGTTCAGTCTCCAGGTTTAATTCTCGTTTAAAATATTTGGTTGAATTTGAAGAAAGAAGTGGCAAAGTGGAAACTAAAGATTATGAGTGATCTAAAAGCTTTTTCAGGCGAGGAATGGGCCAAGATTGCAGTAGAGAGGTGGCTTCAAAAGCTTCAAAGCACTTACAGGCAGCGTTTATTGGCAGTTTTAAAGAGTAAAAGATTCTGCACCAAATTTGACTTTTAGGGATTGAATAATTTTGAACATGAACATTTAGAGCCAATTTGATTTTTTTTTTATTATTCATCAGCTTCCGTTTTCAGAATGACTCAAATGTGTATTTATACATTTATCTAATAGTGTACTGATGCCTTTGTTGAGTTGCTTTTATAAAATTGTGTTCTCTGCAGCAAAATGTCTTGCAGGTCAAGGGGGTTGAATCATTTCGATTGCAACTGTATATACTAACCTATGTATTTATATGGTACTGTGTAGCAGTGCACAGACAGCAAGGCGCAAGCACTATGTTGTCACAACTACTTTGTTGTGTCTACAACAAATAAGAACAGCCAGCATTGAACAGCAGTGTCAGGGGTCAGATAGTGCACGTGTAGTGCATGGCATATTACAGGAAAAACATGTTACTTTCAATGGTAAACTTAGTTTGAACTGGCTCCGCACTTTAAATAAACACTCACTAAAATCCACCTACAGGTTTAACAACATGCCCATACTTGGAAAAGTCTTGCAATATTTTAAGGACACCCAGAAACCTTTTAAGTCACCACAAAAAGACAGCAGTTGTGAGTGTCCATCATAACGTTAAAGAGCCCTCATGAGGTGCAAGTACTCACACCCATCCAGTCTGCTACTGAGAGGTCAACCTGAAAACAATGTCAATATGTCATCTGAAGACACAAATATAGACAGGTCTCAGCTTCCCCTAAGACTGACTGCTAAGAATAGCATACTATGGCTGCGGTCCTGTTGTAAGCACACCCAATTTAGCCTGACATGTCTCACCATATCACCCCTGTCACCCCTGCATGTGCTCTTCTGCCTGTGTTGATCTATATCTGGGCTGTAAAGAGTTTGACAACACCAGACTTGCCAAGGTAATTTAAGGTATGCAACACAGCCTAGGATAACACTAGGATTGTTGTGTTTTAATATCCTCCAGATTTATCTTGCAGTAAATCTTGTACCTTTGTTTTGGAGGTTGACGTTTGAATTGTGCTATCTGTTTTTGGTTTATGTGTACTGCCCACAATTCTTCAGAAAAATCCTTCAGGTCCCACAAATTCTTTGGTTTTTAGCTTTTTTGTGTATTTGAAACCTTTCCAACAATGACTGTATGATTTTTGAGATCCATCTTTTCATACTAAGGTCAACTGAAGAACTCATTTCCAACTATTACAGAAGGTTCAAACGCTCACTGATGCTTCGGAAAGAAAAACAATGCATTAAGGGGGTAAAAACTATTTGAATTTGAACATCTGGGTGAATTTAACTTATTTTGTCTTCTGGGGAACATGTAAGTATCTTCTGTAGCTTCTGAAGCGCAGAAGATATTTCAAAAGTAAGAAAAATAAATAAGAAAAATAAACACATTTTCATTCTGTTCAAAAGTTTTCACCCCCTGGCTCTTTCACCCCTGCACCGTTTTTCCTTCTAAACAATAAGTGATCATTTGAACCTTGTGTAATAGTTGCATATGAGTCCTTCAGTTGTCCTCAATGTAAAAAGGTGGATCCCAAAATCATGCAGTTGTTGTGGGACAGGTTTCAAATACACAAAAATCCTGAAAAACCAAAGAATTTGTGGGACCTGAAGATTTTTTTTCTGAAGAACACCGGGCAGTTTAACTGTTCAGGACAAATAAGAGACTCATGAACAACTATCACTAAACCAAAAAATAAAAATAAAAACACACATCTGTGGATCATTCTGGTAACAGCACAGTATTAAAAATCAAGTGTATGTAAACTTTTGAACATGGTCACTTTTATAAATGTAACTATTATTTTCTCTTGTGGACCATATGTAAACATCTTTTATGTGACATATCTCATTCAAGTCAGTACTAAATAAAAAATAGCATGCATTTTGTATGATCCCTCTTATTTTGCTAAAATATTTTAGCAGATTCTGCAAGGTGTATGTAAACATTTGACTTCAGCTGAATGTAACTTTATACTTCAAAATCCAAAATTTGAACCAAAAATATTCCACTTACAGTACATTGATTGAATGTTTACTATTCAATGTTGTCATCATAACTTTTGAATACTGAGTCACAGTTGGTCTTCTCTTTTACATATATTTGCATACTGATGTTTTTTTTTTATATATATAATTCCTATATAGGTCATCGTTAAACTGCAAAAGGAGCACAATGGACACAGATATTACATGTTAGCTATTAACAATCTTTGTATGTGGGTTTTTCATCTTTTCTAATTATTTAATAGACTAGTTTTACTTAAACAGTATTAGTTTGTTGCTGGGCAAACACTGGAAATGCAAATCTAAACGTAAAAATGCAAATGCAAAAAGTGCCAATGTATAAAGCCAACCAAACATGGTATCACATCACTTACAGTATTTATTAACATTGTATTTAATAATATTACAAACTCTAATAGTCTTTTTTAACATCTATCCACCTAAGAGTGAAAATTTGTACATTTACTGTGTCTGGCTTCTAGTGTCACTCACTTCCAGCTATTTTTAGCTGTTCAAAACAGCCCGTTTTGCTGCTTGAGATTACAAACTGGTGTTTCTTACCATGTTATTTTAATGTTTTGTCTTCATTATGAACCATGGTCACTGGTTTGTAGTGCAAACAGTTTTACCGATTACTGCCCTTTGTTATTCGCCCTTTGTTATTCATTATTCACCTACAGCGGCTAATGAACAGGAAGTTTAGCACATTCAGAGAAAATGGCTTACTTCCGTGTTAAAAAATAGGTGAATACACTATATTGTTCAAAGGCATCATAACACCTCTCTGATAAGATTATCACTCAGCTGTAAAACTAAATTTAAATTCCTCCTTCAATTTTCTGTCAGTCTAAAACATTTGCGTATATATAAAACATACATAAAAAGTTGTCTTTAATAGAATATTTAAACTTGAAACGTTCAAGTTTCGCTTTGTTTATGTTTAGATTTAAACTGCAAAACATCCCCATTTTGGCTCAACAGGCACTTCCTGGTATCTTCGGCCAACTGTTAAGCTGAATCTCAAGGAAGTTTGAGCCATAATGGCGTTGTTTTGGCCGCGCCCCAGGCAGTCCCTAACGCGTCCTGTTTGATGACGTCGCGCTGGGCGAAGCTGAAGACGCTCTTAGCAACAAGCTAAGAAACCACACATCTATGGGAGCACCATTACGGGACGGAACGCGCATTCAAAACACTCGGACGATTCGTGAGAACACTTGTTTGACATGTCTGGAAGTGTTTGGAAGGGTTTATGAGTTAATCTGAGCCTTTTGTTTTGAGAATGAAAGTAAGTTAGGCTTGTGCTCTCCGGAAAAGAGGAAACGCTAGCCTGAGCTTTAGCTGCCCGCTGGACCGTGTGCTCGGGCTGGCATGATTCTTCTGTTCAAAGCAACAACACGACATTCAAGAGAGGGGAAGAGTGGTGGTGGTCGACATCGGTTTAATGTTTGGACTCAAACCTATTGTGCTTTAGGGAGACGGTTTGTTTTGACGGAAACGCTTTTGTGTCTCCTACAACTTTGAGTCTTCATATCATCATCGACCGCTTCTCACCCACCATTATTTGTTTTCTTCGGATGCATTGTTGAATTTATGCACATCTGGCTCTAGTATCTTGTTGGAAATACAGATACCTCTGTTACTTGTTCTCCAGACTTGCAATACAGGTGGTCAACTTGATAAGCCTCATGAAAACAGCTTAAAGGGGATCATGCCTGAACCCTGCAGCACTGTAAAGTCGTCTATCTAGCCTCCGAACATCTGACAAGCTTCCTCTCGGAAATGAGACTCTGTTGATATTTAAATAGTATCGGTAGGAGGACACTGAATTGTCGTTTTGGATGGATCTTGCTTCAGTGAAAATATTTTTCAGAGGAAAAAGAAATATTTGATGTTGACTGCATGCAACCATGATGATATTGAGCAGAAAACCAGATGGCCCCATAACTGCAGGTAATTATATCCATATGAAATGCAATATCCAGCTCTGTGAGTTTGCTGTGGCTGGTCTTGGTTCACTTGGCAAGTGAAGACAGCTGATTAATAGTTATGAATGCACTGCCTGTGTTAACAATTCTTAGTTAATGTGCTAAAGTAAGCTTTTTTTATTCCAGCTGATGTAGTTTCACATGCATGTCAGCAGTGAAATTGCATGGGAAGGTGGGAACAATAGCCCCTACAGGCCATATCATGTCTTTTATTAACAGTTTATTGAATTGACATCTCAGTAAGTGATAGTAACAAGATCTGAATGCTCATTATGTGAGGTTTTGTGTGGTTGCACATACTGTTAAATCAAAATTTATTCAGACATTTTCAACATTTTTCACATTATCACTGTTTATTTGCTGTAGTGTAGAAAATGGTAATAAAATATGACAAGAACTCAGAGTTAAACTGTGTCAGAACAAATTCATCTTTATAATCACAAATTAATTGCATTCAAATAAAAATGTATTCAGACACCTTAAAAAGATCTCACATTATCACAGTTTATTCACTATAGTTTAGAACAAATGTTAGGAAAATCATCTTGATAATGTCAGATAACTTTGATAACTTTGTCAGGTCAAAGTTTCAAATCAAATTTTTGGTCCCAAATTTGTATCA
Source organism: Garra rufa (assembly GCF_049309525.1). Classification (NCBI taxonomy): domain Eukaryota; kingdom Metazoa; phylum Chordata; class Actinopteri; order Cypriniformes; family Cyprinidae; genus Garra; species Garra rufa. Next base: position 20,387,772 of record NC_133380.1, read on the forward strand.
ATTTTGCTTGTAGTCCACTGTATGAAGAATTTTTGGGTATAATATTTCACGGTTTACTTTATTTTGCTATCCTCACTTACATAAATGAACTGTAGCATCCTGCACCCGTTATTAAAAGAATATATCAAAAATTATATCTGGTGTCTGAATCATATTTAGTTTGACTGTATTTCAAAATACCAAGATTGTTTAGTTTATAATATTTTAAGCACTTTAGTGCCATGTTGTAAAATTCTTTCATCGTTTACTCACCATGTTGTTACAAGTGATTTATTTCCTCTGTGCAACATAAAAATGGGTCAGTGTTTATTTGTCTGTGCAATAAAAGCCAATGGTGTTCAAAACATCATTGTACAGAAAAATAAACATTATACAGAAGAACTTAACGCATGCAGGTTTGGATGAAATTTTTGAATGAAATTCGCCGTAAGGCAAAAGTGGTCTAGTTCATTAAGGCGATTTAAGAACATAATCAGTCAGAGTTGTGGAAACTGCTGAAACTGAAATGAGTCATGAAGCTTGGTTTAATATGTAGCCACCTGCTGTGTAGTGTGCTTAAGGAACTGTCTGTTGTCTGGCACACCTGCAACTTGGTTACATACCTCCCTAAGGGGATTTGTGTTTCTCAGATGGGAACATTGTTTTTTCCCCTTCTTCCTTTTGTCTGTGTAATAGAAATCTTCATTTATGTAATGATGGATGATATATGTTGCTAGTATATTCACAATCTAATCCCTGGCTCATTTGAACTCTTTCTCCACAGCTCGCCACGGGGACGGTCTGTATGATTCCTACATGCGCACAGATCACATTGTAAACCAGGACGCTGATGTGAATGGACAGAGTCCCTCTGGACTACCCCCTCTCCCCAAACACACTGTAAGTCCTCACTTCCTGTCTCTCCAGACCCACTGCCCAGGATTTCTGGGCGTCATCTTCTCACAGGAATCTTTCAATGAGCCCTAAATGAAAAGTATTTCCCTAGAACAGTTCTAAAGAGCATGATTAAATTCTAAGCTTGAAAATCTGACCCACTATGACGTCCTTCGAGCTTAATATGTTCAAATGATTTTTCACCCTTGTGGTTCGAGGTCTTAGCTAAGCATATGTTCTGCTGCCACTTGTGCCTCTTGGAACGTCACATATTTAGACAAGCCTTTCTCCCACATTCTGATAGTGGTACAAGTTACATCTGCAGCACATCAAGTATGTTTATTGTGCTTCACAGCATGTGTGTTACATGGAAAGCCAGTGCTTTCAATCTTTTTAATTAAATGAAATCTCTATTTTTATGGTGAGCCAATACACTGAAACAATATCAGGTGTTCGAACTAGACAGATTAAGCCTTTCAATGAGGTCCGTGTAGCTTAGTATGATACGTCATTGTGGGACCGGGGATGGTAAAGGATATGATAATCCGATTCTCCACTGTACTATTATGCAATAAATAATTTTGCGTACATGTTGGATCTGGAGACATTGTTTTCAATTATAAAACTATCACTTCTTTGCATGCTACTTACTGGACTTCTAAGATCATAAGGAAGCACTGGAGCTATGTAATTGTTATTTCCTCAGTAAATAATTAACTAGCAATCAGATTTCCATAAACATTCAATAAACAATCAGGGAGGAGCGGCTTTGATTTTCTGACATTTCGGGTACAAACAGCTTCCAGTAGTTCCAGTGATTCATTTAGCTACCGACATGACAGATTTCATTTAGGTACTCCTTGTTGAGTCAACCAAGCTCTTTTTGTTGTGATTGAACAGCTGATGGATTTGGCTCTGCAGTATCCTTCGGTTCCCAACACACTGGTTTCTATTTTCGTCCCACTCCTTGGAACTGCCTTTCCATGCCCCTTCCCCCTCCCAAACAATTGGCCCAGTTTACTGGGCACCTTATAATTTTATCTGCATGACCTAATTTTTTTTTTGTCCTCTGATTTTTCTTCTTGTGCTATATACCGAGTCAAATGTACAATATCTTGGGTTTAACTATAAATCTTTGATAGTGGAATCTTAAATGGGAACGGGACTAGGAGCAGTTATGGTGCATTAAACATCCTGAATGTGAAAGAGAGTTCCTCTATTCCCGTTCGCTCAGGAAAGCCCACTGTGACTGGCATAAGCAACCGCTGTTTATGACATGCTTATTTTGTAAGGCAAAAGGTTAGTGCATATTTAATGATATAGTTAGGTCTAGTGGCTATTCCTCAAGCATGGCGAGAATTCTTTCCAAGCGCTGTGCTAGAAGTATGTGAAGGAACTGTTAAGGTGAAGTCATACACACTTTCTAAAAGAAAATGCCCACATCGTTTTTATTTTAACAGTCCACTGAAATGTAGTTACTTCTGTATTTACATTGTATTTCTGTTTTGTTTTAAAGCCTTCAGCTAGTGCTGGGCAATATACCAGTTTAAATGGGCAATATACTGGTTAAAATTTGAATTACACACATCATGTGAACTAAAAAATAAAGTGGCTAAAGTCCTTCCAATCACAACAAACCCATACAGAAACGTTTGCCTTGTTGCTAGAAGATGCATGACAAATGAAAACAATGTGAACCAGCTGAAAATACCAATATTGTTTGATATCCTCTGTCTGGGTGGAATCAGAGTCTAAAGCTAAAACATTTGGCAACTAGAATCAACTTCTTCAGACTGTAAATCGGCGGAAAACCAGGGCAAAAACCATGTAGTGTATTCCAGACTTAAGCAATGTAAACAGCATTGTGAATTAAGGGATCCTATTAAATGCATGCATACACTTCTGACTAATAATTGGAGAACATTTTAGAACTTTAACTAGGCAAATAAACGAACTGCAAACGGACATTAACAGAAGCTATAGATGCTGAAGATGAACGCAAAGAGGAGAAAATACTGTATCAGGCAGAGGAAACTCGCTTATAATAAAGCACAAAATATGTTTTATGTAGCATAATGTCACAAAGCTAAGGTCAGACCATTCTGTTTTTGCTTCAAATTTTGAAATCGTACAGTCTAGGGCTATCATGATTCAATTTGAGTAAATCCTTGACTGCAATTAGCCTGTGTCGAGTAACCGGTAAAATACCAGTAGTGGCACATTCCACGGACTAGAACCCATGAAATGTAGTATTAGACCATTTTCTAAGGCTGGATTATATATATAACCCATTTAAGATTTATAATAACATATAATGCTATTGTGAATTCACAAACGCTACGATTCAACTAAAATATAAGCGCTGCAGGTTTAATATGCGCTTTATTTAGAAACTCCATCTTTGCATATGCTGTGAGTCTGAGTTGCTTATAACATTTGTCTGGAAACCATGTGCACCATTCTATCGGATTTATAAGGTAAATCATTTAGAAACCTACTGCAACACAGGAGAATACATTAACTTTCTAAATATGTAAACTGGTAATTGATGATTAATCATGATTTCAAAATAAAAGCTCAAACCCTCACTCTGGGTTTACACGTTTTAATGTCCACATCAGAAATAATACTAGCTGCAACATTTTTGTCATAAAGAAATGGCCAAATATTAAAGATTAAGTTGACATTTCAATTAAATGTTGTTTAGTCAATAAAAAACAAGGATTAGATTACGCAGTAAAGTGTAAAAACAATCGTCAGGCCATTGGCGCCCTACTAGATTTTGATTTTGGCGCCCTACTTTATTTAAACTAATTATTATTGCCTCATTGCCATTGTATATGTATTTTAAGAAATGTTAAAGGCTATTGTTTACTTAGGTTTATTTTTATTACCTCATTAATTATAATTGTCCGATTACTCGATTAATTGTCTAAATAATCGGCCGAATACTTGATTTACCAAAATAATCATTAGTGACAGCATATAAGTGAATACAGTTATTTATATCAAAAACTGTTCATGCACACATCTTTCGTGATTAAAAAACAGTGGTTTTGCAACTGTTTTCATGCATGGTGATACATGTAAAGGCACATATACCGTCATAAACCATAAAACTGTTAGAATCCTTAAAAAAAAAAAAAAACATGTTTGCAGGTCTTAACAATTAGACTCTTGCCTACATACATTTTTCCTGTATCCCTTGTGAGTATGAAAGTAACATCCTGTTCCGCCAGTTTTCAGTTCACGTTCCAGTCAGACAGCAAAGACTGTGTCTGGCATTCTCTGTCGCCGCAATTATCACTCATGCATCAAACCTCTCCACTGGTCTCATGCTGTTCCCAGGGTTACTAGGCAGCTGATCAATTCTGCACGTTTGCGCTATTGATTGTTTAACACGGGTCTGATAAAACCTCAGAGTTGCAGTACATTGATTTATTTTTCAGTTCTACTCAGAAGCCAGAGGCGATAAGAGAAAGCCTCCCTTTAATTTCGAACATCCACTCAGCTGAAAAATAATGTTGGCTTTTTGTCTTGATGTAACTGTTTGACAGACTGTTTCTTTCCTTTTTAAGGTGGTCAACAAGCCTACAATGAAGGATCACCAAGCAGTCCGCGCAGGACAGAAGGTGAAGTATGTTTACGAGGACACGTACAACCGCAAACTCAATGGTGTAAGCCAGCACAACGGCGTAAGCCAAGTACCAGCTAAGCCCCAACCAGCAATCTCCAAAGAGAGAAGCGTGGACAGCAATAGCTCCGTCAAGTCGTCCGAGAGCTCAACAAAAGTCACAAAGCTGAGCAGTCCAATGACCCCAGAACAAGCTCTCAAGCAATACCGGCAGCAGCTGACTACCTTGGAGCAGCAGGAGATCCACAACCATCCTGAGATCTATTTCCTGGGACCAAATGCCAAGAAGAGGCAGGCAGTAGCTGGGGGCACCAACAATAGTGGATACGACGATGACCAGGGAGGATACATCCACGTACCTCACGACCACCTTGCCTATCGCTACGAGTTCCTCAAGGTGATCGGCAAAGGTAGTTTTGGGCAAGTGGCGAAGGTTTACGACCACAAGTTACAGCAGCACCTTGCCTTGAAGATGGTGCGTAACGAGAAGCGCTTCCATCGGCAAGCTGCTGAGGAGATCCGAATTCTGGAGCACCTGAAGAAGCAAGACAAGACAGGCAGCATGAACGTAGTCCACATGCTGGAGAATTTCACCTTCCGCAATCACATATGTATGACTTTTGAGCTGCTCAGCATGAACCTGTACGAGCTCATCAAACGCAACAAGTTCCAGGGTTTCAGTCTCCCGCTGGTACGCAAGTTTGCACACTCTATTCTCCAATGCCTGGAAGCACTCCACCGCCATAAGATCATCCACTGTGACCTGAAACCGGAGAATATCTTACTGAAGCAGCAAGGCAGGAGCGGGATCAAGGTCATTGACTTCGGCTCCAGCTGTTTCGATCACCAACGCGTCTACACGTACATCCAATCCCGCTTCTACCGTGCACCCGAAGTCATCTTGGGATCGCGATATGGCATGCCTATAGACATGTGGAGCTTTGGTTGCATTCTGGCAGAGCTGCTTACCGGATACCCTCTGTTTCCTGGTGAGGATGAAGGTGACCAGCTGGCCTGCATGATGGAGCTACTAGGTATGCCACCTCAGAAACTGCTGGAGCAAGCCAAGCGTGCCAAGAACTTTATTAGCTCAAAAGGCCACCCACGCTACTGCACGGTCAGCACACTTGGCAACGGCACCGTAGTCCTCAACGGGAGCCGTTCGCGCCGAGGAAAAATGCGAGGTCCCCCAGGTAGCAAGGAGTTTGGGGCGGCCCTCAAAGGCTGTGATGACTCTACATTCATTGACTTTCTGAAGAAGTGTCTGGATTGGGACCCTAGTACTCGAATGACACCAGTTCAGGCCTTAAGACACCCTTGGCTCTACAAAAGACTCCCTAAGCCTGCACCTGGTGGCGAGAAATCTATGGTGCCCAAACGGATCACAGAGCACAGCACCTCTTTCCCTACTATCATCTCCAAGGTACCCCCCGTCATGGGCTCGACCAACAACAAACTGCGGACCACCATGATGGGGGACTCCACTTTTCGCACAGTGCTTCCGAAGCTTGTTTCATAGAGATTCCTTAGCTTTTCAGGGATAAAGGCTTATGTAGCAGTTTTAGAAGTTTTGGTTGGTTTTTCTAAACGAGTGTCAGAACATTTTAATGAAGTGTAACAAGCAAAAACTATTTTATACAACTATACTGTGTTTTTATCAAATGACCTTCAGAGTGTAAAATTCAAAGTTGACATCAGGGCTGTTTTTTACACCTTGGTCTTGAAATGAGTGCTGTTGATTTGAGTGGGTGAAATTTCGATGCTGACTGCTCATCCTGTCCTTTTTACAGTACTTCTACTCAGACAAACGTACAACTTTTGCATCTCTAAGGGCTTGTGTGTATGACTCCTAGTATACTTTTTAAGGGCTCAAAGTAGTTATAGGTCAAACATCTGACTCTAATCTTCATTTTTAATGTCTGTCTAGCCCATGTTACCTTGTCACTTGCATCCCAGTGAGAGGTCAAACTCTGAGCTATTTCGGTCCACAACTGTTTATCTTTTGAGAAGCTGTTGCTTAGGATGAGTTACCCTATAACAAGATGAAGAAAGTTATATTTGTTTGTAAGTGGTAGAGTAACGCAGGTCACAATGCCATCTGAAGGCCATTCCCATTCCTGGGAGGTATTGGGAAAGATAGATACTATTTAAGTGTCATAGGAGCTTGTTTTTATCAGTGCTGTTTTGAAAGATATTGGTCAGGTTTCACTTGAAGGCAACAGGTAGTATCACGTGGTTGTCTGTACATGGCAATATGTATTTCCCCGAAGCTACTGGTGGGGGAAGGGAATTGTTGGCAATAATTTCAATAACAGTGTGCTCTTTGCACCGAGTGGTGATGGATACCAAACAGCTAGTGTAAGGATTCATAAACATATTCAAATTGCTTGCTAACAAAAGGTTGATGACATGCATCCTTCGGGATTCTGTTTGTCCTATGAACCTCTCCCTTGTCCAGTAATTTTCAGTGTTTAGTTTTTGTTTTGCTTGCAACTACAGCAACTATTCTGGTCATTCAAACTGAGCAAAGATATAAAAAAAAACATGACTGAAGATATAATGCAGGGTATTTCCCTCCCCCAGAGTGGTTAATTTCCATTAATTATGTGGCCTGAAATATCTCTTCACATTGACCTATTTTGTTTCCTTTCACTCTTATTCTTTATACAGTTGAGCACGCAGCACGTTCACCCACCCACAATGGCGCTGGTCAATGTCCGCACTTTGAGTATTTGTCCATGTGAACCCACTATTTGGACAAACGATATATGCATTTGGTTGTTCAGAAGGTTGTTGTATGATCTAATGTAAGCATGTTTTTTGACACTGCCTCACTCTCTCTAGCTGTGAATTGAACACCTTATGCTTAGAAGCTAATTGTTGCAAGGTAAGACACTAATCTGCTAAAGGACTGTGAAAATGAACGGCGCTAAACCCATTGGCCCTGACAGGTGTGTGCTACCTGGACCAAGTGGATACCAGGCAAGTAGTTGTGAAAGTCCTCTTAATTGGAAAAACAACATTGTCTTTTCACGCCTCTTTCTCAGGTTTTAACCTTCCTTTGAGATTTAATGGACATTAATATATGATTCCACACACCTAGCTGGTGATAAGGCAGAAAAAACGTTATAGCTTTAGAGACGTTGGTGCTCAAATTAGACTATAAACTCCAGGTCTCTATGGTGTCTTTGTCCAATCACAATCCAATCATTTTTGGGTTCATACGTGGTCTCCTGCAAAGTTTCAGCTGTTCTGTGTGTTCTTGGAATACATCAGGGAAAAGTGTCCTGGCAAAAGGTTTTAGTGTTGTTTTTCTACCTCTTTCTTGCTTGTGAAATCCATCTTTTATGCTCTAGAGACACAGCATCTCGCTTCACATCTTTCTACTTCCCGCCTGTTTGCGTTATCATGAATTTTTCACCAAACACCCGTTCACTTGTCTCTTTGTGGTTTGTCTCAGTGCGTGGACCCCTCGCTTTGGGGGTTATCTAGTCTTGTGCCTTTAACTGAACACACTTGACTAAATCAATGCTAAGCACGGGATGACTAATGTTTCTCTTCCAGCTTTAATGGTCAGGTTTTTGTATTGCTTTTATTTCACCCTTTTATAGAGTTTTTACTGTTACTCATGTTTTAAAGAGAAGTGAAAGAGATAATGATGTAATTTTCCTTTAAACTTTGACTGTTGGCCATGTGGTTTAGAGCATGATAATCACAGAGCGCATGAAAATAAGTGATACAGTGAAACAGGAGTAAAAGATTTAAATAATGACAAAGTGTGTGTAAGTAACCAAATGAGCTTGTATTAGTTTCTTTTCTAAAAAAAAAAAAAGAAATAAAATTGATATTACCAGTCTTTTGTTTGAAATCTGTCTGTTTTTTTTTTTTATTTCCTGTGTTTTTTCTAACATTCTCAAAAATGAGAATTGTCTTTCACTATTGGGTCTATGGATTCCTAGTATGGAATCTGGTGCTACTTCCATTTCAGTGCCACTTCAAAGGATTAGTTCACCTCCAGAATAAAAATTTCCTGATATTTGTTCATGTCTGTCTTTCTTTCGTCAAAAAGAAATTAAGTTTTTTGAGGAAAACATTCCAGGATTTTTCTCCATATAGTGGACTTCAATGGTTCCCAATGGTTTGAATGTCCAAATTGCAGTTTCAGTGGAGCTCTACGCAAAGGACAAAGGTCTTATTTAGGGAAATTATTGGACATTTTCTAGGAAAAATACAAATTTATATACTTTTTAAACTAGCTTGACCTCATGCATTATGTTATCATGAATGCGCGACATAGGCGGAAGTACCAACCCAGTGTTTATAAAGCACCAAACTCCCTTTACAAAAAAGGGTAAAATAAAAATGTTGGACAATTTAGAAGTTAGGGAAGAAAATGAGATGGCAAGTTGTTCAGTTAGATAAAACCCTTATTCGGCTGGGATTGTGTAGAGCCCTTAGAAACTGCAATTTGGACCTTCAACCTGTCTAATGAAAGTCCACTATATGGAGAAAAATCCTGTAATGTTTTTCTTAAAAACCTTAATTTCTTCACGACTGAAGAAAGAAAGACATGAACATCTTGGATGACACAGGGGTGAGCAAATTACCAGAAAAATTTTACTCTGGAAGTGAACCAATCCTTTAAGCTATTAACTTCTCCAGGTTAAAACGAGTGAATGAAGTGTGCTTCCAAAGTACTGTACACAGTTATAGAGAAATCTGAACAGTAATGTTTGAGTGTTCTTCAATGGTAAACTTTACTCAACAAACCAGCAGGCTTTTGAACACACCTATGAAATACAGCAAGTACTCAAGTAGGAATGTGCGCTAAAGCATTGTTAGAATTTGTACATTGTTAGCATGCTTACGTTATTATTCATCACAAGTGTGCGTAACTTCTAAAGTCATAATTGGACTTTGTGCAGGTCCACACGTTCGTAGTTTTAATAAACTCAAAATCGGGCTCATGTAAACAAGCCTGGGGGGTGTTCCATAAAACAAGTTTACCAAATAAGTCAGGCTTATTTCAGTTAGTCTGACTTATTTTGAGCCAAATCAAGTGACAATAAGTCAGACTAACTGAAATAAGCCTGGCTTATTTGGTAAACTTGTTTTATGGAACACCCCCCAGGTCTTATTTTAAATACTGATGTTCATAAACAACAGATACACTTTATAAACCTTGTAAACAGATGGGCGCATCACCTGCGTTTCTGACTGCATATCTGACTAGTATGTACGTGCACAAGATGAAATCAAATCAGGCAGCTTTTGTGTAGTAATCTAGTTCATGTGCATTTGGTTATGCTGTTTTAAGTAGCTTTACTTTTAGACTCCTTAAGTTATGTATTGTCCTTGTATTCCCTTTTCCAATCCTTATAAAACTGAAATTATAGATCCAAATGGCAATACTGGCTTGATTCAATGTTCAAACTTTATAGAACATCCCAAACACAAAAGTAGGTCATTGGACAAAGTGATGTGGAGAAACTGTGACTGTTGAAGGTCTGGATATATTCAAAATTAGACATTGTTTTTCTATAAGACAATATATGAATGTGTTTATTAAACTGTGATCTCCAGCCTCACTGAAACTTGTTGAAACTCCCCTGAGGGCAGCTGCAGAGAAGGCAAACCGGTTGGTTGGTATATTTACATATGATGAGCTCATAACCATGCCACAATATTTACATGATCAAAGCGGATGTGTCCTGTATAAGAACCAGCATGAACACATATGTAGTCATTTTATATACCAATATCCCACTTAGTTGGGATATAATTTGTCATTTTGAGGATCATTTGTGACCCTGGACCACAAAACCTTCTTAAGTAGCTTGGGTATATTTGTAGCAATAGCCAAAAAGATGGGTCAAAATTATCGATTTTTCTTTTATGCCAAAAATCATTAAGGTATTAAATAAAGATCATGTTTTTATGCAGATATTTTGTAAATTTCCTACAGTAAATATATAAGTGTATTTTTTAATTAGTAATATGCATCGCTAAGAACTTCGTTTGGACAACTTTAAAGGCGATTTTTTGAATTAATGGAATTAAAAAAATATCAAAATCAATGCAATCACTGTTCTCTCCCAACTGATGTAAGTATATATGTGATATGTTCCTCCAAACACGTAATATTATGAGTTCAAGAGAAGTCAATTGTATTCACCCTTCTCCTTTATCCTCCACCCACTCGTGATTTTCATGAAAGAGCTTTGAAACGTGTTGTTCGTCTAACCTCATAAAAGCAGAAATATCTTTTGTTGATCTACAAATGAATGAAACCAGAGAGCTTTGAGTTTCAGCTTATGCTATGTTCAGTTTAGCAGCTTAAGCTAGCCTGCATTTATGGTGAAAGATGTTTTTAACAACCATTAGTTGGTCCATTTGTCTTCCAATGGCTAATGTTTAGCAAATAGTTTTCAGGGTAAGCATAGTGAAGTACAGGTGTTCCATTTGACATACATCCACCATTTTGTTTGAAAAGTAGTTTGAGAAATGTACTAACGCTGAAAAAAAATAATAATGAGATGTTACCCAGATGACGTGTATGTTGTGTGAGCTAAACTTGTTGTTAGCTTTAGCACAAGTAGCATGTGCTAAAGCTAACAACAACACATTTTATCAGATTTCTCTGACCTTGGACACTTCAAAGTAGAAATAAAATGTTCATGTTAATGTTTAACATGGTATTTCCTTTTGAAATGTATATATCAAAGTATCTATAGTACATTAATTGAGACTCACAACATGTGTTTGGGATTAATCAGAGCAGCTGTGTGACTATAAAACCCTGTCTGGGACAAGTCATGACTGTCTCTTCGCCAGTCTTCAGCGTGTCCAAACAGGCTCAGAACAACAGTGCGTCAAGGTAGCCACTCATTTCTGATCAATCTCATTGAGATTTAGGCACGACATGGTTGATTTAGCCTCACAGAACTGTCCTGCTAGAAGAGAGCAGATTAAGTCAATCCCATTAAGGATCCAACATACTGAACGTATGACCCATATGGACTCATCGGTGGCCAGGCACAGCTTGAATGGTCCAAGTAGTCGCATCCTCCCTCCCTCCCTTCACCCTTAGTGTCAGGGACAGTCTTCCAGGCTGAGGGTTTTACAAAGACTTAGTCCTGTAGCCATATGGAGCCCTCACGGGGGATTGTAGACCAGCCGTTGCGATGAGAGTGTGACCGTTCATTAATGTTACAGAGGAGTATGCTGAGGAAATGCTACAATCTTCTAATCAATGTACATGTATCAACCTTTTTCCTGAGTAACTTCCGTTTAGGTGCTCTCGTGTTAAAACAGGGTAAAAAAGATTGACTGAATTAATTAAAGTAACTTTTTCAATATAACTAAATATAAAATGTGCACAGGGTTAAGCTGTGCTGTTGTTGGCTGCCACAATAACAGCAATAAGCTTAAAGGTCCACTAAAGTGCTTTGAAACACGCAGCGTTATTCTGTGTGTTGACATAATTTCAACTGAAACAGGAAGACAGGGCCGGACATATCAAGCAGTCCCGCCCCCTTTTTAAAACAGCCAGTAGCGTTTCGTTTATAACACAGTTTGTGCTAAAGCCGTTGAGCTCGGTAAAGCCGCATTTGACAGGCACAATCTTATCCATATCGCTATTCTATATACTATTTTGTGTAAAATTCAAATGTGTCCAATGCGTTTTATGGTCTGCGTCGACTTGTGCATATGTTTCGCTCATGCAGTGAATCATAAATACATAATTACACTGTCTGAAACGTTCCCTATCCTCTATATAGTGCACTTCGTGCCATTCACCCTACAGAAAATACTCTAATACTCTTCATGCCATCTTACCACTCATTAAACAGGTGAGTTACTGTAAAAAGATGGTCATTGCGACACTGCTAAGTGATCAAATATGCCGGCATGTGCTTTTTGAAACTATTTTCATAGGTTAACGTTATATTATTGGTTCGAAGAATGTGTTATTTTGACTAGATACACCAAAGACCAGAAATGTAAAGCACTGTTCCAGTCCGGCGAAACTTCTGCGTTCAGGAAATAGGTGGATAGCATACACAAATGCCACCCTGGACCACAAAACCAGTCAATTTTTGAGATTTTTACATCATCTGAAAGCTAAACAAAGCTTTCCATTGATGTTTGGTTTGTTAGGATAGGACAATATTTGGCTAAGATACAACTATTGAAAATCTGGAATGGGGTGCCACAAAATCTAAATATTGAGAAAATCAGCTTTAAAGTTGACCAAATTAAGTTAATTAATCAAAAACGAAGTTTTGATATATTTACAGTAGTGAATTTACACAATATTTCCATGCAACATAATCTTTACTTAATGTCCTTTTTGGCATAAATGAAAAATCAATAATTTTGACCCATATATTTTGTTGGCTATTGACAAATATACAACTGCTTCTTATGACTGGTTTAGTGGTTCAGGGTGACAAATATTGAATAAAACGGACATTTTTTGTCTTTTTTAATCTTTCAGTATTAAATGAATTCTGCCCTACAAAGCAAAAAGGCAGTAACTGCATTTTTGGTCAAAAATGAGTTATTATCATTTTCATGACATTCAAGGCGTCCTTTGTTATGTAACAAAATATCTTATCTCAAATGTGTGTGATTTTGCGGCATCCTCACGGGACGGTTTTAACATTGGATAGCAGGCTGGATGACAGGATAACTTTAAAGTCATTTTTCTCAGTTCTGCACTCGGCGTAGTTACTGCCTTTTTGCTTTGTAGGGCAGAATTGTAGGTATACTTATAATCAATATTTCTCTCACTTTGTCCACTCATTTTGGATTTAGGCTATATGTTTGCTGAGCTCATTGCAGTGCATTCTGGGGCTGATTTCTCCAAAATTATGTGTAGTTGGAGGCACAATATGCCTTCTAGAACATATGTGTCCTATGATGCCTTCAAAGTCTATGTTGGAAGCTCTAGGAGTGGTTATTTTACATATACTCCAAAATATCTTTGGTTACACAAGAAAAATACACTTGTATGTTGTATACCCATGGAGAATTTGTGTGGGTTTGCTCTGAAAAAAAAGGCATGATTCATGAATGATTTCATAAAACCATCTTACACAAAATAAAAGAATCAAAGCAACACAGTTGTTAAGACCTCAGGACAATTCAATGAACGATAATCTCAAGAAAAACATCCTTTTTGTTTATTCATATCATCGTCACGCGTTTCATGCTTTTGCATGCCTCTTGATGCACTGCTTTTAGAGAATGTTATTAGCTTTGGTATGGTGTGTTTCAAAATCACATGATCCTGTGCTTAGTTTACTGAATACAAGCAAAAGAATGCAGTCATTAAATGAGTAAAGTATTTATACTCATTTTTTTATTATTTTATTATGCTAGTCTGTTTTATAAAGCCCATTTTGAAGCCTGCCATTGCTACAGTTAGTTCAGGATTTATACGCTTGTTAGCCATGAGGTGATCTAATGAAAAGAGCTGGAATGGAACGATTGCATCAGCAATAAAAAACAAACACCTAATAATGTTAGTGTATGCCCACCTGGATCTGAGTATTGACGTCTTTCATGTTAACTAAATGAAATGCGTCAGTGCAAAGTGAGTCACTGATGTATCATAAAGTTTTCACAAAGTTTACAATCTGCTTTCTTATAAACAAGCTCCTATAAACCATGACCCTGTCATTATTGTGACAGTTGGTGTGAGAATCGACCACACAGGTCTAATTTGGCTGGTAAAATGGTGGCCTTTTTAAAAGGTTGTTTTTTGAAGAACTAAAGCTGAACAGCAGGCCTGGGAAGTCTTGGCTTACAGCAGCTCTTCTAGTGAAAATGTTTCAGGATTGACAAGCTCGCTAAATATGAATCATTCATCTGCGGTATGTGCTACAGGACAAAAAAATGCATGCGTCTGTGTATGCCCTCATTGCACTTCTTTGTTTCCATTCTGATAATGTTTTAAGTTTCACTATTGGGTGGGAGGAATACTTTATTAAAGCTCAGCAATCTTGCACCGCCCTGCCCCCTCACAAAAGCACCCGTGCAATTGCTGTCTAACACATGTCCGCACAAGCCGCGCACAGGTCCCCACAACTGTGGTGGCAAACAGTTTGAAAGGTGGGGCTGCATTTTAGGAACATTTGTCCCACAACCCGAACATTCCACATTCCAGTGCCGCAGCCAGAGCCACAGTAACAGGAGCACTGCTTGTGGGTCAGGATGGGCCAGTAACTGGCACACAGACATGGAAGAAGTAGCTATACTTATGATAAGTGTGGCCTACTGATATTACCCCAGCAACAGGTCAGATGTACGAATCTCATAAGAACATGACTATATTTCATCAATACAATCAAAAGAATAAATGAGATTTTTTCATATAAATACAACAGTTCTTTCTAGTCCACAAATCTGATTGGCTGAGAGGAGTGTGATATTCTAGTAGATATTACCATTTGTAACACTATGCTTGCAGTATTTCTCACAGTGAATGTCACGGCGGACGCCCAAATCCACTGTTTTTGTGAATTGTCTTTCAACTTTTATGATGGTTGTTATTGTTTATTAAATATTATTATTCAATAAAAATATTTTATATAAATAATAGTAGTATTTAATAATATTATTGGGAAACGGTGTGTGTGTTCGTGATTGTGATTTTATTTACATTATTCCGCTATTAGATGGTGACGAGACTGTTTTTATGAGTAAGTCAGCAAAGCAGTAAAGACTTTTACACTGAAAGAGACTGAAACAGGGTTGTAAACAAGGAAAATTTTTATACTTATTTAAACAACACCTTGTAAGACACAGCAAACAAATGTACTGAGCAGCGCTGTCATCTGAAATCACCCTTAATAGATAAAAGGATACTACGATAAAGATATCGCTTCCCTCAGCGGACATTCAGACTAATGTTTTATTGTGAATATGAGATTGAGTTGAAGAATCTCATAATACTCTCATAATACTCTACTACGCATAAATACAGTGAGATTTTACTACAGTAATACAAAAGGCTTTTAATAAAGCAACTGAACGTTTCTTTGTTGCTAGTTCTAAAGTGAGGTTTTTGAATTAGTAACAGAGGCTTGAGCTCAGCTTGTGAAACTGAGATTTGAATCCGTGGCGGAAGAAAGTAGTTCTGCATAAAAGAGGTTTTTAAAGACACTCCGTTGTTGTTTCTTATGTATTTACAAACTGTTGTGCCATCAAACTGTTGTATAAATGCAATATCACACTCATAGCTGTATGATTTTTTATTTATTTTTTAGTTTTTAATACTTCATCTTAATTTTAGATTTATTTCAGTTAACCTTTAGTTAATAACAACACACAGAGCCTTTTGTACAGGTATTCCTTATCTTATCAATGTTATTTTTTTTCCTCATTCTTTTCTGTCTTAACCTTTGTCTCGTTTCTTACTCTATGACTCTTATGCTCTGCCTCTGTCTGTCTGTCATCTGTTTTTTAGCTGATTTGTTTATGGCTGAACTCAGCACGCCTTAGACAGCACTCAAATAGCGCATGACCCCACAGTCTGCCTGGAGAGCAGCAAAATGAGAGCATGTTCCTCTTTGGGAGCGTCCGTCTGAGGAACGTCTGCCTGGGAACCCGGAACCCCATACTTTGTGCCCCATTATGACAACTTATGAGTGAAGGAAAAAAATTGTCATTTTTATTTAGTTTTATAGATACCCTCAAAAAAAAAAATCATAGCATCTGCTCTTACTTTTCTGTCTTCATGGCTCCCAAAAGTAATTTCATCCATGTTTTCTGTTTTCTGGTTTTTTTTTTTTTTTTTGTTTTTTTTTACTCTAACGGTGTTGCCTTGCATAACGCTTAAAGAGGTCACAAAACCAACATCACTGTTCTGTGACGCAACTCTCTCAAGTAGCCCTCTATATCAGCCCTCTGTGTCCTGCCATCATAACATGATGTTTAAATAGCCAGAGAATAGACATGATCACCGACTGACTCCACACTTACAGGGCAAAGTATCTTTGTCATCATGGCAACAGTGTGACCCCAGATATGTCTACGTGAAGTGTTTTTAATAACGATATCATTTTTGGTTATATAGGGCAATATCAAACACAGTGACGGACACCAGACCTATACGGAAAAGGGAGGATTGACACCAGCACAGGGAATGATTTATGGCTGACCTTTTAATGCACTGAGGAGACTTAGTGACTGCAGTATATACTACTGTTTACAAAAGAGAAAGAACTTTTGGATTGCAGCCCCTGTTCTCTCAGGAAAGGTTTTGTTCTAAAGCAGTGCTATGAAAATGGCTTTTAGCATCCTGCGAGTGGCCTACTTTCCCCCTGGGCAACCTTCTTGTTCAGAGTGTGCTCCATAAAGATGTAATTGGGGTATGTGGCTTGTGCAGTTTATGCAAGGCCTTTACGCAAACCTGATTCAATAAAACTCTCCTTTTATTGCAAAGTACACTTAATGGAGTGCACAATGTTGGATATTGTCAGCGATGTTCGTGTGTCCAAAGCAGGTTGATTTCCAAATTATGTGACGTGTTTTACTGAGAACAGTAAAGTGAATTACCTTTAAGACGTATTTTAAATTTTTTGGTATTATTATTATTATTGTGCATCTTTATATGCATTAAGAGTCAAACTGACTCTAGGCCAGGGCATATTGTGCATGGACATTGTCTCATTTCACAGGAAGCTTGTTGCTTAGTGTCACTGTTGCTAGGTAAACAAGTTATTTGTAGCGAGTGTCAGGTTTCATTTGGGAGGCTGCAAAGCTTAAAAACCATCCTGGACAAGATTACAGGTGACTTTCGGTCCTGCCTTTACCGTGTGGGAAGAGTTGTCCTCCCTATGGTTCTTAAATACACAGGCGTAGTGGCTTGCTCTACTGAATAATTCGAGTAGTAATTTAGATCTAAGCTACTTTTTCATTGTGTGTACTGGGTTTAGCAGGGTTGAGCTTTTAAGGATGCTTTTAAAGACATCTGTTGACAAGTGGGGATGAAAACAGAAACTTTGCTCTGGGCCCTGGTATGATTGGGCGCCTCTTAAAGTATCAAATATTGAGATGGTTAATATACAATAATCTGAAAAATATTGACCTTCATTAACTTTCAGATTCAGTTTCGGGTCACGTGTACTATCATCACATGGTTTATCTGCATCGTCAGCTCTATAATGTGACCTTTGCGGATATAAAGCACATTTTATGACCCATAAAACTATAACTAGTCATCAGCTACATCTATTTATAGTCTTGACATTTATACACCACTATGTTCAAAAGTTTGGGGTTGGTAAGATTTCAAAATACGTTTAAAATAAAAGTATCATAATCACCAAGGCTGTATTCTTTTGATCAAAATACAGTAGGAATGGCAATAATGTAAAGTATTTAGGGCTTCCCTTGGTTAAAGATCTTTCTGGTCGGCTAGTAGTCATTACTTTTAAGCATTAGTCGACTATTAGTCGCACGTTTATTAATAATCCATATACATCATAATATTGAGCCTTTAATTGCCTACATAGCCTAATAAGCGCTTAAGCGCACACAAAAACAGCTTGCCACATATATGCACCGACAGGGAAAAACAGCAAGGAGCATTAATGTTTTATTCATTTATTGAAAAACTAGTGCTTTCTTTGTTTTCAATTTAGGAGATAAAGTCGGCGACTCTGACTCTTGTCATCTCCGCAGTATTGGATGTGCCTGCATGTTTCAAATGGTTTACATAATGTTAGAATAATTGTTTTCCATTTGAATTGGTTCATTTGAAAGTAGACATTTCACTTTCTATAGATTTATTTTTCATATTTTCACAGAATTGCGATGTTTCGTACTCAAGTTTACAGAGATGAATTATTTTACAAAAGCGCAACATTTCGTTGTTGTTTTGAGTGCACACAAATAAACGTAGAGAATGATAAAAAATGACAGAGTATTTTAAGAGCAAGTGACCGCACCAGCTCCTCCATCTGTCATGAAGTAAGAACGCTGTTGTTCAGCTTCCACACTCCGCACAGGCATTTCACTAGCGGCCATTTTTTCTAGGTTAACATTAGATTGAGCTGCCATGTGAAGTTGCTACTACATACATCTTTTAGCCATATTTGAGGTTGATGAATGATAGGCGAGTGGTTGGATGTCCTGTCCACTGTACTATATTACCACATAGACCAGCCGTTAACGATCTGGCCGTCACGGACTGCGTGACTTCACCACTTCCTGTGGATTTTTTTTTTCTGTGATTAAGCGACTAATAGAATTTTGATCGACCAGGCATCTTCTCGTCGACTAATGGTTAGTTGACTATTAGGGGGCAGCCCTAAAAATATTACTACAAATTAAAGAGGACTTATCATGAAAATCTGACCTTTTCAGTGTTTAAGTGCTATAATCAGGTCCCCGGTGCATCGTCCAACCCAGAAAATGTGAAAAAGGATAACCCAGTAACTTTTTACTGGGTTAGAGAGCAGTGGTTTATTGATTTATTTACTGTATATTACGCTGCTGCCTCATAGATCTAATATAAAAATGTGATTTCTTTCCCAGCTGTTTACCTTCACAGACATAACCGTACCATAACAGACATAACATAACCATGTTTTTGTAACTCGTGTGTGTTTTTAACATAAACTTGTGTGTATTTGACAGTTTAAGTGCAATAAGGCATGAAAGAGAACTTAGTTTAATACTCACATGCCGCGTGAATGCTGCTTTCTGTGCGTGTGCTTTGCTCAGAAAACCCTATATCAGAAGTTTAAACTGGTTTGGTTTTAAAACGCATGATTTCAGCATAATAAACATGATAATGGAAACCAAACAGATGTTTTTAGCAGAATATCTGAGGCACAAGGAGGCGGGGAGCAGCAGCTCATTTGCATTTAAAGAAATTTTTGAATAGTTGATATGTACAATTTATGCAATAACAAAAATGAGACACATGTACGTACAAATAGTAGAAGAGACTGCACAAGTGCAGTTCAACAGACTTTATTGACAGAAATGAGGAAAACAGGCTAGAGCAGGTGACTCGGTATTTGGTAGTGGTGCGTAGCAACTTAACTGGTGAAACAGGCTTGAAATTGTGTCCTTGCTAAGCAGATGGATGAGTAATAGAAGCTCCGAGTCAGGGCAGATGATGAAGGACTAAAGATGATTGCAGGTAGAGGATCACAAACAGAACAAAGGGAGTTGATCAGTAACACACCTAGGTGGATAACGAGACAAGACACTGAGTTTTAGCGAAGTGCTGGTATTATATGTGGTCGTAATGAGGTGCAAGGGGTGTACCGAGTCAGAATTTAGGCGATTAAGAGGGTGTGGGAGGAGTTATGGGATCTGGTGCTAAACACATAGGTACATAGAAGTAAAAAAAAATGAATCATTTACTAATTGGACATCACTACATCTGTTGTTATCTGTCATGTGCATGTAAAATATTGCTAGGGTCAAGGGGCCCATATATGTGACTCTGGACCACAAAACCAGTCTTAAGAAACGGGTATATTTGTAGCACTATAGCCAAAAATACATTGTATGGGTCAAAATTATCGTTTTTTATTTTATGCCAAAAATCCTTAGGATATTAAGTAAAGATCATGTTCAATAAAGATATTTAGTAAATTTCCTACCAAAAATATATCAAAATTTAATTTTTGATTAGTAATATGCATTGCTAAGGACTCAATTTGGACAACTTTAAAGGCAATTTTCTCAGTATTTTGATTTTTTTGCACCCTCAGATATTCAAATAGTTGTATCTTAGCCAAATAGTGTCCTATCCTAACAAACCATACAGCAAAGCAAAAGCTTATTTCAACTTTCAGATGATGTATGAATCTCAATTTCAAAAAACTCACCCTTATGACTGGTCCAAGCTCACATATTGTATGTTACATGTGTTATATGTGTGTGTATCTGCCTGTGTGAGAGTGTTTTCAGATGTCTCTGTTTGTTGTCTTTGTTTGTTGCACATGAGCAAATGGTGAAAGAAGCCCAGGCTTTCTATGGCCAGGCCTCCTGCCGAGCAGCTGTTGGCATGCTGAAGGAGCAGCTCAGCTTTGTTCTCCAACCGCACTGACCGCTGAGTGCTTTCCCGTGTCAGCAGGACTGGGCTCAAATCAAGGCCTTGAAGGACTCTATATCCGTCTGCTCATGACAGGGTGCTATTTGCAAGTCTCCTTGTCCACTGTTCCAAGGTTAGTTTTGTGGCATATATTACACTGATTAATACAATTATTTGGGTCAGCACAGCTGGTCATGGATCAGTATAAAAGGAAACAAGGTAGCAGTCAGGTCAAGGTAAGTGAGGAACTCCTGCTCATCCGCTTCATCAGAGCCACAGCAATTACAGACACTTGATCAGGGATTAAACACCCGTCACAAGCAGCTTGAAGATCAAACTAACTGCCACAGTATATTCTGTTGCATCCGTTTAGGAGATCAAGTACACTGTATGCATAATTATTAGGCATGTTGATATTCTGGTCATATTTTTTCCAAGCGCATTTTACCAATTACAAACCACATCAGTCTTAATAACTACTATTAATTTCGTATTTAATCATTTATAAGTGATATATAATTGTCCATGAAGGCTGGAAGTGAAAAACTCCTTATATTCAGGTGTGCATAATTATTAGGCATGTGTTCTTTTACAGATAAAATGAGCCAAAAAAAGAGATTTAGGGTGTGTAATCTCAGACTGAAAAGTCAAAAATAATTAAATGCCCATGAGAAGAATGCTATATTAATGCAAAACAAAATTAAGGCATGACCATTGGACAGCGAAATATTCGTTGGGTCTGCATGGTCAGAAAAAACAGGTGGAGAAGAAAAAACAAAAATTTACAAATAATGTACTCACCCCCTTGTCATCCAAGATGTTCATGTCTTTCTTTCTTCAGTCGTAAAGAAATTATGTTTTTTGAGGAAAATATTTCAGGATTTCTCTCCATATAATGGACTTATATGGTGCCCCGAGTTTGAACTTCCAAAATGCAGCTTCAAAGGGCTCTAAACGATCACAGCTGAGGAAAGAAAGGTCTTATCTAGCAAAACAATCGTTTTTTCTAAAAACATTTACAATTTATATACTTTTTAATCTCTACACAGAGTACACATAGAGATAGACAAGACAAGCATTTGAGGTTAAAAAGTATATAAATTGTATCTTTTTTTAGGAAATAACCGATCGCTTTGCCAGATAAGGCTGTGATCGTTTAGAGCCGTTTGAAGCTGCATTTTGGAAATTCAAACTGAGGGGCACCATAGAAGTCCATTATATGGAGAGAAATTCTGAAATGTTTTCCTCAAAAAACATAATTTTCTTACGACTGAAGAAAGAAAGAGCATCTTGGATGACAAGGGGATGAGTACAAATTTTTGTTTTGTGAGTACAAACTACTCCTTTAACTGCAAAAAAAAAAAAAAAAAAGAATTCAGGTGAAGAAATAGGTGTGAAACCATCAAGAAATGTTTAGTCTTCAGCGCTACCATAATTTTAGAACTGCAACCTACCTGGAGTCTCCAGAAGTGCAATGTGTCAGGTTCTCAGAGACTTTGCTTGGGTAAAAAAAATCCCCAAAAATGACCCTATTAGAGAATAACATGCTGAAAAGTTGTGGAATACATGAAGACTGTTTTCTATAGGCTTTATAGACAGATAGGTTGAGAGTGACTCTTGAAGGACCAGCACCACATCCTCTTGTACCACTCTTTCAAGAATTTAGCTTCCAGAATCTGGCAGTAAGTTTTGGGAGTTCGTTTTTAGTCTATCTCATATCCTAAAGAAGAGATGGACTAAAATGAAGACCAAAAACTTGGTAAAAGTGGTACAAGAGGATGTGATGCTGGTCCTTCAGGAGTCACTCTCAACTTATCTGTCTACAAAGCCTATAAAAAACAGTCCTCGTGTATTTCACAACACTTCAGTGTGTTATTCTTGTTAAGTGAGGGTCATTTTTTAGGATTTTTTACCCAAGCAAAGTCTCTGAGAACCTGACACATTGCACTTCTGGAGACTCCAGGTAGGTTGTATTTCTGAAATAATGGTGGTGCTGAAGACTAAATGGTTCCCGGTGGTTTCACACCTAATTCTTTACCTTAATTCTTAATTATTTTGCAATTAACATCTTTTCTTCTCCACCCTTTTTTTTTCTCACCGTGCTGACCCAACAGGCATTTCTCTGTCCAATGGTCATGCCTTTACTTTGCAAATTCTAGTAGTGCATCTAGTAGTATTGCATCCTTCTCAAGGGTATTTACTAATTTTTTACTTTTCAGTTTGGTTTAAATCTTTTTTTGGCTCATTTTATATGTCAAAGAAAACGTGCCTAATAATTATGCACACCTACATATAAGAAGTTTTTCACTTCCAGCCTTCATAGACAATTATATATCATGTTTGAATGATTAAATACAAAATTAATAACAGTTATTAGGATTGATGTGGTTTGTAATTAGTAAAATGTGCTTGAAAAAAAATATGACCAGAATATCAACATGCCTAATAATTAAAGTGTAAAACTGAACGAAAGTTTTTTTGGTGAGGCAAAGTATTTAAACCATAGGTGGAGGGTGTGGATACATGGACGTTGAGCATAAATGCCCCTGCACAATTATGATAAAAAAATTATGATATAAACTCACATTTGCCATGTTATAACGTCAAAATTGTGATTTAAACTTGCAATTGCGAGTTAAAGTCAGAATTGTTAAATATAAACCCTATTACCCTAGTTTTTTTAATTAATTTGCAGAACTGTTGTGTTTTTTCTTTCATTAGTTGGATGTTGCAAGACCAAAATTGTAAATAAAGCTGCAAAAGTTATTGGGAATGGGGTTTGATTTCAGGCTGTATAACAAATAAAGTAACTTTTTCAAAGGGCTATGATGATTTTCTGTATACACTTGTAGGTACAGCTTCGGTGAGTATAACTGATTATAAAAGATTATAATAATTATAGTGATTATAGAAGCTATAGTGAAAATGTTCTTTGCTTGCTTTCTGTATATAATTTATTTGCTGTTTGAATAACCATGGAAATAAAAACATTATAATTAGCAACTTACAATGTAGTTATTAAATTGTGATCACATTGAATACAAATTCAGTCCTTTTAAAAATAGAAAGACAAAAATACTTTTAGCCTTACTCTGGAGTTGGTCCACCCTCCTCCTATGATTTAAACACATATTTCACAATTAGGTTACAATTAATGCGCTGTAAAATACTAAATTATGAGTTGAGAATATTTACAATTATTAATTTAGTAGATGCTTTTGTCAAAAGTGACCTGTATGGCTTAATGTAACCTAAATGATGTCTCTTGTTGAAATATGTAGCAGAAAGCCAATGAAAGACTTATGTATTTAAAAAATCCACATCATTTTATACATATTTTGTAGTATGGAGGATGATATTATTTCGATGACGTGAAATAGCTGCACTCAGTGAGCTACTGGCACTACCTGTTGCTATTTTTACCACAACACAACGCGGAAAATAATAAACTAATACAATGCCACATTGTGCAGCTTTTGGTTGTAATTTTCAGTCGAAGGGCAACAAGAGAAGTGATGTAAGCCTGCTTTTTCTAGCGATACGAAGAGGAGCAAAGAATGGGAAGATGTCTGTGGATGAAGAAAACTTCCTAAAGAAGATTTTGTTCTCTCCACTTTAGCCCTGATGCCTTGAGGCTTTTAGTAGAACACAGCAACTGAAAGAGCTTACAAATAGCAGAGACAAGAAATGCTAGATTCCATCCTGGCAGAATGTAAACATGTTGATGCTTGTCATGACGCTGCAGCCACGGAAGGAGTTTCTCAGCATGGATTTCACTGGATATCCAGGACATTTAGACTCTATGTAAGGAAAATCAATGGTACAACATATGGTTTAGGCCTACACTTATATCCATTGCCGCCTGTAAGCTCTTTCAGTAGCGTTGGTCATTGTATCAGTATTTTAATTGAGTTGCGGTAAAAATTGCAATTTCACACCATAATGGTGCCCCCCATAGTCCAAAATATGTATAAAACGATGTGCATTTTTTAAATAACATAAATCTTTCATGGGTTTTCTACTACATACAATGATGTGAAAAAGTGTTGGTCCCCTTCCTGATTTTTTATTTTATTGCATGTTTGTCACACTTTAATATTTCAGATCATCAAACAAATTTAAATATTAATTAAAGATAACACAAGTGAACACAACATGCAGTTTTTGAATGAAGTTTTTTTATTATGAATGAAAACAAAATCCAAAGTGTTTGCCCCCTAAACTTAATAACTGGTTGGACCACCCTTAGCAGCAACAACTGCAATCAAGCGTTTGCAATAAATTGCAATGAGTCTGTTACTGCGCTGTACATGAATTTTGTCCCACTCATCTTGGCAGAATTGTTGTAATTCAGCCACATTGGAGAGTTTTCGAGCATGAACTACCTTTCATGCCACAGCATCTCAATAGGATTCAGGTCAGGACTTTGACTAGGCCACCCCAAAGTCTTCATTTTGTTTTTCTTCAGCCATTCAGAGGTGGATTTGCTGGTGTGTTTTGGATCATTGTCCTGCTGCAGAACCCAAGTTTGCTTCAGCTTGAGGTCACGAACAGATGGCCAGACCACCACACTACCACCACCATATTTTACTGTTGGTATGATGTTCTTTTCTGAAATGCTGTGTTACTTTTTCGCCAGATGTAATGGGACACACACCTTCCAAAAAGTTCAACTTTTGTCTCGTCAGTCCACAGAGTATTTTCCCAAAATTCTTGGAGATCATCAAGATGTGTTCTGGTAAAACATAATTTAAGAGACATAATTTATGCTATATTAAGCCATACATGTCATAATACCCAGGAATCCCTTTAATAATTGGGAAAACAACTAGTGATTCATCATAAAGAGGCAATAAATAGGAGAAGTGTAAAAAATACAAAATTTCAGATTTCTATTTTTATTTAGAAATGTATTTAATCTAATCCAGACCAAATATAAATGCCTAAAATGTCAGTTATGTTGCATGAGTTACTTTCTTCTAAATACATGTTCAACCATAAATACTCCTTCAAAATAAACTTAAAAATAATGATTGCATTATAACAACAACAACAATTTAAAAATTTAAATGTAAATTAAAAATGTAAAAAAATTTATGATTCAGCTCTTAAAACCATATCAATTTAAGTCACTTGAGAATTTGAAGAAAAGAAATAAAAAACAGTCTTGGCTTGGGTATTGAAAAGCAGGTAACAAGTGACCACACATTGACGCATTGTGACAAATCTTTATCAAGGTGTGATCAATTAAAACATGTATAGCCCTTTTGTACAGCAATCAATTAATCATATGGCATAGTCACCAGGTTACGTAAAATTTAAATGCTTAAAAATATAAAGAAAACATATCACAGCAAAAATATAATTAAACATTACACAATGTGCTCAAATCATGAAAATGTATATTTATAGCATAACCATGATATGGTTTTAAGAATTGAATGATCCCCTACCCAAAGGGCACTGAGATACAGATTTTAGACTCCATGCGTTCTTTGTTTTTTAAACTAATGTATGTAAAGTGTATCTCTCTCTCTCGCTCTCTCTCTCTATATATTTATACATTTCCATGACTGTGAATTTTCCAGGCCGGGAAGTCACAGTTTTAAATGTCTGTGACATTTCCAGGTTTTCCATGACAACGCAAACCCTAAATAACACTTTCTTATTTCCTCAGAAACATCTAAATGATCTGCAACATCTTGTGCTGGAAAAAATGTGATCAGACTTGAGGACAAAGAGTGAAATCAATTTAACACTTAGTTTTTTCCATTCAACGTCTTGAATCAAAAACAACCTTGCAAGCCTCTGTAAGAGAGAACAGTCTAAAACACCATTGGCATTGTCAGTATGAGATCTCTAAATAATTCAGCTCTTTAGTTACCTCAAGTAAATGGCAGTCTGTTTTGATATCAAGAATGCAGAATCGTTTTATGTAAGTGACGCTATATCCGGTTGTAGCACGAATCTTACAAGTGTGCTTTTAGCCATCTTGTGAATAATGCAACTTGCCATCCGGATACACTGTCTCATAAGTTATCCTTAATAAAGAGTTCAGAACATTATACATTTATGTCTCTAGTCAAGCTACATTGTCAGTTATTGTTAATATACTGTAATTCAAATGTACTGCTTTCATCAAAAACAAAGTGTTGCGTTCATTCTCTTATGAGATGTGAGAGGAAGCTAATACAAGGTGTAAATATTTAATTTAAGGTGTAATGCAGTGCATTCTATAGTTCAAGGATAGAGTCAGCATTGCATTGTCCATTTCATCCTGCCGTGGAAAACTCTGCGCAGGAGACACCTGTGCACACTATTTGAGTTGAAGTCTAATTGGCCAAGAGGCCTTGGTAGGGTTAATTCAGTTAATCCTATTAGGCAGTGAAACCTACACTGAAACGTGAGGCTTGTATTTGCAGCAATATTAGAATGTGATACTTATGCAGATGTCTGAGGCATGGCAGTTTATTTATAACTCTCTCCTACAGACGGCGTGGAGAGGGATTAGTTTAGAGAGAGGTTAACGTTCATGCAAAAATGATAAGGAAACACCTCAGATGGCCTTTGGTTCAAATACACCAAGACGGCTATTGTGTATGCATGAGCGGCGACTCTAGTAGTGCCCATCCCATGTCTGCAGGAAAGACAGCTTGCCAGAAAGGAGTGGTAAATGTAGCCCAGGTGAACAGCATTCAAAATGCAAATGCATTATTTAATTTGTGTGTGTATAATATCAGAAATATATAAATTTCTTAGTTCAGATTGAGAGTTTGAGTATGAGTGCCCTTTATTTTATCTAGGGCAGTAGGTTGTGTTATTGCAAGCCGAAGTGTCAAATGTTGAAACGTGACTGGGATCAAAACAGGTCAAGGATTAGAGAGTCACTAGACTGGCATTGGCCAGGTCAATGTAAAGAAATAAACAAGCTTTTGAAAGACAGTGCTTTGAGTGTCAGGCTTATACTGGAGTGGAATGGAAATGAGAAAATCCCCATTTTGGATGTGGGAAAGTTAAAGGCTCTACATGGATAACTGTGAAATCTCTGCATTGAATGAAATACTTGCCTGAATATACATTGATTATCCACAAGCATTGTAGCATATAGGGGTGACTTATGTTTCAAGGGTAATCTTGCGCACAAGTGGCTCTTGTAATCTAAATACAAGATCAGAAGGTTTAGGCGGATTTGGCGTCTGTGCCCAGAAGCACCTAATGCATGAACCAACTGATAGATCTGTAAGATGAAGCAAGTGGCTTACATTTCCTTACTTTTGCTGGCCAGAACTGATCAGAGATCAGCTGGATATAGGAGGAGAGAGTCGACAGCAGGTGTGTGGATCTGTTGTACGTCAGCTTGTGCCTCATAGATCGGATAGACTGGCAATAGACCAGAAATCCAAAATACAAGCTATTCAAACACTGCAGCAAAAACACTGGCATGCATGACTGATATTGTAATAGATAATGCCCCCCAATACCCCCCACACAGGGTAAAAGGCTCACAAGCACAGTAATATAAATAGTTTAGCTAAAATAATTACAAGTTAATACTCGTTTAAAACGATCACTTTAGCAAAGTTTGTTCTATTTTCTGCTTATTTTGGTAAATAAAATATAGATTTTTTTTAAATATGTTAAAAAAAGCATATATTTTAAAATACAGAAACAAAATCATTTTAAAATGTTAAGATTCTGAAAGCATTGAAGGAGATCCCATTGTAATTTAAGATAGATTTACAGTAACAACAAATGATATTTTATTATATGATATTTAATAACATGTTTTAAATAGGTTTCATTCTAAACATGGTGATTATCTTTAAGATTGAAACCCAACATAATATATGATATTTACCATCTGAATCTAACAATGTCATGTCAACAATATGAAAAGTCAGCCTTCTATTAATTATCATGTTAATTATTGATAATGATAAAAATCCACCCAGTGGTATTTTCTTAATCTTTAAAAGTAATATCCCCTTTTTAAAATCAGGTCATTCTCAGCTTCTTGTCGGTGTACAATAGTTGATTGACATGAGCACCTCACCTTAGACCCGCCCTCACCGAGCTGAAACAGTCTGACTCCAATCGCCATTGTGTCGACTCAGGTGCAGGGGAAGACAATCAAGCGATTGAGGTGTTCTGTTGTTGGATGTAATAATGAACATAGCAGTAGTCATTTACTCCCAACATCTGAGCCGCTGAAGATGCAGAGGATAACGTTACTTTCATTTTTAAAAGGAAAGCACCGATCCCGATCTACATATGCGTCTATGTTTGTGTGAATCATTCCTGATGCAGCTTCACCCACAGCAGAAGTGAGTATAAGGGTTTTTTTATGCATCTTTGAAAATGGGCTTTCTTAATAATGTGCTTGGCAAGTTTTGCCGCTAAATGCGGCTAAAGTAAACATTACGGCTCGTCATCTCATTTAAAGGACCATGCAATAAAATTAGTTGATGTTTTGCAAAGCTGATTTTGACAAGTTTAAAGGGTGTTTTTTTACACTACTATTGAGAATTATATTATAAAATCTATATGAGGAAGTATATTATAGACTTTTAATTAAAATCCTAAAGAATCATATGAACTTCTGGAAAATGGGCATCCGATGACCCCTTTAATTATCTTAAACAAAACTGAAAATCATTAAGAAGACCTTTGTCTCAAGATATATTCAATAATTTTAGCTATTCTTATTTGCTACTTAAATCTAAAACATTTTTAAAAACATCAACTATTAGATTTTGAAGCACAGAAATGACTTTGCACTGCTTCCCTGCAATCACGTCAAGGATCAGACAAAGTTTCACATCTATCTTGTAAAGTGAATGTCTTGGAAAGTGCTACAACATGTTTTTCTGACATCTAATGGTTTAGAGGAAAATAATATCAAAGGCACTTTTTACCCCGGCGCGCCTTTAGCCCAGTCGTACCCTATTAATCACGATATTAGTCTATTATTTTACCTACCTGACCAGAAATGATAAAAACAAACACAAATGTTTGTTGATTCTTACCTTGGAAATCATGGTTCAGTTTGGCCAACCACAAATGCCTTTTGTTCCTCAAACAGCTTTTTGCATTCTTTGATTTGTTATAACTTTTGGCAGTCTGTAGTGCTATAGTACTTTAAATGTTTTTCCCAATTTATTAGTACAGCCCAGAACATGAAAATAATTGACCATTTTCAGGACCAATAGTCAGCAAAATTTGCGAGTTCCGTTCAGTTCAGTGACATTGTTTATGTTCAGTGCCACCAATATGGCCGATCGTGACGCATCACAAAGCAAGTCACGTTCTTCATTCCTCAGTGAATCAGTATTTCACTCTTGAGCCACTGGTGTAATTATTTAACCTGCAGAAAGTGTGAGCAATACATATATGGTGCCAGTTTCTGAATATATATATATATATATATATATATATATATATATTGCTAACAGCACTATAGAAATGAACCCTAAAGGAATATTTCACCCAAAAAAAGAAAACTCTGTCATTAATTATTCACCTTCATGTCGTTCCAAAGCTGTAAGACCTTCATATCTTTGAAACTATAATGGTGCTAGAATTGTTGAATAAAGTTATTACTTTTGTTTTCTTTGCACACAAAAAGTATTCTCATAGCACGGGTGAACCACTGATGTCACATGGACTTTTTAAAAGATGTTCTTACTACCTTTCTGCACTGTAAAAAGTTGTCACTAATTTCAACTTAAAAACTTAAGTTCAGCAGCTGCCTTAACATTTTAAGTTAAATCAACTTAAAACTGCAAGTAATTTGAACTCATAAGTTTAATCAACTTTAAAGTACAAGTCATTTTGACACATTTTATTGCTATGAGTTGAAATAACTTGTAGTTTTAAGTTGATTTAACTTAAAATTTTAAGGCAGCTGCTGAACTTAGGGTTTTAAGTTGAAACTGGTGAAATCTTTTTACAGTGTGTGTTGCTCTCTTTGGAGGGTCAGAAAGCTCTCAGATTTCATCAAAAATATCTTGTAAAATTTGTGTTTCAAACGAAGGTCTTAAGGGTTTAGAACAACATCATTTTAATTTTTGGGTGAACTATCCCTTCTATTAAGATGCTGGATGATTCAATATATGTAGGTCATCTGTGATTGTACCACTGAAACAACAACAACTTTACCACTATTCTGTAAGACAAGCTTCTGCCAACCTGGCTGGTCCCCATCTAGAGTAGTGGGTTACTGGGTCTGGAGTTACAGAGATACAGACCTGCTTGAAAGTTCATCTGAGGCCCATATGGAAAAACAATTCCAAATCGGTTGTACATGACAAATGGAGCATCTTAGCCGTGTCATCGGATTGCTCCTGTGACTGAGAAGTGAAGTGTAAAGTGGGGCAGTTTTTCTAGCTGAATGAGACACAAGGGAACCTGGCACCCAGAAGTAGGCTAACAAATTTCCACCATCAGGCCCTTTGTTGTTTATGGAAATGACACAAGGGGGAGACGACAGGCATTTTCATGTGACTCAAACGTTGAGACCATCCACAGAGACCCTCTGGTGCCCTACTAACCTAAGAGCACTTCGTAGCATTTTGTTAGCACCCTTCATTGTACACTAATCAATTCTTTGTGGGACAGTTTCAAACACTCAAGCACAAAGGATCTGATTGTTTAGTCTCCATATAGGAAAAGCATTCACTGAACAACTTATGCCAACAAACCGTATACACATAAGCAGATTGGAGAATGGATTTATGGATGGATGAACTTATAAGATGCATAAACAGTCTTTGCTGGTTGTCTATTCAGAAAAAAATAACTTTTTATAAACTTTATATTCATTTTTATCAACTTTATATCTCACAGTAACTTTATATCTCACAACTGCAACTCATATCTCACAATGTGACATTATACCTTGCAATTGACCCTTTGCAAACAGCTTGATTGACAGGTGATCTGACCAATCATATTGCTGAATCCAGCATTCTGTCCGACAAACAAATCAGACAGGAGAATAGATTAACTAAGGCAGACTTAAACTTGAAAAATTGTGTGTACTGATGTCTTTTGACATTTGACATTAAATACGTTGTGATGTTCATTTATGTTTTTTTTTGTGTTTTAAGTAAGGGAAAAAAGACGGTTGGTTCACGTGTCAACGCAATGCAATACGGTGATCTGTCACGATACATTAAAGAGCCACAAAATGTAATGAAATGGGGCGAGTCTCTGCGAAGGATCAAATGCAACTTGATTTCTCATAATTGCAGTTTAATATTTTACAGTGTAACTTTGTATCTCGTTCTTTGACATTATTACTTTCCAAAACATTCACTATTCTGTGCTTACTTGATGTAATATTTGATGTTTTTAAAAATTTTGCGGATTTAGTTAGCAAATGAGAACTGATAAAATTCTTGAATATATTTTGAGACAAAGGTCTTCTTGATGAGTTTTGTTTAAGATAATTAAAGCAACAGT
Source organism: Garra rufa (assembly GCF_049309525.1). Classification (NCBI taxonomy): domain Eukaryota; kingdom Metazoa; phylum Chordata; class Actinopteri; order Cypriniformes; family Cyprinidae; genus Garra; species Garra rufa. Next base: position 20,419,808 of record NC_133380.1, read on the forward strand.
TTTTAAATAACAAAAGAATATGTAAAAGTATGATATTTGGGTTAAAGAGCACCCCTGCTGTTGGGGCTAAAAGCTACAATAATTAACATGATAATTAATAGAAGCCTGATTTTTCCATTTGTTGACATGACATGGTTAGGATTAGATGGTAAATCTGGGTATCCATCTTAGAGATAATCACCATGTTTAGATGAAACCATCATATTTAAAAACATGCTATAATCATATCATATAATGAAATATAGTTTGTTGATACTACTGTAAATCTATATTAAATTACTATGAGATCTCCATCAATGCTTACAGAATCTTTACATTTTAAAATTATTTTGTTTCTGTATTTTAAAATATATGGTTTATATTAACATATTTTAATGACAGTACACTGTAAAAAGTTTTCACCATATTCAGCTTAAAAATCTAAGTTCAGCAGCTGCCTTAAAATTTTAAGTTAAATCAACTTAAAACTACAAGTCATTTTTACTTATTACAATAAAAATTAGTTGATTTAACTTGTGAGTTGAAATGACTTAAGTTGATTTAACTTAAAATTACTAAACTTAAGTTTTTAAGTTGAAACTGGTGAAAACTTTTTACAGTATATATTTAATGAACAAAAAATACTTTTTTATTTATCAAAATAAGCAGAAAATAGTACAAACTTTGGTATTAACTTAGACATTGATAAAAAAAACATTATTTCAGCTAAAGTATTTGTAACAATACTATCTGCCTTTTACCCTGTGTGTGGAATAAAAAGCCCCTTTTGCCACCTCATACATTTATATGATTTTTAAACAAAATAAACGACTTGTATGATTTATTTTCACACAAAATCTGTTGCTCTATAAATGTTCAATACAAACATATTTTGTTTCCGCAGTCATACACTTTGGGTGCAGTGAAAAGCAATTTTTTTCTTAAGGTGTGCCTTTAGCCCCGTTGTACTATCACTCTAAAAAATTCTGTGTTAAAAACAACCCAGAGTTGAATAAAATATAGACAAAGCCAACGATTAGGTTGTTTTGACTCAGCGGTTGGGTTAAATGTTTAACCCAACCTTCTGGGTAGTTTTATTTAACTCAACTATTGCTTAACAATGACTATATTCTTGCTTAAATTATCCCAAAATAGTTTGGAAATTAACATTAACAAATTATTTCAAAGGATATTCTCTGGGTGTTAACCAGGTGTAATAGGGCCTAGATGCTTTCCTAATCTAGTTGTCTAATAAATTTGAGTACTACAACGATCGTTTGCTCTTTGATGATTTGCTTTTTTAAGGGTGTCTTTACAGTTTGATTAAAATAAACTCTTGTGCGATTGCTCTGTAAGTGCAGTTCATTTGAGTAAATGTAAACGCTGCCATTCGTACCTTGGTACGCACCAAGCAAGCAGACCGAGACCACTACTCTGTCCGCTTCCAAACAAATTCTGGTGTGATTCGAATGGAATATGAATGCAACACAAACCAAAAACTGCTTTTTGATTTGATTTGATTTTTGATTTGCTTTGTTTTAAGGGTGTGTTTACACTTGTCATATTGGGTTTCATGAAAACAAACTCTTGTTCGATTGCTCTGTTAGTGCAGTTCATTTGAGTAAATGTGAACGCTGCCATTCATACCCTGGTGCGCAGCAAGCACTACTCTGTCCACTTCCAAACAAACTCTGGTGTGATTCGAATGAAATATGAATGCAACACGAACCAAATACTGCTTTTTGATTTGATTTGATTTGATTTTTGATTTGCTTTGTTTTAAGGGTGTGTTTACACTTGTGATATTGGGTTTCATTAAAACAAACTCTTGTTCGATTGCTCTGTTAGTGCAGTTCATTTGAGTAAATGTGAACGCTGCCATTTGTACCCTGGTGCGCACCAAGCAAGCAGACCGAGACAACTACTCTGTCCACTTCCAAACAAACTCTGGTGTGATTCGAATGAAATATGAATGCAATACGAACCAAATACTGCTTTTTGATTTGATTTTTGATTTGATTTGCTTTGTTTTAAGGGTGTGTTTACACTTGTCATATTGGGTTTCATTAAAACAAACTCTTGTTCGATTGCTCTGTTAGTGCAGTTCATTTGAGTAAATGTGAACGCTGCCATTTGTACCCTGGTGCGCACCAAGCAAGCAGACCGAGACAACTACTCTGTCCACTTCCAAACAAACTCTGGTGTGATTCGAATGAAATATGAATGCAACACGAACCAAATACTGCTTTTTGATTTGATTTGATTTTTGATTTGATTTGCTTTGTTTTAAGGGTGTGTTTACACTTGTCATATTGGGTTTGATTAAAACAAACTCTTGTTCGATTGCTCTGTTAGTGCAGTTCATTTGAGTAAATGTGAACGCTGCCATTCGTACCCTGGTGCGCACTGTGGCCGGGCGGGGAACAGCACGACAAGACAAGACTGTTTGGTGAGCCCCGGAGGGTGAGTTTATTGACAGACTTAAGTGTAACGGTGGTAAGGCAGGTGAATGTGCGTCGGTGCTCGGTGAGAGGTGAAGTCTTCATCGTGCAGGTTTCCCGGGAAGGTGCAAACAAGCAGGTAAGTGCTGGGAGTGAGATCGCTGCGGTGGCTGTGTCCAGGAAGTGACGGCGCCCAATCGTTCACGGCGAATCTGCGGGGGAAACGAGAGCAGAGAGCAGGTAAGCTTCAACCTCATCGGAGATAGTTTCTCATCTGTCTGTGGTAAGCGAACTGCTTTTATAGGGGCGTTGTCCGTGAACGATTGGTCCGTGGTGAGTGGATCCAGGTGTTCGTTGTGAGTTGCCAGGGCGATGCTGATTGTGCTTCGGGATCCCCGCCACATCCCCCCCCCCCCCAAGCGACGTCCTGGTCCTGGTGGCAGACCCCTGACAGACCTGCATATGCTGCCCAAGACTGAGAGAGTCTGTCGGCGTTGGAGTTGCTGGATCCGGCCCAGTGGCGCACATCGAAGTGGAAGTCCTGGAGCGAGAGGAACCACCTCGTGACCCGGGCGTTGGTATATTTAGCCCGGGCCATCCATTGTAGCGGTGCGTGATCTGTGAACAAAGTAAAATGGCGGCCCAACAGATAGTACCTCAGCTCCAGGACTGCCCACTTGATGGCAAGAGCTTCCTTCTCAACAGCTGTGTAGTTGCGCTCGGCCTTGGACAGCTTCCGGCTGATGTACACGATCAGATGCTCCTCTCCCTCCTGGACCTGGGAGAGCACGGCCCCCAATCCCGTGTCGGAGGCATCCGTCTGGAGCAGGAAGGGACAATTGAAGTCTGGGGCACGTAGGACGGGCTCGGTGGTTAAGGCCCTCTTGATGCGCCGGAAGGCCTCCTCGGCTTCCCCAGACCAGCGGATCCGCTCCGGTTGTCCCTTCTTGGTCAGGTCTGTCAGGGGGGCCGCTATAGAGGAAAAGCCGGGGATAAAACACCGATAATAACCCGCCAACCCCAAGAAGGCACGTACCTGAGACTTGGTGGACGGCTTTGGGGCGTCCATGATGGCCTTGACCTTATCCTCCTGGGGCCGAATGAGTCCTCTTCCCACCTTAAAGCCCAGGTACCTGCCTTCGTTCATGGCTAGGTGGCACTTGCGGGGGTTGGCGGTTAGTCCAGCCCGGCGAAGCTCCAACAGCACCCTGCGGAGCCGCTCCAGGTGGTCCTCCCACGCGTCCGAGTGGATGACCACGTCGTCGAGGTACGCGGCGGCGTATGCTTGATGGGGACGGAGGATCACATCCATCAGACGTTGAAATGTTGCGGGGGCCCCATGCAGGCCGAAGGGGAGAACCCGGTACTGCCAGTGCCCCGTGGGCGTAGAGAAGGCCGTCTTGGGCTTGGCGTCGGCTGAGAGGGGGACTTGCCAGTAGCCTTTGGTGAGGTCGAGCGTTGTGATGTACCGAGCCCTCCCCAACCGCTCCAGGAGCTCATCCACTCGAGGCATGGGGTAGCTGTCGAAGTCTGAGATTTCGTTCAGGCATCGGTAGTCATTACAAAACCGCAGAGTGCCGTCGGGCTTCGGGACCAGGACAATCGGGCTGGACCACGGGCTCCGTGATGGCTCTATTACCCCCAGCTTGAGCATTTTCTGGATTTCCTCCTCTATAGCCTGCCGGCAGGCCTCGGGGACTCGGTAGGGCCGTTGCCGGACAATGACGCCAGGAGGGGTGCAGATGTCGTGTGCCAGGACATTAGTCTGGCCGGGGCTGTCGGAGAAGACGTCCAGGAACAGACCGACCAGGTGCCGCAGCTCCGTCTTCTGTGTGGCTGACAGGTTGGAGTTGACATCTACAACCGCGGGGTCTTGGGAGGCGAGGGCAGCTACTTGGTCCCGGTCCCCGACCCACTTCTTCAATAGGTTAATGTGATACAGTTGATTCACTCTTCTACGGCCGGGTTGTCTTACCCGGTAGTTAACCGGGCCTACTCGTTCCTCGATGGTGTACGGCCCCTGCCACTGGGCGAGGAATTTGCAGGCCGCATTGGGGACCAGGACCATCACCCTATCCCCAGGCTGGAACTCCCGCAGTTGGGCCGCCCGGTAGTAGTGACGTTGCTGGGCCTGTTGGGACTTCACCAGGTGTTCCCGGACTAGCGGCATGACCCGGTCGATCTTGTCCCGCATGTCCCGGACGTGCTCCACAACGGTCCGGTACACTGCCGGCTGCTGCTCCCAGGCTTCTCGGGCTACGTCGAGGAGGCCACGGGGCTGCCGACCGAAGAGGAGCTCGAATGGAGTGAACCCTGTGGAGGCCTGAGGAACCTCCCGGATGCCGAACAGCACATACGGCAGTAGCAGATCCCAGTCATTTTTGTCTTCGACGGCCACCCGTCGCAACATCTGCTTCAGGGTCTGGTTAAACCTCTCGACGAGCCCGTCGGTCTGAGGGTGGTAGACCGAAGTCCTCACTTGTTTGACCTTCAGCAGCCGGCAGAGGTCAGCCATTAGCCGGGACATAAAGGGGGTTCCCTGGTCGGTCAGTATCTCCGACGGTAGACCCACCCGGCTGGAGAGCAGGAACAGCTCGCGTGCGATGGCTTTGGCGGTGGCTTGGCGGAGGGGGACTGCTTCCGGGTACCGGGTGGCATAGTCCACGATGACCAGAATGTGCTCGTGTCCCCGACCAGACCTCGGCAACGGCCCCACGATATCCATCCCGATCCGCTCAAAGGGCACTCCGATGATGGGTAATGGTATCAGCGGGCTGGGGGGAGGTTTCCTGGGCGACGTGCGCTGGCACGTAGGGCAGGCCTGGCAGAACCTTCTCACCTCGGCCTCCAGGCCAGGCCAGTGGAATCGGTCCCGAATCCATTGCGTCGTGTTTTGGGCTCCCAAATGACCAGCCATGGGGTGCGAATGGGCCAACTCCAGGACCAGCTCTGTCTTGGTCTTCGGGACCACCAGTAGGTGCTTAACCTCCCCCCGTCGCTCCGCGATGCAGTATAACAGACCGTTCTGGACGACGAAGTATGAGAGAGGGTGAGGTGCAGGGAGGACTTCCTTTCCCTCGAGGATGTGGACCTGCCACCAGCAGTGCTTCAGTCGGTCGTTCTCCTTTTGGGACCTTCCAAAATCTCCCCCTCCAGTAACCTGCTGGAAGACATTGTGGAAGAGGTTAGTATTACGGGAGGGGGACTCACCATCTCTCCCACTGTCAGCTGTCAGCAGATTGGTGTGGCCTCCAGACCCCCGCGACGGCGGCCGATGCCGGTGGGGACGAGGACGAGAGGACCCGGCAGCTTCGTTGAGGGCAGCCTCCAACCCCGGCCAGTCACGGCCCAACAGCAGCGGAACAGGTAGGTCGTTTAAGACCCCAACCTCCAGGGTCCGGGCTTTTCCGTCCTTGCGAAAGGTAAGTAGCTTGGTAGGTGACGGGCATGGTCGACTTAGGGGCTGGCCGGGGTTCCAGGGGCCCGGGCCTGGCGAGTGAGACCGAACTTCCCGAGTCCAAGAGGGCTTGATACCGTCGTCCGCGAATCACCACAGAGGTTGTGGGGGCCCCTTTCAGGGTCTCTTGATGCACCACACAGCCGGCCATCCAAGCTTTGGGGGTTGGTGACGGTGGATCGGTGGGCATCGGCTCGTCGTGGGGACTGGGCGGTCTGTATACTGCTCGGGGTGGCGCCTCTGGCGTGCGTCGCTCCTGGTTCACCCTCCGGGGGAAAGGCGGCGCTCGCTCCCCGGCCTCCCGGTGGTAGGTAGCGTCCGCCAGCTCCATAGCTTCAATTAGTTCCGCGATGGTCCTCGGACCCTTCATACCGGCGGCCTGCCTCATCGAACGCGGAAGCGCTCTCAGCATCCGGTCGACTACTACCCGTTCTGCAACTTGAGCAGGAGATGGCGAGTCTTCTAACAACCAATGCTCAGCTAACCGCATCAGATCAGTTACGGCTGAAAGCCCCAAACGCCCTATAATTTCTCTTTTTAATTCATTATAATTATTTTGTGACACTGCTGGCAGTGAAAAATACGCCCGTTGGGCCTCACCAGAAAGCAGCGGTGCCAATGCCGCAGCCCAATTTCCTCTCGCCCAACCCTCTGTGCGAGCGACAGACTCAAACATCTTGAGGTAAGCCTCAATATCATCATCTGCGGTCAGCTTGGGTAGCAGTCGAGTGGCGGCGGCGCGGGGGTCCGGCAGCGGGACGGTGTGAGCAGCCGGGGCACGTAATTCTGCCAAATATCCTTGAATCTGTCCATGTTGTTCTGTCAGTAGTTCAAAACATTGCTGCTGGCGGACGCTAACCTCGGTGAGTTGTTTTACCAGTTCTTCCATGATCACGGGGAGCGGCGCGCCCTGAAACAAAAAGAACCGGAAGTGAATGGGGGCAAGATGGCGGCGTAAACAAACAGTGAGTCTTGCTCGTCGGCGTTCTCAGGCCCGTAAACTTGCCCGCATTCTCCACCACCTTGTGGCCGGGCGGGGAACAGCACGACAAGACAAGACTGTTTGGTGAGCCCCGGAGGGTGAGTTTATTGACAGACTTAAGTGTAACGGTGGTAAGGCAGGTGAATGTGCGTCGGTGCTCGGTGAGAGGTGAAGTCTTCGTCGTGCAGGTTTCCCGGGAAGGTGCAAACAAGCAGGTAAGTGCTGGGAGTGAGATCGCTGCGGTGGCTGTGTCCAGGAAGTGACGGCGCCCAATCGTTCACGGCGAATCTGCGGGGGAAACGAGAGCAGAGAGCAGGTAAGCTTCAACCTCATCGGAGATAGTTTCTCATCTGTCTGTGGTAAGCGAACTGCTTTTATAGGGGTGTTGTCCGTGAACGATTGGTCCGTGGTGAGTGGATCCAGGTGTTCGTTGTGAGTTGCCAGGGCGACGCTGATTGTGCTTCGGGATCCCCGCCACAGCACCAAGCAAGCAGACCAAGACCACTACTCTGTCCACTTCCAAACAAACTCTGGTGTGATTCGAATTAAATATGAATGCAACACGAACCAAATACTGCTTTTTGATTTGATTTGATTGGATTTTTGATTTGCTTTGTTTTAAGGGTGTGTTTACACTTGTGATATTGGGTTTCATTAAAACAAACTCTTGTTCGATTGCTCTGTTAGTGCAGTTCATTTGAGTAAATGTGAACGCTGCCATTTGTACCCTGGTGTGCACCAAGCAAGCAGACCGAGACAACTACTCTGTCCGCTTCCAAACAAACTCTGGTGTGATTCGAATGAAATATGAATGCAACACGAACCAAATACTGCTTTTTGATTTGATTTGATTTGATTTTTGATTTGCTTTGTTTTAAGGGTGTGTTTACACTTGTCATATTGGGTTTCATTAAAACAAACTCTTGTTCGATTGCTCGGTTAGTGCAGTTCATTTGAGTAAATGTGAACGCTGCCATTCGTACCCTGGTGCGCACCAAGCAAGCAGGCCGAGACAACTACTCTGTCCACTTCCAAACAAACTCTGGTGTAATTCGAATGAAATATGAATGCAACACGAACCAAATACTGCTTTTTGATTTGATTTGATTTGATTTTTGATTTGATTTGCTTTGTTTTAAGGGTGTGTTTACACTTGTCATATTGGGTTTCATTAAAATAAACTCTTGTTCGATTGCTCTGTTAGTGCAGTTCATTTGAGTAAATGTGAACGCTGCCATTCGTACCCTGGTGCACACCAAGCAAGCAGAGCGAGACTACTACTCTGTCCGCTTCCAAACAAACTCTGGTGCGATTTGAATGAAATATGAATGCAACACGAACCAAATACTGCTTTTTGATTTGATTTTTGATTTGATTTGCTTTGTTTTAAGGGTGTGTTTATACTTGTCATATTGGGTTTGATTAAAACAAACTCTTGTTCGATTGCTCTGTTAGTGCAGTTCATTTGAGTAAATGTGAACGCTGCCATTCATACCCTGGTGCGCAGCAAGCACTACTCTGTCCACTTCCAAACAAACTCTGGTGTGATTCGAATGAAATATGAATGCAACACGAACCAAATACTGCTAAACAAACAAAAACAGGATGTGATGACAAGAGGCAATGCTATGGGACTTGCACAATGACTGAAATGACTATGCATGCTTGATTGTTATTAGATATTATTGTATTATATATTGATTTTGGAACGATGACATCCTTTCCTCTGACCTTTTCTCATACTCTTTTACTCATCAATCATCTCTTGCTCTGGCCTGTGGCCATGACGAAATGACTAGTGAGCATGAGAGCAAGTGCTTCCCTTCTCAACAATGCTTTTATTCTATGTTCCTTAAGAGTATGTGGCTTCCTGCAGAACAGGGGAAATTCCACACAGAAACATGTGACCTACCAGAACGGTACCCAGCAATTTTATGGGCAGGGAACTCTGTAGAAGTTCCTTATTAGTGAGTTTACTCCGTGTATGTTGGATTTTTCAGTTCTTGATGGTTTGGTTTTATTTATTTATTTGGTTTATTTTTATTTTATTTTTATTTTTTATATTTATCTATTGCTTATATTAAATGCAGCTTGATAGAGCAGGATCTGAGTGAACCACTGTGTGCTTTTAGTGAAATAAGTATATATCTACTAAAGTTCAAAACTTGAAATACACATTAAATACACTTGAAAAATACATGAATCAAATGAATAAACTATGACGACTTGTACTTTCCGCCCAAGATGGTGCATCACCATAGAAACATTTCACTTTAGCAAAGACACTGTCACATGCAGATTTGGAAAGTGACCAAGAAAGAGATCGAATGGTACACCATGAACATTTTACATAGTCTTAATGTTTTTTAAAGCAATTTTATTGCAAGCTACTGGTGTAAAATTTTATGACAGCAGCATTTCAAACGTTCCTATGAGTCTATCTACTTTATATGTTTGGCCTTAATGTTAATATAACACCGTCTCTTAAGCTACAGCACCTAAATTCCACTGTCTCTGGATAAATTGGAACATGTCGAGCTGTCTTCTGGCCTGGCGGGAGGGGGAAGACGTGCTAACTATACCTGGGCTCTGATTGGTAGCTTATGTAAGCATATGACACTTCCAAAGGCGATTTCTTGTTTCCATGCACAAACAAAGCTAGAAAAATGGCAGTTTTATCAGTGTGTGTGTGTTCACCAGTCATATCATGCTTACTGCCATTAACAGGAGGTGGATGACATATGGTAAACACTGGTTGAATTGGTTGGGTGCAGTGGGTTCACACACACATCTGTCCACACAACCAAGCCAAGTACGTTTTCAACAGACTACGTGTGAAATCAAATCCTTCTCCTAATTTAAATTTCTCCACTGGGCTTGGTTGTTTTTAGCTTTTGGGAAGCAAGCGCGACTGGAAGCAGGTTGCCGTAAATAGACTCCGTAAATGTGACTTGGCTCGTATGCTCTATGTAGACTGCAGACTTCCCTGAACATGTGAAAAGGCCAGACATGAGCATACAAATCTGTTTCTGTTGCTCTAGATAAAAGCATCTGCTAAATTAATAAATGATATACACAGTTGAAGTCAAAAGTTTACATACACCTTGCAGATTCTGCAAAATGTTAATTATTTTACCAAAATAAGAGGGATTATCCAAAATGTATGTTATATTTTATTTAGTACTGACCTGAATAGGAAATTTCACATAAAAGACGCTTACATATACTCCATAAGAGAAAATAATGGCTGAATTTATAAAAATGACCCTGTTCAAAAGTTTACATACTCTTGATTTTTAATACTTTGTTTTTGTGTATTTAAACCCTTTCCAACAATGACTGTATGATTTTAAGATCCATCTTTTCACACTGAGGACAACTGAGGGACTCATTTGTAACTATTACAGAAGGTTCAAACGCTCACTGATGCTTCAGAAGGAAACACAATGCTTTATGAACCGGGGGTGTAAACTTTTGAACAGACTGAAGATGTGTAAATTTTTCGTATTTTGCCTAAATATCATATTGTTTTCATCTAGCACTGCCCTTTAGAAGCTACAGAAGACACTTGCATGTTTCCCAGATGACAAAATAAGTTCAATTTACCCTGATCTTCAAATTCCAAAAGTTTTTACCCCCAGCTCGTAACGCATTGTGTTTAAAAAATTCATAAAGCTTTTAGACCTTCTGTAATAGTTGCTTCTGTAACAGCTGTAGATCATTCAGGTAACAACACAATATTAAGAATCAAGCGTATGTAAACTATTGAACAGGGTCATTTTTATAAATTCAACTATTATTTTCTCTTGTAGACTATATGTAAAATATGTTATTCAGGTCAGTACTAAATAAAAAATAACATGCATTTTGTATGATCCCACTTATTTTGCTAAACCTCAACTATATATTGTTTTTAATTATAGAGTTTAAAATGCTGTGAAATGAGAATAACAGGCAAGACTAAAAGAAAAATAAATAAAACATGTGGCTTTGGTGGATTAAGACACTAGCTACAACACACAATGAAATAATAAAATAAAATGCATTTGTCATTTACCAACATTTTCCATCCAGCATTACCAAAAAAACACTTATAAGGCCTGATTAATAGTCAACATAACGGTTTGATCAGAGGGATTTTCTCTCTCTCCATTCCTTGAAAAGTTATCTGCTAGCTGTCTGCTTGGTGCCGCACTCTTGTAAGGTCACCACCTCTATCAGAAAAAGGGGCTGCGAGTGTGAAATATTGCTGACACACTGATAACAGCCATAGGGCCCCTTAAAAGTGTTAAGGCGTGAGCATGTGAAAATGAGAGCTGTATGCTTAGTGAACCATGTGAAGCTTGATTAAATATTTGCCAAAATAACACCCACACCCCCACCCAAAACTAAAAGCATGTTTTACAATATATCTGCTTGCTTATCACCAAATGTCACTTGTGGATCATTTGTCACCATATATCAGCTAAATATGATCTCTGCATTGCAGTTTGACTTTTGATCCAACTCAATGGGTTAGACATGTAATTTTATGAGTGTCAGTAAGGACTAAACCTTCCTGAACTAGGTATCATTTAGGTCATAAAATATCAACATTTCAATAAAACATGATGCCAGTAATCATTCACATGACAAATGCTACAATTTGTAGTGACTGATATGTCAGAGTTGTTTTGGTTTCTAAATGAGCACACAACACACAAACACAGCCAGGAGTGACATAAGGAGGATTTTCGGTCATTTCTCAATAACACCAGCTGACTATTAAAGCTTTTTGTGAATGATTCAGGTCATTTTGCAAAATAAAATCTATAAATCTGTTCTGTGGCTTTGGCTATTTCATAATACAAAAACAAGAGTGTTGAAATGTTTTCAAATCTGTTGTAGTCAAAGGGTGAATTAGATCTGATCTAAAGCGCCCTCTTGCGTCTTTTCTTATTATGAATGAACAGGAAGTGCAGAAATGGTTTACATATAGGGGAAGTCTGCCTTATGAATCGAAAAGGTGTGTGTTGCTATTATTATTATTAGATTATTAAAATTACACTACCAGTCAAACGTTTTTTAACAGTAAGATTTTTTTAATGTTTTGTAAAGAAGTCTCTTCTGCTCACCAAACCTGTATTTATTTGATCCAAAATACAGCAAAAGCAGTAATATTGTGAAATATTTTTACTATTTAAAATAACTACTTTCTATTTAAATATATTTTAAAATATAATTTATTCAAAGGTACATTTTCAGCATCATTACTCCATTCTTCAGCATCACATGATGCTTCAGAAATTATTTTAATGTCGATTTGCTGTTTAGGAAACTTTTTTTTTTTAATTATTATTAATAATATTATCAATATTTAAACCAGAGTACATTTTTTCAGGATTCTTTAATAATTAGAAATATCCAAAGATCAGCATTTTTTTTTTCTAAAATAAAAAGCTTTTGCAATATTATACATTATACCATTTAAAAGCTTGAAGTCAGTATGTTTTTAAGTAAGTTTTTTTGTTTATTTATTTATTTTTTAAAGAAATCATATGAATTAATACTTTTATTTAGCAAGCATGCTTTAAATGGATCGAAAGTGATGATAAAGACATTTAAAATGTTACAAAAGATTTCTCTTCTGATAAACGCTGTCCTTCTGTACTTTCTATTCATCAAAGAAATTATTTATTATTCTAAATAATAATAATAATTTATAATAATAATAATAATAATAATAATAATACTAAAAGCTTTTCTGAAGGTTCGTGTGACTGGAGGAATGATGCAAAAAACTCAACTTTGAAATCAAAGGAATAAATTACATTTTTAAATATTTTTAAATAGTTATTTTAACTAGTACAAATATTTCAGAGTTTTGCTGTTTTTGCTGTACTTTGGATCAAATAAATTCAGGCTTAGTGAGCAAAAGAGATTTCTCAAAAACCAAAAAATCTTTTGACTGGTGGTGTGGGGCATGTCTTCCTTATGTATTGAAGAGATTTGTATTGCTATTATTAATATTATTATTATTGGGTGTGTATTGTCGAAAAAGAATTTACATTTTAATAACTGACTTTTAAAAAAAGGCTTGTTTTCACAATAGATTGTAAATTCTTTGAAACGCATGCAGACTGCGCCCTCATGCGATTATACAATTTACCTCACTAAACTGTTTTCCTTATTTTTACACAACAGCGACATCTGTTGATATTTGTCGAGATTAAAAATAAATTACCACTAAACAAAAATACAATCTTACAAAGCCTACTAGTAGAGAAAATTACGACAATGTTTGAATGAGTTTATTTTTCTCGCTTTAAACAACCTAAGCTGTTTGTCTGTGCCTTGCTGGTGTAAACTACTCTCCCTGGTTTGCAGGAAAGTATTAATTTGGTCAGACGGAAGTAAATATTTTTATATTTACTATTCATCCTTTCACATATATACATAATTCGATATAGATATAAAATATCTATTTTAATTACCGTTCATGTTTTTTATTAGATGGCGGCTCCTTTAAGAACGCAAGCATTCCGAACCCCGCGATGACGTCAGAGCAGTAGACGCTGGCCGAAAGTCGCGAAGGGCCAGTGCGAGTCTCACAGAGGAGTTGTGTTAGAGCGCATGCCATTCTCGACTTTTTAATTCAACATTAGTGTTTTTAATTCGTTCGGCGGTTCTTTCGAATAGCCCGAGACACTTCGAAGCCGTTTAACCTTGAAGTGATTTCATGTAAGTCGCCTTTTTAATCCTCCGAGCCCTGAATTGGTGGGTTGACCCTCGACATGGATATTAGCTAGCTTAGCTAGTCACCACGAAACCGAAATAACGGCGCATCCGAGGGTTTGTGTCACAGTTTTACCGCTTTTTAACGTAGTTTATGTGCCTGGAGTCGAGTTCTCTGAGGCAAATCTTCGCCTTGGGTGTTGCCAAAGAAGGACTGAAGTTCGGGAGAAGTAGCTAGTTGCTTAAGTTAGGGAAGAAAAGAGGTGGGAGATGTTGACTAACGCCAACAGTCCGCCGAAGTTTCCAAACCAGCAGCAGCAGCAACAACAGCAGCAGCAACAACAACAACAGAATCCAGCCCAATTCATGCTGGGAAAAGGCTCACTTCAAATCAAGAAAAATGCCATAACCGACGACTACAAGGTCACTAGTCAGGTCCTGGGTCTGGGCATCAATGGCAGGGTTCTGGAGATCTTTCACAAGAGGAGTGCGGATAAGTATGCTTTAAAGGTACGATTAAGACATGTATAAATCATCTTTTGTACCTAATGAGCATAAATGTAACGGGGACATATTATGATGATTATATTTAGTAGTAATAGCACACATAGTAACCGTCTCTCGTATTCATAAAGCTTAAAATCAGTGTTTTGTTCTTAAATTGGAGTGTTTTTTCTTTGTGGTGTATGTTTAGGAGATTTAATATTAATTAGGTAAGCCTTCTGCAGGTGTTCTTCCAAGGTACACAGTGATTTAGGAGTGAGTTAATCATTCATTTTAGGAGCACAATGGAAATTGGACAGCCATCTGTTTTATTAAGAACCAGGTGGCAGGTTCCTGTTCCAGCTGGCCTTTGATATTGACGACTGTATTGGGCAGAATGGCTTGGAGGAGAGGGCAGAGAATGACATAAGACATTCCACCTCCATCAGGAGGAGTGTTTGTTTCATTTAGACTGACGCAAATTCACTAGCTGTTACGCAAAACAGGAAGGTGAATCTTGTTTTGGTCAGGTGATTATGGAATGGGTGTGACAGTTCACTCAGTAGTGTAGCACGTTGAAGTTGCCATGTGATATTTGGCTTTTTGATGCCAGCATTGGCCTGTGTTTGGGTGATTAAATTGGAAGTTTCCACTAAAAAGTCACACCTGGTAGTATCAAATTGCTTACATACTTAAAATATCCTGAAATCATCAGACATCATTTAGGCTCTGTAAGTTCGGACACGTGTTGAAAGGCATAGTTTGCTCAAAAATGAAAACTGTCGTCATTTACTCACCCTCACGTGGTTCCAAACCTGTCTGATTTTCTTTCAGCTGCTGAACACTAAATATATTTTGAAGAATGTTGGTAACAGTGGAGAGTGCATAAACGATGACAGAATTTTCATTTTTTGTAAGAAGGATCTCTTTAAAATCAGTTCGGAGCCATAGCTTTGTGGTCAGTTTTCTGACGTATGATGGAGTAATCCTCCGTGCAACCTGAATTTGAGTCTGACTCAAGGTCCTTTCTCGGTAATTTTCTCCTTTTTCCTCGCATTACTACTTTTCTCCACCATACTGTCCTATAAAATAAAGGCATACTTTCAGTAATATATAAAAATTCTGAAATTCTCTCTCTTTTAAAATGTTTAATATTATTTATTGAGGATTAATCTATGCCCTTGAAATTTATTATCAAGGCAGTTTTTTGCCTTTTTAAAAAAAAAAAATCATGTAAACGCAGAATGTTGTGTCATTACTGTCTTTAATTTAATTAAATACAATAAGTTGTTTCTGAACAATCGTGGCTGTTAATTATAAAATCAACGTCAAATTAAAAAGTTTAGGTAATTTTAAATTTTGGAGTTACTGAGAGTTTATTGCATTTAATTGCATTTATTTGATCCAAAATACAGCAAAAGCTGTAATATTGTGAAATATTTTAACTGTTTAAAATAATGGCTTTCTATTTGAATATATGTTAAAATGTCATTTATTCCTGTGATCAAAGCTACATTTTCAGCGTCATTACTCCAGTTTTTTCAGTGTCACATTATTCTTCAGAAATCATTCTAATATGCTGATTTGCTGTTCAAGAAACAATTATTATTATTATTATCAATATATAATAGAAAGATCCAAGTTCAGCATTTATCTGAAAAAAAAAGTTTTTGTGACACACACTATACCAATCAAAAGCTTGAAGTTAGTATTTTTCGGGGGGGGAAAATTAAGAATTTATTATTTTTTTTAATTTAGCAAGGATGCTTTAAATTGATCAAATGTGATAATAAATACATTTGTAATGTTACAAAAGATTTCTGTTTCAGATAAATGCTGTTCTTTGGTGAACTTTCTATAAATCAAAGAAACCTGGAAAAAATTCTGCTCTGCTGTTTTCAACATAATAATTATTAATATTATAAATGTTTTTTGAGGAGCAAATCAGAATATTTGAATGATTTCTGACGGATCATGTGACTGGCGTAATGATGCTAAAAATTCAGCTTTGAAATCACAGGAATAAATCACATTTTAAAATATACAAGCAGTTATTTTAAATAGTAAAAATATTTCAACATTGTACTGTTTTTTTCTGTACTTTGGATCAAGTAAATGCAGGCTTGGTGATACAGAAGAAACCTTTTGACTGGTTTTAACCCTAACTTCATAAACAAAATAGAATCTAATAAAATATCAGATTTTCCATACCAAACAATCGAAATTCAGAAATTCACTACGGGGCATTTTTGGTAGCACAATTTACTTAACTTTGTTTGGTTAAGTAAGTAATTTCTGGTCTTAGTTCATTTCTGCCTCTTGGTTTGTACAGATTGCACTTGTATTTCTAGGTGAATTATGGCCTACTTTTTCTGCCCATAACCACCCATCATATTGAAATATTCTAGTATCACTTGGTTTCAGTGTTGGTAGTAGTTGTGAATTGTTGTCAGTAAAACTGTGTTGACCTCATCTACGATCAAAGTACTTGAATTTAGTATTTTATTAGCACACAAGTACTTAGACATGGCAGTCAACAAGACTTGGGGCAAAATGTGTCTCTCAAAGGTCAAAACAATCCACTTCTGTGGTTGGCAACTTCCCACCCACTGTCTGTGCTGCTTTAGCAGCAGAGTAGAAATGTGGAGGTGTTCATTCACCCCCTCGTAACATTTGTTTGTGGAGGTCTTCGTAGAGACATTCATTGTTACAGTATAGTTGAAAGTTATTTTGATGCCTCTCCAAAATCTGGCTGTGATTTCATAGAAAGACAGAGAACCAGATCTTCTTATTGAAGGATTTCATTTGCTGTTTACTTCAGCTTGGTGGGATAGGATGGTTATCTGTTGAAGGAAAGCCCTGTTGATCTTCCAGAGCCGCTGATGATGTCAGCACCCTGGCTGGGTTTCTGTCATCGTGCTGGATCTCTGTGTTCTCCGGTGACTGATCTGGCTCAGCCCCGCATTCATCACTGCCACACGGCCTGGCTGTTTTTAGCTGCTGAGGAGCATTGCATGTTTGTGGGAGGCAGGAAAAGATTGAGGGACTATGAAGTGCATGAGATAGATTATGACTGACTGAGGTTTGGAGAGGCCATTAATGATCTGTGTTAGGGACACAGACATTACCCATTGATGTGATTTAATGTTGGTGGGTCAGGGTGCCTTTGATCTGTATGTTTGCGGAAAAATGAGTCATCTGACCTGCCTGTTGATAAAATTAATTTGACCCGAGGAGCTGTCCACCTCACATGTGAGTGTAATTTTGTTAATGACACTGCATTTTCTTGTGTACATGTTAGGGAAATTGGCTTGTTTTTTTGACCACATGCTCATGACTCAGTTTAACTAGAAATTAACTGATTTGTCTTACCTGGAAGTTCAGCTTGATCCACCGGTATTACAATTTTTTTGTAATTGGATGCATGAGAAAGAAAAAACGGCCTTGTTTTCAAGCCAAGGAATAATTAGGAGGACTCATCTCTGTTAAACTTCACTGTGATGTTTAATTCATGAACATGCAGGTTTAAGCTTGTCAAGGATCTCTAAAGTCTGCGATCAAAGTCATCTGCCCTTCTGCCCTAAATGCAAAGTTCTATCAAAGGTCTGTCGGGAACAAATTTGCAAGAAACCACAAAAAAGAAGCCCCTCAAAAGCTTCATAACCTGGACATGCTTTTTTTGCCTTCTTGACTGATTTATGATAACCCATTCTGTGTGTTTAACATTTCGGGTGCAAGTAACAACACATCCTAAGTAGACTGACTGAAGTGTTAAGATTTTTTGCTGTAGAACAGAAGACAGCACTTCCGATGTTTTTCTCAGAAAATAATGCTTTGTTTTGCAGATTTAGCCTTAAACCCTTTTTATACCATATTTACTTCCTCTTTGATCCTTTTGAGCCTAGGGTGCATCCTCTGATATATTTTGGTGATTAAGTTGAGGATTAAACGCCACATGGTGTCTGTTCATAGATTTTAGTTCGTAGCTCTTTATTTTTTTCTGTTTATGGGATCTGTAATAGTACATCTGAGTATCTCTTACCTAACTGTTTCACTTATGGGAAATTACAATTACATTACAATAGAAAAGAATTTGACTTGCTGTGTTTTAATCAGTAACTTTACTGACAGCTCCGAAAGAATAACTTTTGTTGACGTGTCATGCACAGTTCAATTAAAGGAGAAGTTCACTTCCAGGACAAAAATGTACAGATAATTTTTTCACCCCCTTGTCATCCAAGATGTTCATGTCTTTCTTTCTTCAGTTGTAAAGAAATTATATTTTTTGAGAAAAACATTTTAGGAATGTTCTCCATATAGTATACTTCTATGGTGCCCGCAAGTTTGAACTTCCAAAATACAGTTTAAATGCAGCTTCAAAGGGCTCTAAACGATCCCAGCTGAGGAAGATGGGTCTTATCTAGTGAAATGATCGGTTATTTAAAAAAAAATATATGTAATTTCTATACTTTATAACCGCAAATGCTTGTCTTGTCTAGTTCTGCGTGAACTGCGTGTGTATTCTGGTTCATGACAGTTAAAGGTTGTATCAGCGATTTCTAGCCTGAAACATAGTGTCAATTTCAGCTGACCTTTCTTCACGATCCGCTCGCTGCCTGCCCCATAAATTGTCTGTGAAAAAAACGCGTCTCTCTGGTCAGCCTAGGGGTTTGGTGTTGTGGACTTTCGCTCCGCCTCCCTCACATCCCTGCACCAGTAGGAAAGTCCACAACACCAAACCCCTGACGCTGATTGGTTGGAACACTGTTTGTTTATCTGTGGAATAGTTGATAGCGCCGATTGTTT
This sequence comes from Garra rufa, assembly GCF_049309525.1. Classification (NCBI taxonomy): domain Eukaryota; kingdom Metazoa; phylum Chordata; class Actinopteri; order Cypriniformes; family Cyprinidae; genus Garra; species Garra rufa. The sequence goes on from NC_133380.1 coordinate 20,438,670, forward strand.
TTTTGGCATATCTCGGACCCTAGGCTGACCAGAGAGACGCGGTTTTTTCACAGACAATTTATGGGGCAGGCAGCGAGCGGATCGTAATGAAAGGTCAGCTGAATTTGACACTTTTTGTTTCAGGCTAGAAATCGCTGATACAACCTTTAAGGTTATGTCGAAAAACTCTTTATTTTCTCTTCCAACTTCAAAATCATCCTTCATTGCTGTTTCAACCTTTTATTTTGTAAAGGGCGTTTGACCCTCTATGCACGTTCACTTTGTAAACACTGGATCAGTGCTTTTGCAGCGATGTAAGACGATTTTAAAGTTGGAGGAGGAAATGAGATTTTTTCGACGTACCCTAACTGTATTGAGCCGGAGTGGCCGGAGTTCATGCAGAGCTAGACAAGACAAGCATCTGAGGTTAAAAGGTATATACATAGTTTTTTTTATTTATTTTTATTTATTTATTTATTTATTATTATTTTTATAATATAATATATACATTATAAAGAAGACCCATCTTTCTCAGCTGGGATCGTTTAAAGCTGCATTTTAAACTACATTTTGGTAGTTTGAACTTGCAGGCACCATAGAAGTTCTTAGATTCTTGTTTGTAGCTTTTTTTTTCCAGTTTATGGGATCTGTAATAGTACATCTGATTGTCTCTTACCTAACTGCCTCACTTATGAAAATATCAATTATGATATTATATCACTGCATTGCAATACAAAACATTTTGACTGCTGTGTTTAATCACTCACTTGATCAATAGCTCAGAAAGTAACTTTTGTTGATGTGTCATGCTGTTTGTTAAAGTATTTCACCCAAAATGAAAATTTTCATTAATTTCTCACCCTCTTATGTCGTTCCAAACCTGTAAGACCTTTGTTCATCTTTTGAACACAAATTAAAATATTTTTGATAATCAAAGACCTTTCTGACCCTCATGGTATGTTCTATGTCAGCAGCACCACACTCATGCATCGTGGTACTCTCAGTAACGGCAGGAGACTCTACTGAGAGCAAAGAAATCGTTGAATAAAGCCATTATTTTTGTTTTCTTTGTGCACAAAAAGTATTCCCGTAGCATCATAAAATTATGATTGAACCACTGATGTAACGGACCATTTTACCAATGTCCTTACTACGTTTCTGTGCCTTGACTGTGGTAGATCCCTTGCTGTAAATCAATGGTCGGAGAACTCTCAGATTTCATAAATATCTTAATTTGCGTTCTGAAGATGAACGAAGGTCTTAAGGGTTTAGAAACGACATGAGAGTGAGTAATTAATGACAGAATATTCATTATTGGGTGAACTATCTCTTTAAATGCTTTTCGGTAATGGTCTTCATGAGTTTGAAATGATTTCAGGGGTGTTGTGTAATGCAACACTGTTTTTAAGCACAGAAACGTTACAAATATCACATCAACTGATCTCGTGATCCAGCTTCACTTGCAAAAGAAGTAACATCCACCAGAGCAGATTGATTTTTGCAGAGCTGATTTTAATGAGCTAAAAAGGGTGTTTTTTTACACTACCATTAAGAAATTTTAACCAAAGCATGTTATAGACTTTTCATTAAGACCCTGAATACTAGGGATTCACCAAAATGAAAATTCTTGGCCGAAACCGAAAACCGAAAAAGAGGAAACCAAGGCCGAAAACCGAAACACCGAAAGAATTATGCCAATTATTAGTACTATTGCATTTATGGCTATGACTGAGCCTGGTTTCTCCCAAGGTTTTTTTCTCCATCTCTGTCACCTGTGGAGTTTTGGTTCCTTGCCGCTGTCGCCTCTGGCTTGCTTAGTTGGGGACACTTTCCAGCGATATCGTATACTATTTGAACTGAACTGACGATGATATCACTGAATTCATTGATGAACTGCCTTTAACTGGAAATTGATTGTTACAATAATGCGTTACTTACACACTATTGTGCTGTTTAAATACTGTGCAGTTGCTTTGACACAATCTGTATTGTAAAAGGCGCTATATAAATAAAGGTGACTTGACTTGACTTGACTACTAATCTTACTAAAATCAAGGCATTGCAATTGCATAAATTAATATTAAAGTTTCAAAGAATAAATCAGTTATATCAATTTAAACAATTATTATCAATCAAGTATTATATTACTTAAATAACATATACATGTATTTTACTGCCTTTGTTTAAATTGTTTAAATTTTTACAACACATTATCTAGTGGATCCATGAGTTCACATTTACAACTCTACGTGTTTTTTCTTCCAGCAGGAGGCGCTGTCAGACTGGTACACAAAACAGTGCAGCAAATGACTTTGAAACGTGCAGCGCTCATATTTATTCAATGGATAGCCTTTTGAAGTTTCATCGCAATTCTTGTCTTTCAGTCCCCACATTTAAGACCACCTGACATCATAATTAAGTCTTTCTTAACCCCTAATAACACTGCAGTCATCAATGAAAATTAAGAGCTTTAAGTCTTTCAAAAAACAACCCTTACACAAAATACGTTTTTATTTTATTTTTCCCACCATGTTCGGGGCACAAGAAAAATATTAAGGGACTAAATTAATATCAGCATATGAAGTATAATAGTCTCTCATTGTCTGTGAAAGAATGCACATCAGATGCTGAAAGTCAGTTTTTACTTTCACTTTAACATATTGCGCAGTTTTAACATTGCTTGTGTGATATCCATTGGCTCGCCTCCATGGTATAAAACATATGTATAAAAATACAGTATATAGAAAAGACATATCTTTAAAATATTGCGACGTAACACCAACGTAAAGCCATGGTTTTTCACTCACTGAAAGCTACATCTGTCTCGTTCTCTGCTCTCATCACTGGCTGCGCACACGACTGCAGACACACCCCTCTGGAAATTTCGGCTTTACAAGTTTTGCAAATCGCTATCCTTGGTTCTTTCCCAGATATACTGAAATACTTCCACACTGCAGACGTGTTGCTTCAGATATGCACGTGAAGGCTGCGGTTTCTGTTTGCGTCAACATACTGTTTCGGCCGTGTTGTTTCGGTGATAAAAGTCTTTCGAAAATTTTCGGTGGCCGAATATTCGGTGCATCCCTACTAAATACCAGTGGTTGAAGACAACGGGGGCAGTGTGCCCTACGTTATATTTTCCCAGATTGGGTGTATTTTTAGAGCAAAGCAAAACATTTACAGGAGGTAACCCTAAATCAGCCTGATTTGGTATATATATTCCTTGAAACTAGACCTAGTCCTAATCTGTAGAATGGATTAGGATTTACTGTATTCTACTGTTGTGATTCAAGTTTATTTCTAACATGGTCTAGTGTTGAGGCCTTTAATGTAAATCCTTGCTTGGTTCTGTTTTTGGTTTAGGCCAGGCCCCCTATAGCAGTAGGACAGAGTCTTCTGTGTTGCATGGACATGGCCAATCTTATTTCTAAAATCGATCAAGGAGTGATCTGTTTATTTTAAATAGTTATAAAGAAAGGCTAGTGAGCTTAAAGTTATCATATCTGGCAATTATATAACATTTGCTGTTTGAATTAAATTGATATTAACCAAAAAATGTAAATTACGCCATCCAAGATGTATATGACTTTCTTCTTTCAGACGAATACAGTCAGGGTTATATAAAAAAATATCCTGGCTCTTCCTAAGCTCCGGTGAGAATATGTTAGTTTCGTGAGACCCAAGTGTTGTTTACAGCAAAGGAAAACCAGTCACCTCTTGGCTTGTATGAAAATCCTCTGACATTTTTCTTTACAAATCCTCATTTTGTACTTCTAATTTGTGACCAGTGTTTTTTAGTTTTTTTTTCTCTCCTCTGCGCCTCTATGTTCCTCATTTCTCACCAAAGCTTACCGAGCTGCACCATCATCCACTGAAATGCCACTCTTTTGTAAACACTCGAATAGGTCTGCATGATAAATTGCATGTGATTGTCATGCACATCTCCTCAGTAAATCCAGTTCTGTGATTAGTAGTAAATCTCCATCACGTCCATTCAGATGGAGCGGCTTTTAATACACAGAGCCGTAGATCACTGACAAGCTAGGCAAAATCTCATTCATAATCGAATGACCGTGATGGAGATTTACTACACTGTAAAAAGTTATTACCAGTTTCAACTTAACTTAAGTTTAGCAGCTGCCTTCAAATTTTTAAGTTAAATCAACTTAAGTCATTTCAACTCACGAGTTAAATCAACAAATTTTTTGTGTAATAAGTTAAAATGACTTGTAGTTTTAAGCTGATTTAACTTAAAATTTTAAGGCAGCTGCTGAATTTAGGTTTTTAAGTTGAATCTGGTGAAAACTTTTTACAGTGGCTTTACTGACGAGATGCGCATGACAATCGCGTGTGATTTATTGTGCAGCCCTACACTCGAACCACAGTTATCGGAAGCTAGAGATTAGTTTATAAAGCTTTTCCTACACAAATGCATTGATTTACTTCAGTAGTCATGTGGATCACTTTTATGATGGATGGATGCACTTTATTTTGCTTCCAAATCTTAACCTCCATTCACTGCCATTATAAAGCTGGGAAGAGCCAGGAATAATATATATATATTTTTTATATAACTTTAAAACTCAATGTCATATACACCTAGAATGGGTTGAGGGTGAGTAAATCATTTTTGGGTGAACTGTCCCTTTAAACTCAATGTTTTTTTTTTTTCTTTTTTGATTTCACTTTCATGATTTCCCACAATGTCACTATTAAAGTGTAGAACTTTCAGTGGTTTACAATTTTTAGTGTGTCACTTGTTTCCTGCACTGTCACCACAATCAGGTCAGTTTTAGACCGCTTCAGCTGCAGTTGTGGCTGCTTCAGCTTGCCCTTCATCATCATGTCACAAAAGGGGAATGTACATGTCAAGAGACATGGTAACTTGTTTACACAAGCCTTTTAAAACACTTTGGAATTATCAAGCCAAAGGCAAATGTGTGTGTGTATATATGCATATCAAATACATATAAACACATGCATTAACACACAAACACACATATAGAAAGAAATTACTTGTGTTCAGGAACACAAATTAAACCAAAATGGCTAAATATGCTTGTGGAACGCAATACGTAATCTATGCTAAAAAAATTCAATGTCAATGACAGTTCTCTGAAAGAAAGAGGAAAAAAGTGTACTTTACACCCTCTTAAACAAGGAAGTCATGTGATTCACCCTCACTGAAGGCTGTGTTTAAAATTGGTTTCCCTTATATCATCTACAAACCACAAATAATGGATTGACGTTCGTCTCCAAACAAAATGCCTGTGTCCATTATGGAATATTGTAATTGAATTCTTTGAATGCTGAGAGGCTATTAGTAAAAGATCAATCCTTATTCAAGCTCGCCTGTTAACTCCATATGTGCCGTTAAAGATTTTCCTGCTCATTCATAATTTGTAGTTATAAACAGGCAGCCTTTTTTGAGATGTTGGAAGGAAGGGGAAAGAAAAATGCTTTTGTTGCTTTAATAAATGTGATAAATTATGAGCTATCTGACAGAATTTGGACTTTAAGGTGCAGCTCTGATTTGATTATTTGTAACTAGATAATCCAAGGGGTGGTTTATCCAGTTGGTGAAGTTTTTTCATAACAGATACCTGAGGATGTGGGCTGAAAGGAAGTACTTTTTACATTTTTTTACTTTTTTACTCCGCATAACACTTTGGTGTGTGTATGTGAACATAATCTTTGTATATTACAGCATTTTTCTTTTTTCAGAATCGTTTTGTAGCCTAAATCACTGAAATAGACGTGTTTCTTCAAAATTGTAAATTCTTTTACAGTTTGTATTACAATTAATCATCAGCTAAAATGTCATAGTCACGACAACTCTAATTTCCTTAATAGCTGAGAACGATTATCATATCTCAGATCTACTGGACATGTTAAAAATATGCGTGTTGCGTCCATCTGCCCAGGCAGAGTTTTCACACGTCTGTGTTGTAACTGTAATTAATGATATTTGGTGAGTGTTCCTATGGTGTTATTTTGCCTAAAGTAAGTGGTGGAATAGACACCTGGTATTTTTGCATTTGGTCCCTGTGTATGAAAGTAGCTGACATGTTACATGAAAAAGGAAGTGGGTCTTAGCGTTGATCCTGCTGGCATATGGCCGTACTTCCTCTCTGTCTCTATGAAATTCTGACTGTTAAAGGTTTTTTTTTAAGTAATTTATTTATTTTTTTTCCAATAGTAAACCAACCACAGAGCCACACCTGCCCACAATTGGCAAATAGCTTAATTTTCAAATGTGCTCACTGCAATTTTACTTTGTATTGCTTATGTTTGGGTGGATCCATATTGCTTATTGTTTTTTGTAATGTGCTCGCTGCTGATGAATGTATAAAATGCTTATATTATGTAATAATCCTAGGTTAGAACATGGCATGAGCGTGTGTTTTTTCTGTCATGATCGTGGTTATTTTTGAACGTTTTGACCTTATTTTGTGGTAAGGGAATCCATTACTCACCCACAACCTTTGTGTGTATGCTGCTGCTTTTTTTTTTTTTTTTTTTTCCATATTTCAGTAGCCACCCATCACATAATTTAAAAGTGACATTTAGAAATTGTAGAAGTGACATCTCACATGTTCCAAAAAACCCTCTAGTTGTTTTAGTACAGAGGGAGCCATCAGTCCAGTCTAATGAATATGAAATCAGCGTAGTACTGTAGACTTTGACACGAGTAGTCCCCTGTGTGGCTGCTTCCGCCATTTCCATGGAAGTTAATTGACCACATCCACTAAGAAGTTTCCCATATCGCAACCCGCGAGACAGGTGGAAAACCCCTGAAGGAGAACATATGAGACTTAGCCAAATAGAGAATCATGACTGCTTGAAAGGACCTTTATCATTAGCTTAGTGATGGTGATTTACACCAAAATGTCATCTGATAACACAGGGAAATTACATCAGCAAAGTGTCAACATTAGTGGCAATTTTCAGATTGTGGGAATCAATTGGTTTATTGTAGTGAGCTCTAATGCCTCAACACACAACTGCACAGTCAACTGGAGGAAGTGGGGGCAGGATGTTTGGCGGACTTGTAGAAGTGAAACTTCTAACCGTCATATGCATTCTTTTACATGCTAGGACACCTGGTGGAGACATTTTGTAGTGTGAAGAGAGACACTTCGAAGCAGCATTTGTCATCTTTTCTTACAAATAATTTCATTAACCCTTTTCTGACTGGACTGTCTTCCTTCTTAAGTCTTTCTGAAATTGCTTCTTGTTCCTTCAATAACTCAGTGTTTTGAATATGAGACATTGCATGCTGCAAAACTTGGTTAAAGTCTGCATGAAATGAGAGAATGAATAAATTGTTCTTATTGTGAATGATTTATTCATGCAGTGCCTTTTTATTGTCCTACCTGAACAAACCATACATCAATGGAAAGGTTCAGCTTTCGATATTGTCTCTTTTTTTTTTTTAAAGCTCTGATTTTGCTAAGCGTTAAGCATACAAAGATACTTGACCTTGCAACACTGCAAACAACGCATTGTTTTGTGTTTTATTTAATTATGTTATACAAACGGCCATTCAGAGGTGTTTACAAATCCACTCAACAGCACTTAAAATGCTAGTGGGAAATGCTGGTATTATTATTATATAATTTCAGTACAGGCGTTGGTACTTTTGACAACACTATTATAGAGTCATCTTGGTGTTTATGGGATATTTAAAGGGGTCATGACATGGATTTTTTTTATTTTAATAAATATTAATAAGGTTTTTGTTGCACAAAAAAAAACAAATAAATATTAGAGATGCACCGATCTGGATTTTGGGGGCCGATCACCGATCACCAAAAGCAGTATCTGCCGATCCCGATATTACCGATCACAGCGTCAAATCCATAAATTCTTCAATATTTTTGTCTCATGTACAAACATTGACATTGTATTATTAGTATAAAAAGTAGGAAATGAGAAAGTATCATGAATTGACCAGTTTTATTGCAGGCTGAGGCAAATTTCAATATTTAACACTCTCGAGACTCTCAGAGACAACTTGGACTCAGCTTACATAGAGTAAGTGTTGCTTACTATCTTAAACTGTCTTTTGGCAGTAATTATGTGTACAACACAACATTTCACTCTTTTAGGGTTGACACAATTTGTAAACTATGATCCTTAGTTTTTCTGTGGAAAAAGGAGTTAAATCTTAAAATAAAAAAAAATATTATGTGCAAAACACATGTGCACCATAATAAACATTTAACTCTCAGGAGGCTCTTTCTTAGAATCACAATTTAGAGTTTAGCAACAAGCTTTTTGTGGAAAAATAAAATAAATATGCCATACATATGCATATACACATGCAATTTGTGAAAAAAACAGAGGGGGATGCTTTTTTTTTTTCTCTCTCCATAGGCAGAGGTTGACCAAACTGTTAGTGTAATCTGTTAACAACGTGCATTATATACCAGTCTTTTTAGGCAAGAACCAGATAATGAGTATCAGGTCATGAAATGTTTTTAATACGACGGAAGCTGTATTATGTGATCACAATTTAATAAAAACATTGTAAGTTAGGCCTATTAATGATTTAATTTCAAACAACGAATACATTTTATAGAGAAGGTGAACAAAGTATCAATGGAGCTTTTTGGAAACTCCGAATCAGTAAACCACTGCGTCGCAAAAAGATTCACTGTTTCGAAGCGCTCCAATCGGATCGCGAATCATTTGATTCAGAACGTTCAACTTCAAAGCGCGTATGGCGAATCATTTGATTCAGACGACTTTAAAGCGCGTATCACGAATAATTTGATTTAGATCGGGACGTAGGAGCGGCTTCGCGGGACGTTTTATCCCCACCATGGATAAAAATAATTCAGCAGAGGCAGGGATGCATCCCCCCCAGCAAATCGCACCCTTTACATATACATGCACGCTCTTTTTCTTTCTCTGCCTTATCAGAAGCTACATTTGTAAACTTTTGCATCTCTAATAAATATGTGGAAAAATGATTTTCAACCTTTATTCTGACCCTCTGTCTGAAACTGTGTTTTTAAGGGGGGTGTCCTTCCAGAACAAAGATTTACAGATAATTTACTCACCTTCTTGTCATCCAAGATGTTCATGTCTTTCTTTCTGTAGTTGTAAAGAAATAGTTTTTTGAGTGAAAATTTTCAGGAATGTTGTCCATATATTGGTGCCCGCGAGTTTGAACTTCCGAAATGCAGTTTAAATGCAAAGGGTTCTAAAACGATCCTTGCTGAGGAAGAAGGGTCTTATCTAGCGAAACAGTTGGTTAAAAAAGAAATTGACAATATATATACTTTTTAACCTTAAATGCTCATCTTGTCTGCAAGAACTCTGTGTATTTTAGTTCATGTCGAAAAACTCCCATCTCATTTTCTCCTCCCACTTAAAAATCGCCCTACATTGCTGTTTTACCCTTTTTTTTTTTTTTTTTTTTTTTGTAAAGGGTGTTTGACCCTCCTTGCATGTTCACTTTGTAAACACTGGGTCGGTATGGGATGAGAGTTTTTGGACATACCCTAACTGTATTGACCCGGAATGCACAGTTCATGCAGAGCTAGACAATACGAGCAGTTAAGGTTAAGTATATAAATTGTAGTTTTTTTTTAATAGAAAATAATGGATCGCTTCGCTAGATAAGACCCTTCTTCCTTGATTTAGAGCCTTTTGAAATTGCTTTTAAACTGCATTTTGAAAGTTCAAACTCACGGGCACCATTGAAGTCCACACTATATGGAGAAAAACCTTGAAATGTTTGACTTAAAAAACAATTTCTTTATGACTGAAGAAAGAAAGACATGAACATCTTGGATGACAACGGGGGGAGGAATTTTTCCGTAAATGTTTGTTGTTGGAAGTGAACTTCTCCTTTAAGGCTTCTCAGTAATCAACCACTGTTATGATTGGCTAACGTCATTGCATAGGAAACAGTATCAACTCCCCCTTGACTGTTAAAAAAAAAAAAAATTTCAGACAGACCATCATGAAATCATTTACTTACAGTTTGTGATGCAGCTGCAGTCAGATCTAGTACTGCTTCATCTTTCAACAAATGTTTCTTTCTGCGAGCTCTCCACGACGTTGTGCCTCAATTGCAAAACAAAGCGTTCTGAAGTCTGAACAATCCTCTGACACAATCCGGGGTGCCATTAAAAATAAACTATCCACTCGTTCCTTACACTGGGATCTTTCTGATATCTGTACAAAGATGCGAACAAGCTGTTTAAACCAAATGCGCCAAAGCAAACATTCTTTTACTTTATTTGTTTAATTGACGACAGACTCAAGCGCATGGACTGTGTCAGAAAGCAAACGCACATCTGTATACTGTATCCAGTGTAGACAAGATAGCGACAGTGATTGTATTTTCTATTTGCTTTTTGCTTACATTCGCATTCAGCATGGCAGCCATTAAGCTACTAAATGCCAGTAAGTGGGGCCTATGGTGAGAGAAAGGCTTTTTATTGACTTCTTGCCATTTTTATGCAAATGTTTGTGCCCGACTGACGTCACCCTGGCACCTCAAATCCAAACAAGCCGTTTTTAGAGCTTGATAAAATAAATGCTTTGTTTATATTGAGGAGGACGTTTCAAGCTATGTAATTTGAAGGATGTTTTAATAGTAGAAAAACCTCTTGTATGCCAATAGATCAAGGCTGATTTGATTTCCCATGTCATGACCCCTTTAATATTCTAATAACTTTTTTGTCTATTAATGCACCCAAATAATCTGTTTATAATCAGAATGCTTGCTCTGTTGGTCTGAAAAGCCTTTATGTAAACATCTCAAGTGATCCGGAAAAAATTAACCACACAAACACTACAATCCAACTATTTTCTCCATCGGATTAAAAAATACTGTGTGCACATGCAGTGCCGTGATGCTTGCAAACCATATTTTTTATTTGTGTCGTACAAACATGCTTATGTTTGGTCTAACAAAATGCTCTGAATATTTAATACATTTTTAATTTAAAAATGTTGTTTATAGATGTTAGCTTTCTTTTGTGTCATCAAAGAAAATACAAGTTTTGTTTGGAATACATGATTTTTTTTTTTTCTGTAAATCAGATTTCAACCTTTAGGGTTCATACAACAAAAGTTTCAGAATCTGTAATCAGGCTGGATCCTTTCTGATTGGTGAAAATTAGTGCATGTAAACATACTGAATGAAAATGTGTTCCCTTTTATTTTAGCCTGTTTTGGTCATAATTCTTGACTTTATAAGTACCAGAAGAGCATGTGTTGTTAACAAACAAAGGACTTTTAGTTTAGTCTGAACTTTAAAAAAAAGTTTGATAACTTTTTTTTTTTTTTTTAGGGGATCTGTCCATTCAGATACAGTTGTCACTCTAAGACCCTTTTGATAATCTAATGAATGATTAAGTTATTTCATATACAGTAGTTTTTCTAGTTTGTCATCCATTGCCTGCAGTGACCATAAGTGCTGTTGTGGGTTTCCGAATGACATGTTTTAGCAGCAAGGGAGTGAGCTCTAGATGCATTCACTTTCCACAGCTCTTCATGTGAGTACAAGCCTGAATGTCTGGCCCTAAACCATACGTACGCCACAGGAAGACAAGGAAGGTGTAACACATTAATGAGCCGTAGTGACAGTAAGTCTAATTAGCTGTTGGTCACGGCCTGGAATGGGATGAGAGTGGAATCTATGATAACATAAAATCAGTTCTAAACAAACAAGAAGACATTTGTAATGTTATTATTTGTCATAGACAAAGCTTCTTTGGAGTTAAGTCAGAGAGGTCACTGGCAGATGTCTTTAATCAGATCAAGACACTTTGACACAAACATGTTTACTCTGACATGTGGGCGGCCTGTCATCACAATGAGCAATGGTCTGTCATCACACACATGCGCAGATTTGGGCGCAAAGAGCGGGTAATACTGAAGTTGGTTAGTAAGTAGCTTACAGGCTGTTGTGTCCTCAGTCCCTAAACAGAAGCAGGTGGAAGATGCTGGCCCTCCAGCTCCAGCTCTCCTTTCCCTCTAGAAACCCCTCACCCCGCTCTTTTGTATGCGTGCAGAGGGGATCTTTTGTACTCGGCCTCAGGAAGGTGAATGGGCCACATCTGCTATTCTCCCACTGAGCGGGTGAAGGCAAAACACTGATAACAGATGGACATGATTTTTCTGCAGATCTGCCAGAATAATAGGAGGAGAAACAATATTTTGAACTTTTCAAGGACGGTTAACATTTTAGCAGATTTTAAGTGAACTTGTCTTTTTAATAATGTAAATAGTGTATATATACACTGCCGTTCAAAAGTGGAATTTTAGTGTTTTCTTAAAGTATTATGTTATCAAGGCTGCATTTATCAGATCAAAAATAAAAAAAATATATTGTAAATATTATTACAGTTTATAATATTGGTGTTCTATATTACCGTTTTAAAATATACTTTATTCCTGTGATGCAAAGCTGAATTTTTTATCAGCCATTACTTCAGTTTTCAGTGTCACATGATTCTTCAAAAATCATTCTAATATGCTGATTAATTACTGTTATTATACTGTTATGCTGTTATATAATATTTTTTTGGAAGCTGTGATTCTTTTTTTTTTTTCAGGATTCTTGATGAATAAAAGGTTGAAAAGAACAGCATTTATTTAAAATATAAATCTTTCCTAACAATATAAGTCTTTGCTATTACTTTTTATTAATTTAACACATCCTTGGAATAAAAGTGAATAAAAGTATTTATTTCTTTTTTAAAAGATGGTAATTTATATTGTTACAAAATATTTCTATTTTAAATAAATGTTGTTCTTTTCAACTTTTTATTTGTTAAAGAATCTTGGAAAAAATCACAGGTTCCAACTAAATATGAAGCAGCACAACTGTTTTCAACATTGTAAATAAATCAGCATATTAGAATGATTTCTGAAGGATCATGTGACACTAAATACTGGAGTAATGATAAAGAATTATTTTTAATTGAAATAATATTTTACAATATTAGTTTTTTTTTTCTGTATTTTTGATCAAATAAATGCAGCCTTGATGAGCATAAGAAATGTCATTTAAAAACATTAAAAATCTTACTGATCCCAAACTTTTGAGTGGCAGTGTACTTAAAGGGAGAGTTGTTACTCGTTTGTTGTTCCAAACCTGTAAGACCTTCGTTCATCTTCAGAACACAAATTAAGACATTTTTGATGAAATCTGAGAGCTTTCTAACTCAGCATAGACAGCAAAGGTACTACCACGTTCAAGGCCCAGAAAGAATTTCTAGACAATTTCTTCTCTAGTTGCGTTGTTGCCTATGCAGGGTCAGAAAGCTCTGATTTTATCAAAAATATCTTAATTTGTGTTCTCAAGATTAACAAATGTCTTACGGATTTGATATGAGAGTGAGTAATTAATGACAGAATTTTCATTTTTGGGTGAACTAACCCTTAACCATTCACAGATGTTAAAGCTTGATCAACATATTGCACCTGAAGGTTCCTTTTATTCGATGCATGTATCCGCACAATAGTGTTGCTTTATTATATTGTTGTGTTATTGTCCCAGTAACAAACCTTAGTACTCAAGGGGCCGATATTTGGTGCAGTGTTAAGAATGCAGAACAGTATGTTAAGTATTGATTCATATACTTGCAATTTTTAGCTTGTAATCAGCAATTAATGGAGTAGTTCATCCATTATTGAAAATTCTGACATCATTTACTCACCCTCATTTTGTTTCATTTTTTTTTTATTCTGTAGAACACAAAAGACGACATTTCTAAGAATTTTTTGAAATAGTTTTGGGGTCTAGGTAATAGGGTATAAAGCTACATTGGAGACAAACAACATGAGGGTAAATAAAAACGGATTTCTTGGTTTTGAGTGTACAATCTCTCTACATCAACTTTAAAAGTTTAGTTTTAGTTGTTCTAAAGCAAATTTAATGTCTTTTAAAGGGACAGTTCAGCTATAAATGGAAATTACATCAATTACTCACCTTTGTGTCGTTTAAAACCTGTAAGAATACAAATTGAGAGATTTTTGATTAAATCTGAGAGCTTTCCGAGTCTGCATAGACGGCAACACAACTGAAATGTTTATTTGTGAATCTTAATTTGCGTTCTGAAGAGGAACGAAGGTCTTACGGGTTTGGAACGACATGCGTGTGAGTAATTAATGACAGAATTTTCATTCTTGGGTGAACTAGCCATTTAAGATGCAATTTTTGTAAGCACAAGCAGTTTCAAATAGAACCTTTGATTGCTGTTAAAAAAATAGCACATACAACAAAATACAACATTATGCCCGCATGCCATCGTAGGTGTCATTTGTTTGTGTATTTTGAAGTCTTAGCAGGTTGTTGTTTGTTGTCAGGACATTAGCAGGATATCAAGGCTGCTTTGGGGCTTGGCAGTGAAATCAGAGCGCACTCAGCCCCACCACATGTTTTATTGGAGAAAACCAACACCCTCCCCCTCTCACACGACACCACACGTGACGCCACCCCTTCTTTCATATCCCCTTCACATGCAAAACAAAGCTCGTGCCACCTGCCATATGTTCCTTCCTCCCTGTCACTCACAGTGATCCATGGCAGATTTGTTAATGACATTTAATATTCTAAAGTCAGTCTAATATAGATGTTCCAGTTGCATTCAGGCCGGACAGGTGGCAGCGCTTCAAATCTCTGTCCCTGTGACGCAAGCTACATGCACCTAGTGCACCTTCAGACCCTATGACGCAGTTTCATTCAGAGTTCCCTTATTTGCACAGTCACGGCATGCACGCTCTTTAACTTTACTCAGAATGACCGTGCAATCCAAAGTTCTGCTGTAACAAATGATTTAGTTTAGTTCAGCGTTCAGACTGCATTTCATTGATTTTTTTGATAGCAGAGTGATTTTCTAATACTAATTGTTAGACTTTTTCTTTTGAGCTTTATGTCTGCTTTACAAATTGACTCCCACTCTGAAATCCATGGTGTTTGGGAAAGATCAAACCTTGTGCTTTGTGTTTTAAGCTTTTCTTCTTGGTCTTTACAAAAGGCAGGCATTAGTCCAGTGACGGCAATAATTGGTCTGTGTTGGCTTGGCAACACTTTCCGTTCATCAGCGTGGCATATAATTACGTGTCGCTTCAATGAAATGTCTCACCTTACCAGACTGAGCTTTATTTCAGAGCTTGAAACAATACAATACCCTGAGTGTTTCACACACCTGGCACAGTTTCTTGTCATCTTGTTCTTGCATAATGTTGGCATGTGTTATGTCTGGGAAATATAAGGTCTGTAGTTACTTAAAAACAGCCACATGTAGTGTCTTTCTTCTGAAGTTATGTCAAGTTAAAGGAAGACTCAACTCCCCCCCCCCCCCCAAGTTAAGTTAAGTTTTACCGTTTTGAAATCCATTCAGCCGTTCTCCTGTTCTGGCGATATCACTTTTAGCATAGCTTAGCATAGATCATTGAATCCTATTAAACCAATATAGCATCGCGTTCAAAAATGACCAACGAGTTTCGATATTTGTCCTATTTAAAACTTGACTCTTCTGTAGTTATATCGTGTACTAAGACCGGCGGAAAATGTAAAGATGCGATTTTCTAGGCCGATAAGATTAGGAACTACACTTCCATTCCGGAAGTTGATGAAGTTAGCATTTCCGCATGTGCTGCGTGATATTACTGCGCCTGCTTTGGCCATGTTACGGCAGCAAACTTCCTTGACTATTACGCCGGAATGGGAGTGTAGTTCCTAATCTTATCGGCCTAGAAAATCGCAGCTTTACATTTTCCGCCGGTCTTAGTACACAATATAACTACAAAAGAGTCAAGTTTTAAATAGGACAGATATCGAAACTCGTTGGTCATTTTTGAACGCGATGCTATATTGGTCTCATAGGATTCAGGGGAGTTGGAGAATGAGCCTATTTCCAAAAAAAAAAAAAGCTCAGTTTGTAAACTTGTCACTTTTACAGCATTCTACATTACATCAGGAAAATGATTCAATATCCTTAGCCAGTTACTTATTTGTATGTACTATTACCGGTCAAAGGTTTAGTATCACTAATAGTTCATTTTGCCCACCAAGGCTGCATTTATTTGATTAAAACTACAGCAAAAGGTAACATTGAGAAATACTGTTACAATTTAAAAGAACAGTTTTACATTTTAATGTTTTAAAATAGGGAAGTGTAAAAAAAAAAAAAATCAATTTTAATCGATTCTCATTTTTACGAAACTATCGCTTCTTAAATCCTAAGAATTGATTAGCTTTTTAGTTACCGAACGAAACATTGCAGCTCAACTCTCATCCAATAAATGTTACTTTTGATATGAAACCAGGTCTCAAATTTTAAATTCTGTCCATTTTATTACAGTATTCCAACAATAAATGTTCTTTTGGCGCTGTTTAATGTGTAGTGGCTAGGGGTGTGACGAGATCTCGTGGCACAAGATCTTGCGATATTCCGATGTGTCCCGCGAAATCTGACTGGTCTCGCGGAACGTGACGATATCATGTAAACATTTTGCAGTGTTTACATTAGAGCTGCATGACTGATAGTTAAAATATCACGATCTCTATTCAAACACCCACGCGATCTTATTCATGAATGACAACGATTCAGCATTGTCTATTACAACTGTTTCACGCGCTCCACTGACTCTTACGATGTGAAAGTTATTGAAGACATTCAAATCTGCATTCTTACTGCTGCTGTTTCAGAAAGCAACAGTCTTTTTAACCACATAATCATCATTATTTCTTTGTTACAGACATTTAAATAACATAAGTGCTAGGATAAAAGCTTATAGTTTGGATATAAACACTTATTGTCTACAGTAGCGATCAAAACGAAAGTAACTTATCTTCTAACATGTCTGTAGTGTAACGCTTATCCTCTTTCGCCAGGAGGTGGCTTCAACTGCACGTTTAAAAAAAGTATTTGTCATTGAATTATATATTCAAGAGATTCCAATAGTGAAACAAGTCTTTATTAATTGGGACACTGGCTTCTTCATTTTTTTTTTTTTGTTAAAATTTTGACTTGAGCAATGAACTTTCTGTCAGAACCACTAGTAAATTACATAATTTTGTTTAGATTTCTAATTCTTTATTTCTTCAAAATCGTGATCTCCAGTTTATAAAAGAAAATTGTTTTTCAGTTTATCCAGAATCATGCAGCATTAGTTTGTTTATTACTGAATATAATTCATTAAAATATAAGTTTAATTTTGAGTTTAAGTACAAGTTCATATCAAAATGCACCTACATTTTTTTGCATTTGTGTTTTTTTGTTGTTGTTGAATAAAATACTATTTTCCCCTATATATTTCATCATTGAGGATTTCTTTAAAAAAGTTAAATCCTGTCTCGTATTCGTGAGCCCAATCTAGTGTCTCGTCTCATCTCGTGAGATAAGTGTTTCGTCACACGCCTAGTAGTGGCAGATCGCTGTAGTGCCTAAGTTCAAGAGAAGCAGCAGCGCGAAGCACACGTTAACTAGTGATGCTCCGATTGATCGGCAACCGATCATGATCGGCCGATATTGGCTAAAAATAGCTTGATCGGCGAACCCCAAAAGCGCCGATCAAAAAAGCCGATCACTTGACGTAAATTACTCGCGCAACCTTTTCCACACGTGCATGCACGGCGCACAGGTAAACAACAGCAGAGCGGAGCTTACCAGTGGCAACATGCAACATGAGTACTAAATTCTTTATTAGTTTTGTAAGGGTAGTCTTGTTATTGGGCATGTGACTAAGTTGTGCGTTTACAGAGCGCTGACTGTAGTTTTGCCGGAGAAGTATACTTTCGGTTTCATTCTGAGTGGTGAATGTGCGTGCTTGAATGTAAATGAATGTATCTTTCTATACCCGTCATATTGCATTAATGTTACCGCTGTATGTCTGATTGTTGTCATCAGTTCATGTTGTAGTTCAGTCCATATAGAATGAGGAGAAACGGTGCGCGTGTAATTCACGTGCGTATGTTTAGCGCCATTTTATCGCATCGTAATTCTAATGAACGCATATAGATGTTACTGAGGTGAATGTTTATGTTTCCTATATACAGACAGATTCTGATATATCATATTTAATTCAGCCTAAACCACATTTTACTACCTTTATCCTAATGACTGCAATGCTGGATAATATAATCCTTACATCATCTTAAAAAGCAGCTACAAATAACAAGCAAAGAACATTTACAATATCAAAGAACATAGCCTAGTCTAGTGCGAGGTGCACTTTAATATAAATAAATCTCTTCCCCATGCGGCGCGTTAAGGCGATGTGGCCACTCTATGCGTGTGTTTATATCACGACAAGTTTCTGAAGCATCCTAGAACCGACTCTCTGCACTGCATCGCTAAAGTTAGGCGCCTTTTTGGCGGATAATAATAATAACCGTCTTGCTATCGTCAAACCCTGGAGAAAAAAAACAGCATATGCTGCTTAGGTATGTTTTGGTGCTGGGATGCTGGTTTATGCTGGTCCTTTGCTGGTTCATGCTGGTTCTTTGGCTGGTTAATGCTGGTCCTTGACCAGCAACATGACCAGCTTAAACCAGCAAAGGACCAGCATAAACCAGCTTAAACCAGCATCCCAGCACCAAAACATACCTAAGCAGCATATGCTGTTTTTTTCAGCAGGGAAGGCATCAGCAACTGGAGATATCTCTAACTATTGTTGATACACAATACGTCTCCAACCCTAACTTGGTGGTTCTTCAAGATCTTGACTGTAGCCTATTTCTAGAGTTTTTTCTTTCTTCAATATAGTAAATTTAGAGTTAGTTTCATTTCTACAAATGGTGCTAACTCTGCTAGATAATAGATCAAAGATTCCCATTCCCCTGCCATTCTGTGATCGGCAATCGGCAGATCATGATCTTGGTGATCGGTAATCGGTGATCGGCCCCAAAAATGCTGATCGGAGCATCTCTAACGTTAACTGTCTCTCTGCTTTAATAACAGTTAAACAATCAAATAAATATGAATGAACATCTGAAGGTATGTTAAAAGAGAGGGCAACTTACCGAAATCCAAATTCTGTCTCAGTCAGTGTTTTAACCATAAAAAGATGTCCGTATATAAGCTTTGGAAACAATATGTTAGGTATTGTCACATTTACCTCTGAGAAAACCCATTCGGTCACCATAAACTTGTTAGTCAGCTACAAAAATGAACTCTATATCTAAATATATTCACCATACAACATATTCATTAGAATTTTTCTGTTCAATGTTTAATTTATGTTTGAATGAATTTGTCAAGTTTTTATGACAGTCACCATTTAAATGTTTATATTAAAAAATAATAATTGATGTAGAAATGTAATTGTAACTTTATGAAAACAGCATTGAACTTTCAATATTATAGTAATGCAGTACCAGCTGACTCTCGTGTATAATTTACAGCATTAGTTGAGAGGATTTTTTTCCCATGAAAATTTGGCATGTATTGTACCTGATATATATCCAAAATAATCAACATTGAATTGGAAATGGAATCAAATTGCAAGATTGTGAATCTGAATTTTAGCAGTCATGATTACTCCAGTCTTTAGTGTCATATAATCCTTCAAAAATGATTCTGATATGCTGATTTGGTGCTCAAAAAAATAATAATCAATAATAAATGTTAATGCGACCTTGGTGAGCAAAAGAGACTTCTTTCAAAAATATAGAAAAAAAAACTTTTTGTTTCTGAACCTTTAACTGGTAGTTTGTTTGAATAAACCTAAGTAGTCTTTGAATAAATCTTGTAATGCTGTTAAATAATAAAACAAATTGTTTGCAATCACTGCAGCCATAAAAATGATTCCATCTCTTCCATCTAATTTGAAACTGCATGCATAATAATTATAAAATGCGCTCTGTTTGGATTTCATGTTGTCTGCTCTTTTCCACATCAGATCAGTCATCGAGTGGAACTAGACCTTGGTATTGGAGAAGTCTTTGCTATTTTTAAAATGAGAGGTTATCCCATCTGTGAGTTAAAATGCCCTTAAAATGTCAAAACATTTTGGTACATTGTGGTATTTGAAATGACAGCAAATCAAGTGGAGTCATTCGGGTCCATCACACTTTAGGCTAATGAATATTCTACCAAGATGAACAAAAAACTCTTGTTCTGCTGTGCATTAGTGAAATGCCACCTTGAAATGAACTATTACAGCTATCTGTCTGTGCTTGAGAACTAGAGAGCTTTGGTGAGAGAAGTCTTTGTGACTGCTAGTGTCTGGTGTGCAGTGTGTGGGTGACATCAGATGTGTCTTTTTTCACAATTGAATTTTACATCCTACATGTATATTTAATTTCAGTTTTTATTTGCATTTGTGATGACTAGTCCTCTCACATCAGACAAGTAGGTCTGAATCACACCTGTAGGGTTGGCTGGAAGCAAATGAAGGTTCCTGGTTTAGCTCTGCCAAATAAGCTGTTTAGCCCTATGTAGGCTGGGTTGAGGATATGAGGTTTCATAGGCGTGATGTGGGCGGTGTGCAAAGAGAGGAATCCTGAGACCTCTAAGCCAGCTATCTGGACAAGAGTGAACGTCTGCCGACTAAAGCACCCCCCCCCCCCCACCAAAGGGATTCTTTCCACCGCTTGTCATACATAGCTGTGCTGCAGTGCAACATGCCTTAATAGTGGCCAACTGCTTACGTGTTCTCATCTGTATTATGTTTAACAATTTTAAGCTTTTTTGTCAATGTCCTGTATCCCAGTGGTCATTTCCTTGAATCAGGTGCTTTTATCTGAATGGGTGAGCGAGTCAGAGGTGTCTTTTGTTTGGAGGCCTAATACTAATTGGAAAAAAATTAAACTCTCGCTATGAAGGAGAAAAAAGGCTGTAGTTAGTAGTTGCTGTATGCTTTACACTCTGAATGTCTCCTCCGGTGATTTGAAAGAGGGTTATTTTTAACCTCAATTAGCTTTGCGGCTGGACAACACATTCTGCTGTCAGTGACATTTCAGTCAGGTCTTGGGAGTCTATATTTAATATTTTCAGTGATGTGATTGGGATTGTTCTTAGAATTTGTAAACGCGTTCGAATTTCTATGGCTCTTGAAATGTAAGTTGGGAGTGAAACTGGATGTTCTCTTTAGAGAGAACATTTGTGGTCAAAAGTCAAAAGTTTTTAAAGTCTCTTCTGCTCACCAAGCCTGTTATTTGATCCAACGTACAAAAACAGTAACATTTTGAAATATTTTTGCTATTTAAAATAAATAGCAAAAATATATTCTATTTGAATATATTTTAAAATGTAATTTATTCCTGTGATCAAAGCTAAATTTTCAGCATCAGAAATCACTACTTTTATTTACCACGGATACTTTAAACTGAAGACATTTGTAATGTTACAAAAGATTTTTATTTTAGATAAATGATCTTCTGAACTTTCTATTCATCAAAGAAACATGAAAAAATTCTACTCAATTGTTTTCAATAATAATACATGTTTTTGTGCAGCAAATCAGAATATTAGAATTATTTCTGAAGGATCATGTGACTGGAGTAATGATTCTAAAAAATTCAGCTTTGAAATCACAGGAATAAATTGCATTTTAAAATATATCCAAATAGAGAACAGTTATTTTAAATAGTAAAAATATTTCAAAAGGTGACTGTTTTTGCTGGACGTTGGATCAAATGCAGGCTTGGTGAGCAGAAGAGACTTCATTAAAAACATTAAGAATCTTAATGTTCAAAAACTTGAAGGTCAACATGTTAAAGTATGAAGGACAATAATCAACACTAACAGTCTCTTTACGTTTAGGCAAAACCATGGGCTAGTAGACTATATTCCTTGGTATTTGAAAAAATGGGATGTATTGAATTTAAATGGCTTATGTAGAGATTTATGTGGTCACTCAAGTAACGCATTTAAAATTTTAGTATTGCATTGTTTTAGTATTAAACAGTATAGTACAGTACAACGCAATGTTTCATTCTATTTGTTTGGACGATAAACATCTACAGAAATCTGCACAATCTCATAGATAAATAGTGGACTAGAATTCATGGGTACCGAAGACGTCACTTACACTATGCTTGCTGCCATATTTGTGTCCGATATATCAGACACATCACATCTAAATGCGATTTAATAATATATTGAAATAAGAAATTACTTTTTACTACCTTTTTACTTATGCTTTACTGATGTTTCAGGTTTTTAGTTGATATGCTTTTAAATTTTATGCCATAAATATGTATGTAGGCTGTGTAATTTCACAGTATAACTACCTTGTGCACCTCCATTAAACCACTTGTGCAGCCAGTCACAATTCACAATGGTACAATTTACTCAGGATAATGGTTTGTGTGTAACTTGTGTGCCTTTTTTTGTATGACAAATTATTTTTAGAGTAATTGTACATAATTAGTTTTAGCAAAACAAATATAATTTTTTGAGAACCTTTTTACATGTATATACCTTACTGCAGACTTGGCAATGGCAAACTACGTAGTACAATAGTTTAGCATTTTATTATTGAATTTTCATAATTCACTAAACCTCTGGCCACCGCTTAATCTAAAACCCTTTCGACCAGTATTCATTAAAATACACACTGAAGCAAATAATTTACCGGCATCTGTATGCACTGTAAGTCACTATTTTCTGCATTAGCACGGTTTTGAACCTAATGGTTGAGTACTTTCTCGTTTGCTAAATCCTTGGATTTATGAGTTGACCGGTTTAAAATGTGAACGCAAAAAACAGCTTCTTTTCATTTTAAGGCTTTGTTTTCATTATAATGCACTGATTCACATTAGTAGTCAATAATTAATTATGATTCCACTACTCTTGTTGTGCCGAAAAAAAAAAAAAGCATCCTTGCTGTGAAAAGCACCCATCATGTGAACAACACCGGTACGCTAAAGGCTATATGCACACTGGCCGACTTCAAGCACTGTTGACAAAATATTCAGGGCATATTGTGTCCTTGTTGTGAACCTTCTGGGAGTGTTTTGTTGATCTTCCTCTGGTAGTTGTGGCTGCTGTGACCATAGACTGAAACAGGTAGCACGGACACATAGGTAGTGACGTCACATGGTCCGTATGAATATGATCAGGTTAGTCATTAGTATGACTATTTTCCCCTCAGCAAAAACAGAATGCCTAGACCTTTAAAATAATTGATGCAAGTAGGATTATTACCTGTAGAGGGAGGCAAAACTCCAGAAATCTGCTTGTTCTGCATTGTGAGGTTAATGACAGAAATGCATGTGTCAGTGTGTCTGTGTACAGTGCCTTGTGAAAGTATTCATACCTCTTTAATTTGTCACATTTTATGTTGCAGCTTTATGTTAAACTGCTGAAAAAGTGTTTTTTTTTTTTTCACATCAAGCTACACTTCATACACTATAATAACAGACAAAGCAAAAACAGATTTGTGACAGCTTTGTAAATGTGTTAAAATTAAAAACTGGTACATTTGCATAAGTATTCATACTCTTACAACCTTTAAAGTCTTTGGGTATGATGCGACGAGTTTTGCACATCTGCATTTGGCAATTATCTGCCATTCTTCTCCTCACCTCTTCACCTCTCAAGCTCGGTCAGCTTGGATGAGGGATGGCAGACATTATCGGGTTTCTCCAGAAATGATTGATTGGGTTCAAACCCAGATTTCACCTAAAGACATTCACAGAGTTGTCTATAAGCCACTATTGCTATGTGCTTAGGGTCAGTGTCCTGATTGAAGGAAAGTAAACCTTCTGCCCAGGTTCTGAATGCTCTGGACTAGGTGTTTATTAAGGCTCTCTATATTTCACTGTGTTGAGCTTTCCTTCTACTCTGACGAGTTCCCCAGTCCCTGCTGCTGAAAAACAGCCCCACAGCATGAGGCTGCTACCACCACACTTTACTGTTGGGATGCTACTGTGCAGGTGATGAGCAATGCCTGGTTTCCTCCATATGATGCTTGGATTTGGTTCATCAGACCAGAGAAGCTTGCTCTCACAGTCTAAGAGTTTTTTTAAGTGCTTTGTTGCAAATTCCAAGTGGGAATGAGGAATGAGTTTAGCCACACTACCATTTTTTTATTTCTCATACTTATTCTCATGTAAAATATACTATAAGAAATGTAGATTGTAAATATTTATTGTATACAGATATGTATAAGAAAGCACAAATAATATAACTTTGAGGAAAAAGAACAAGAATTATAAATTGTTACATACCTATATTATGTTGTGCAATATTTTTTTATAATAAACATTTGTCACAAACATAAGTTCGCTTTTCAGTCGCTTTTGCAACTAAATAAATTGGTCTCATTTTCATCTTCTCTTTAAGATGCTTCATGACTGTCCTAAAGCTAGACGAGAAGTGGAGCTGCACTGGCGGGCGTCTTCGTGTACTCACATTGTCCGGATCATTGACGTCTATGAAAATCTGTACCAAAACAGAAAGTGCCTTCTTATTGTAATGGAGTGGTGAGTCTTCAGCTTCGTCATCATCTTTTGATGTCTTCAGTTGTATAGAGAGCAAAATGCCCTTTTTTTTTTTGTGGTCATTTCTATATTTTACTTCCTTTTTGGACAACTTTCCATTTATAAGCAATTTATGATTCTGTGAGTATGAATGTTCTATGAACAAACAGTTGACCTAGAGCAACCCTAGATTAGGTTCTTTGCTCCATGGTAAATGCTGATCACCATTATGATCAGGCATCATCTTTATTTCCTGGATCATCCCAACCTGTTGTGTCCCTTATTTTTTAACTATCTTAGCTGTAAAATTGCCAGATTGTTAAAATCATCAGGCAAGTCATTATGAAATAAATTCAATTTAGTGTTTGATCACTAACATTTGGCCAATTGCAGTTTGCATTTCATGAGCAATATAATGACTTGACATTTGCAGTGCACCCTGCATTGTGTCTGTTTGTGTCCTAAATTGCATTGTCATGAAAACCTTGATTCATTTAGTTACTCCTTTTACACAGCCCCTTAACTCATTTGTAATGTTATGCTGAGGTTTCAGTGCCTCATCTGTGTGATTAGTTTACCAGCAGGTTTTTGGAGGTTACTTACGGTAAACACTTGCACACCTATGTGCCCCTTTCATGTTTGAGTAAATTCAGAAGTCCCCTGTCTGATGACGTACCTACTTGGTGATCTCTCCTTTACATAGACTACATGTAGTTGCAGAACCAGACGCCGTTGTTTCCCACACTTGCAACATGTATGCTAGCTGGTGCCATCCTTCTCTGCCTATCACCATTGTGTGCTCCTCAGCAAGGCAGTTGAACCCAGGTTGCTACATTGGGACGGTCCCTTCTGTAATCAAAATGCAAGTTGCATGGATGCAAGTTCTCGTATAATGACACAAAATAATAATGTTTTGGTTAAGTCTGCAATAGACTACCTAACTTGCAAACTACTGATATGATTATTTAAAAGAGTTCAGGGAAGACAGAATGGCATTGGTGTAAAAGTAGAAAAAAGTGTTTTTGTACTTTGCACATACAGTTCACCTACATAGAACTCTTTATTTATAAATCTGTCTGATCTTTCTGAGTTCATCTGAAACATTCACAGAAACTTGACAACTCTAACACAGTTTCGCTTTTGAAATTTGAACTCGAGATGTTATCAACTTAATGTTCTTGAAGCTAGTCTAATGACAGGAATGCATTAATCATGAAATAGTGCTGTTAAAATTTGTGCTTTTAATGCCAGTTTATTTAACACGGGTGGCGCTAGGGTTGACCACCTCACTCACAACTGCTTCTGTTTTTTTTTTTCTTGACAAGAAGTGTGTTAATTTAGTCACAATGTCTTTACAACCACAATGCACACTCCAACTTAATTTTAGCCCTGGTCAAATGAGTGCGGGAAAGGTAACGGGTGACAAGGAGCTTCAGTAGAACATCAGTGAACTGTGGTCAGATGAGGTGTTGTCAGGCTATATGTCAGTAAAAACTAATTTACCTTTCCTGTCAGTTGTTATACTGTGCTTGTAGTATGCATGCTTCAATTTCACACATAAATGCGCCAGCTCACGCTGTAGCCTGTTTCATTTTATATTAAAGCGTGAATGAATCTACGAGCATGTGTGTCAGATGCGTGTTACATTCAACAGCAGCAGTTCTTAAGTAATAGCTGTCAAATAAGCTAATAACCCAGCTGCTGTGATGTTGGTTAATCAAAGAACAAAAGAAAAAAGAGGAAATTAATAACTTTTGTAGCTTTAAGGATTCAACTAAATTGAATTTAGTATTTAGTGTTTGATAGCTTTATTCAATTTCTGTATATTTAACAATCTAACATTATTAAATGTTAAAATTTATATCTCTTTGAATAATAATGTAATGTTGAATGGCTATAGTCACTGGTTAAATATTAAAGGAACACGCCACTACTCCCCAAGAGTTAAACGGTTGAGTTTTACCATTTTCGAATCCATTAAGTTGATCTCCAGGTTTGGCGGTAGCACTTTTAGCATAGCTTAGCATAGATCATTGAATCTGATGAGACCTAATGATATTCTTCATATTATATAAAACTTGTCCTAGTATATAAAACTTGTCTCTTCCATAGTTATTTTGTGTACTAAGACTGACAGGAACTGAAAAGTTGCAAAAGTATGCCGATATGGCTAGGAACTATACTCTCATTCCAGCGTAATAATCAAGGAACTTTGCAGCCGTACCATGGGTCAGCAGGTGCAATGATATTACGCAGCACCTGAAAGTGACCGGCACTAAGGTTGTGTAGTTGCAGACGGTTGCATAATATCAGTACGCCTGCTGCACCCATGGTACAGCAGCAAAGTTTCTTGATTATTATTCCATTATGAGAGTATAGTTCCTGTAACTACAGAAGAGTCAAGTTTTAAATTTGAAAAATATCAAAAATCTTTGGTCATTTTTGAGTGGGATGTTAATGGTCTAATCAGATTTAATGATCTATGCTAAGCTATGCTAAAATTAATCTTGGTATCAGTGATACTCGTCTTCAGTCAGAAAAAAATATTTAACAAATATTAAAAATAAACTGTCCTATGTTGTTTCTACCTTAGTTAGAAAATTGAATGAAAAATTATTGCAATATAAAGGTATATTTAAAAATGGGATAAATCGTGATTTAATATCAGAAAAAAATGTGTTTTTTTTTTTTTATCGATTTGACAGCATTTGACATGTCATTTTCTTAATGTAAAATAAATGAACTCATACTCCAAAGACTGTATAGGAATTACTCATTGGACTGGTAATGCCACCCCTAATTGTGTATTCAAAATATATATATATATATATATATATCTATCTATATCTCTCTCTCAGACTGTGCTCTAAATGCGTAATATTTTCATAGTAAGCAATACTAAATGAAGTCAATTCGTGACACCATCTTGTCTAGTTTCGACATGATTTGGCTATCTGAAATGCATGCTTTCACTGAAAACATCAAAGTGACACGCTTGTGACATCTCCATTCAAGTGTTTGATCTTGAACTCGCACACCTTTATTCGTATCAGATATGATGATGTGAGGATCAGAAATCACACCTCCCTTTTTCCATTTCTTTGATTTGATAGTTCTCAGGGTGTCACGTATGCGCTGACTCGCACATTTTCTTTACCGCCTGCTTTGTAGGAAGTCAAAAACTGGGCTTGTCACCACTGTTATTTACCAGCAGATGTGAGTAATGTGAGAATTCTTAGAGTTCTTTAAGATATTCATTGATTAATTCTTTTTTGTTATAGTCATCAGAGATGATGCACAAAGAAATGGACCAGGATGATGCACTAGATGTTTAATGAGCCACTTTCATAGTCATTGATCTTTTTCAAATATAAAGCAACACAACTTCCTGGAAAGGCTTTGGTATCTTTTTTTAATTAGTGCTACATGATAGGGGTGGGCGTTACACCGGTGTCATAGTCAGCACCGGTGTGACATTGCGCCACGACATGGATTTTTCTAATACCGTTAATACCGTGATAAATCAATTATGTGCCTCGAACGGCTGCATTTACATCAATAATAGCTAATTCTAAATAATAAGGCATTACATTTTCTTCAAAAGTTCAATTGTGGTCTGAATACCTGTCCTTATACTATATATCTTGTTGTAAATAAAAAAAAGTAAAACATATTCGTATCAGCTTTGCAGGTAGTAGGTAAAAGGGGAGTGGCCATTAAACGACTGGTGAAACACCGTGAAGAAAGGTCGGGCCTGTAGCCTATACCAGGGGTGGAGTGGCAATCGGGACGACCGGGACTTTTCCCGGCGGCCGGCCGAAGGGTTTACACAGCGGATCACAAATTGAGCGGGCGCGAGGCGAACGCGACCGGCCTGTTTAGTTTTACTTTGGATTTTTCAATAACGCACACTCTGTGTAAAGGGAGCAGCACATCTTATAACGTTAATAGATATTTGTCAGTGAGTACAAGATTACAGCAAGTCCTCCAGTCTATGTTTGTAATCTCTCTTTACTACATTACTGTGCAATGACATTAACTCCAGCAGCTCGTGTTGGATGCAGGGTTGCCAAGTCCGCATTTTTCCCCACAGAATTGGTCTACTTTTAAACTGTTGCTATGGGTTGATTTCCCCCAGTTATTTAAAGGTTTTAAATATTGAAGAAATAATTTTTTTTTTTTGTTTTGTTGTACACTAAGTAGGGATGTTAACCGATGACCGTTTGACCGGTGGTTGACCGTATCAACGTTAACCGGTCAAAGTTGTCGTTAGTCGGTTAAAAAAAAAAAGTGCCGGTGCGTCTTTTACGCATTCTGAAGGTGCCTGTTTTATCCATTGGTTTTATCATGTTGCAGTCTATTAGGCAACATTCCGCATAAGATGGGCTTAGATTTGGAAATACATTACATCTACATTTCAGTGGTAACCGATAAGGTGATGATGATCATCATCTTTCTTTATTATGGTTAGCACTGTTACCTCAACTAAAGCGGCGTCTCTTCGGAGCTGTCATTTTCTTAAATGAGCCGTGGCAATGTTTCAAATGAGCTTCTAACCAAAACAAACGTCTTTATTTTCAAAGCGATCACCTTGTACCCAAACCATTTGAAACTAAGGAGCCATTTGTCCTACGATTACATACAACAAGCTCTTCGGCGCCGCGTTTGCGGGACTCATGTTTCGCGCTGTAGTGGATTTTAAAAAAGTGACGTGAGTGGCAGTGTGTGTGTGTGTGTGTGTGTGTGTGTGCGGGAGGCAGAGCGGCAGAGAGATGCGACAGAGTTGCGAAATTGCAGGTGCGGCTCGAAATGGCTGTTATTTCAAATAGCGTACCATATTAAACTAATCGGTTAACCGGTTTCAACCGGCTAATGAGGCTCGGTGGTCGGTCAAGAAATTTTTTAGTTTTCGCCATCCCTAACACTAAGTAAGATCTTTAGGTTTTTTGCTAAATAAATATGTTAATAATGCATACTCTCCCATGTCTCTTTGATAAGGATACCTAGCATTTACTTATTATATTATAAAAATATTAACTTTATTCACATACTAAAGGGACAGGACAGGCTGCTCCTCCCAAAATGTACCAAAAAAGTAATACCGTGAAATTATACCGTCACCGTTCAAAAGATGAAAAATGCTGTGATATTAATTTTAGGTCATATCGCCCACCCCTACTACATGACTAGAGAAAATTGTGGGAGAAGGGCTTTGGTTTTGCCTTAAACTTTAATATTGATAATGCGTTTTTGATTTTTGTGCCACCCCTTTGTCTATTCGACTGTCCATGGGAAAAAATAAAAATGTGGAAGTTTGATCTGTAGTTTTTAACAAAAGCCCTGGAGTTGTCGAAAATCCGCCAAATTCACTGTAAATTCACTGCCAATTCAACAAAAAATGTAAAGACACTGACAGTCAACATTATGACTTAGCGGAAGTCATTTTGTGGAGGGTCAAGAGAAAGGTTGGCTACACCAGAAGTGTCTTCATATAAATGTACCGAACTGAACAGAGATGACACAACTCTGTGTTGTCTACTTGACCTCTCCTTCCTCCACATTTCTACACAATAAAATCTAACTTTTTTTTATATTCCTTTTTGAAATTAATTTAGGAGATTTGACTCTTTCCATGTCAAGGTTGCTCTTTGTTAGGTGCAAAAATAAATCAATACATATCTTTGCTTCTGTTTTATAGTTCATTGTCTCCTATTAAAAGCAATATTGTTGCATGGTTGATACAAGATTTCATGCATCATTTTGATGTAAGAGACTAATAAGGAAGTGTGGTGTTTCTTTAGAAACCGTTGATTCTTTCTCTGTTTGTAAGACGGAAATGAGTGTCTGAGGAGCCTTCATACATGAGTGATGGTGTGGTATTAGTGGCATATGGGGTATCGTTAACATCTTATAGAATCATCCATATGTAACTGCTGGTAGTTGTAATGCAAATATTAAAACAAACAAAAGAGATTGCGGAGATCATGAATAGATTACAAGAAATCAGGCCAGAGACATCCAGCTACTCAGCACGCAGGAAACAGAATCTACAGGTCATCAGAACTGAATGTGCTACAGGTTATGAAAATGGAAAATGCAACACTGATGTTCAGCTTCAAATATGGCTTTTCTAAGAAATATTACACGCAGAAAAGATGGTGCAACCCAACCCTGTAGTGGGGCTTTGGTGTTTTGTACCATAAATCACATGCTTTTAAAATTCAGCGCTTAAACTTAACACCTTTTTTTTTTTTTTCTTTTTTTTTTTTTTTGTCAGCTATGGTATATGCCGACTGTCGGATGGGACACGAAGCGTCTGGGGTTTAGTGAGATGTGGAACGTGATGTGGTTGATCATAGCCCCTATCGCAGTGTGAGTTGGGCTTTCTCAGTCAAACTCATACTGTTTTTTTCTATATCTGTCAGACATTTGATGATTTCATCTGAAACTTCTAGGTGAGCTGTAGAAATGAAACTCGACTCATGTGAGAACAGCCTGATTCTTTGCATTTACATAGATGTACATGGTTATCAGCAGTTTGTGCCCCCTTTTACATTATAGTGCTTTATCATTACAAAAACGGATGTGCTAGCAGCATGCCAAGGAGACACTATTTTGTAAGTCCAGTTATCAAATTTATAACCATGCAGATTCTGTTCTCTTTTTTTTTTTTTGGGTCTTCCTATTTTCTGATGAGAGTGAGTCTTTCTAAGCCCACTGACCCAATTTCTCGCAACTGGCAAGTTTTCAAGAAATGGAGCTCACCCGACTTGCACACCTAGCAGTGGTTTTTGAGTATAATCGGAAATGATAACCACAATGATGACACAGGGACAAAGGTGAAAAGATCCCCCCTTCATGTGGTTTTGTTTTAAATGCATTTGAACAAGCCATTTTTGTTAGCTTCAGCACGTATATTTCTGGCACTCGGATATCATAACTATCAATGCTTTTAGAGGAAACCTTGGCATGGCTACCAGTCGCCATTTCTTTTTTAAATACGCTGTTTTACATTCAGCCAAATGTGGTGGTTTTGTAATAATAATAGTAAATGGCCTTATAGGAACCTATGTCTTAATGGTATTACATAATAGTGCTTTATTTCTAAAATTAATCGCAGTTAATCCCTCCTAACATTAAAGTTTTTATATATACTTTTATATTGCATTAATTTCACTTTCAATCTTCAAATTAATGTAGAAACAACATAAAGACAGTATATTTTCAATATTTGTTTGATGGATTTTTTTTATGACTGAAGGTGAGTATCAATGATACCACTACTACTGATGTCTCTAGGAAATTGTTTTTTCCCCCTAATATTTAACCATTGACTATATCTATTTAACATCACAGTATAATTTTAACATTTGTTAGACTTTAAAAAAATAACTAATTAAAGTGAAGTTTAAACAAACATCACCTAAATCCATTATAATAAATGCCATATTTACCTGTGCCCTTCAGCAAGTAAAAAAATTATCAAACACTGAAGTCTAAATTAAATATAGATGAATCCTTAAAGCTACAAAAGTTATTGATTTCCTTTTTTTTTCTTTTGTTCATTGAGTAAAAGAAATCATAGCAGCTGGGTTATTAGCTTTTTTGGCTGCTATTACTTTAAGACCTTCCTCTGCTGAACGTGACGTGGATCTGACACGCATGCTTATTTTCATTCGCACTTTATTATGAAATTATTCAGGCTACGGAGCACACCACCGTATTTGTGCATGAAATTGAAGAGCAGATACTATGAGCAGAGTGTAACGGCTGAAAGGAAAGCTAAATTAGTTTTTACTGATATACGGCCTGACTGCAGTTTATGTTCTACTGAAGCTCCCATGTCACTTCGCGCTCGATTGTCTAGCGCCTGGCGCTGAAGTGTTGTTGGCGTGCACATCTGAAAAGTCTCCTGTTTGATGTAGTTGTTAAGATGTTCTGCAATTAAAACACACTTTGTCAAGAAAGAAGAGACAGAAGCAGCAGTTGTGAGTGGGGTGGCCAACCCTAGCTCCGCCCCTGCGTAAAATGTTTTTTTTTAACGTCGTTAAACTGGAAAAAGTAATCACCTGCGTTAACACACTAACTTTGACAGCACTACTTTATGTATTTATTTCATTTTATATTCTTTTTTTCCTACCATTATGACATTACTTAATATATTGTGATATGTCTGTTGATTTTTGCTTTGTGTTTGTTTTAAAGCATGGATGGTGGTGAGCTGTTCAGTCGGATTCAGGACAGAGGGGACCAGGCATTCACCGAGAGAGGTAACTGCATTGTTCACTAGGGATGTAACAATGTAATCAATATCGTGGTATTTCAATAGTTCTTTTTCAGGGCAAAAAGTGTAGTTTTTAAAATATATTTAAACTTATTATTCTAACATAAAAGGTCTTTTAGTTGTGCACACTATTAAGCTTAATCCCTTCAAGTTTTTGCTGCACGTTTCAAAGTGAAGCACGCACTTCGTTCAGGCGATCAGCTCGTGATCCAGTGTTTTCCACACCTCAGAACGGTTCAGTTCACAGTGAATGCAGTGAATACATTTATTGCGTGTGCTGTAAGTTATGCTTTATTTTCACGGTGGATGATTACAGCATTTCACTAGTTTTGTAGTGCTAAGCGTATTTCTAAGTCTGTTTTTACTGAAGCTGGAGTTTTCAAAATAAAAGCTCTACTGCTGTTTCCATCAAAATTTAATCTTAAAAAATGCAGTGTGAATTGCTGACAGCTAGAAGTGTCTCTTTCAAGTGTGGAAATTATGAAATACCTATGAAATATTCATTTTCATGTATTTTACAGTGCAATTGTTTGACAGTATGGCTATTACTGCCATACAAATAACAATAATAAATTATGATTATTCTAATTTGTTTGGCGGCTTAAAACACCAGTGTGAATGTAATTCAGACTGAGACCGTATACCACAAATAAAAAAAGAGAAGAAAAAGTGCCCTTTTAAGTTCAGGTACAAATCAGTTCACTTTTCTATCACTTAAGTTTTCTTAATTAAGAACATTGGTTGGAGCTCTCAAAGTGCGTTAGAATAATTTAACTTTAAAATGTACAATGTTTTTCTTTTCTTTTTTTTTATATTTTTTATATGGTAAAATAATAAATAGGCTACCACTATACTTAATATTTAAATCTTTTTGTTCTGTCTTTTCAGAGGCTTCTGATATCATGAAGAGTATAGGAGAGGCTATTCAGTATTTACATGCAATAAACATTGCACACAGAGATGTCAAGGTAATAATGTTACAAAGACCACTATTGAAACAAAGAAATAAATGAAAATGATTTCGCCTTCGTCGTTTTATTAACGCAGTATGCCTGAAAATCCACATTGCAGCCAGAGAACCTTTTATATACCTCTAAAAGGCCCAACGCCCTTCTCAAACTGACAGACTTTGGGTTTGCAAAAGAGACAACCTCACTCAACTCTCTGGCCACCCCTTGCTATACTCCTTATTATGTTGGTAAGATATTAGAATTATCAATTAATAGATATTAGGATGGCCATTTGATCCCACTCATGGAACCTTTCCATTTTCATCTTTTTCATGTTATAGCCCCAGAAGTTCTTGGTCCAGAAAAGTATGACAAGTCCTGTGACATGTGGTCTTTGGGTGTCATCATGTATATTCTGTAAGTGAATCTGTCTCGTATGTTGTGCATACACCATTTTTATCTGTCTAGGCCTCTTTAAATAGGATTTTGACCTTGTGAAGTGTTTGATTTATAGCTCAACTCTCACTTTCCTCAACTTCTAGGCTCTGTGGTTACCCACCTTTCTATTCCAATCACGGCTTGGCTATATCCCCCGGTATGAAGAAACGAATCCGCATGGGGCAGTATGAGTTTCCAAATCCTGAATGGTCAGAAGTTTCAGAGGAAGGTATTTGTCAAGTTCCTGTTTTATAAAAACAACTTGAGAAAGCGTTCTTAGAATGCTGTTATCTTCAAGTCATTTGTTTTGTGTTTCTAAGAATGATTATAAGATTTGAGTGACTCACGCTTCCTATTTTTGTAGCCAAGCAGCTCATCAGAACATTACTGAAAACTGAGCCGACGCAAAGGATGACCATCACAGAGTTTATGAACCACCCCTGGATCAACGTGAGTGGATATTAGCATCATTATATGGATTCTGTTGATCTAGACGAATTGTTTCCCTTTCTACGCTAGATTTGACTTACTATTGTTATCTACGTGGCTATA
This sequence comes from Garra rufa, assembly GCF_049309525.1. NCBI lineage: Eukaryota > Metazoa > Chordata > Actinopteri > Cypriniformes > Cyprinidae > Garra > Garra rufa. The sequence goes on from NC_133380.1 coordinate 20,473,279, forward strand.
GCAATCAATGGAGGTTCCACAGACGCCCCTGCACACCAGCCGTGTTCTGAAAGAAGAGAAAGACACATGGGAAGATGTCAAGGTGAGGCCTCCCACAACAAAAAAGTTCTTAGAATGTCACTCCACCTCAGATCCATATCTTCATTCTGTTTAATTCTGGGTTTACAGGAAGAAATGACTAGTGCCTTGGCAACAATGAGAGTCGACTATGAGCAAATCAAAATCAAGAGGATTGAAGACTCGTCCAATCCCCTGCTGATGAAAAGGAGAAAGAAAGCCAACAATTTGGCTCCTGAAAACGAGGAGCCCGCTTGCTAAGGACACATTCACTCTTGTCGCACATGCACACATACACACACATTTTACACTCGTACATCAGTTGAAAAGTTTGATTTGAAGAATGCAATAACTCGACAAAAAAGTTAAAGCAAGAGATTTTTTTTTTAAGTGTTTCTTTTTAATCACTCAAAATCTGTAACTAATACACCACTTTGCTACCAAAACGAAGAGGCTGTACAATTATGATACAATACAATTTGGAGTTATGAGGCAGTCGACGTCCACTAATTTGCTGTTCACAAGTACTGTTTTTCCACATGGTGTTTAGTGGGGTAATTTTATACAATTTTGCGTTTTATTTTTTCCCTTTTTTAATCAAAAGCCATTGGTTCATGAGTTAAACACACTTAACACTGTTTGTTTTAATGATGATCCATTCTGAGTTCTGGGACGGCTCGTAAACAAAGTTGCCCTGTGTATTAGAATGATTATTCATTTTCCTTTCTTCTGCTCATGTTCTGAGAAGCCTATGCATAGTGCTAGCTTTCCTGTTCGTTCTTCATTATACTTGTCTTTATTTCTGCACTTGAATGCTCTTTTACAGTAAAAGACCGTACTGGTGTCTGGACGAAAATGTATTTTTAAAATGACTCTTTGAATGTAGACCGCACTCTGTTCTTTACTGTAAAAATGTCTGTCATTATTGTTCAGGGTCCTGTCAAGTAACATAAAAGATCTTTTTTTGAGCTTTAGATCCAATTAGCCTTATGTTGATCTTCAGATTGAAAGGAAAACAGCATGTCGCCCTGCTTTCTCATTGGTTTTGAATCAGTCCAACACATTGTTTTAGCCCTCTGCTTGCTCGATAATACGCTTACTGCGCCTCGTTTTGGGTGCACGATGATTTGCCTTGAATCGATTCTATGCATTTGTTTCCATCTAGATTTTCCTCAGAGATTTGTAAAGAATGTTAACCCATGCCCTGGCATTTCTTTTCACAAAAGCCCCACCATCTTGAACCGCAAAGCCCGTTTGTATTTTCTTAAGTGTATAAAGAATGAATTATGAAATGGGATTTTTGCGAAGGTGACGGTTCTTCTTTGACTGTGGAATGAATACATGCGATAGCCGTCGAATGTACTCTTTATTATGCCAGTGCGTTTTGTTTGTGTTGTCTGTTTTTCATGCCTACCATGCAGTAAGTGTTTGAATGCACCTATTGAGAGCAGCTTATAGGTACCAGGTGTTAAAGGAACAAAGAAATGCCCCCTTTGGCCTTGTGTTCTGGAAATGTTTAGGGGATACAGGGAATCCTACGCATCCAGCAGACTGATTTTTAGCTGCACTGATTGACGTCATGCTGAAAGGTTGTCTTGTTTTATTTTTTTTTTTCTATATAGTCTTTTTTTAAACTGTATATTCATATTTGTTGTGTGATTGATCCTCTTTTTAAGGACATGATTTAACGCTCACAATGTTGAACATGCAGAGTCAGTATACTCCGAAATGGCAGAAATCTTCCACATGATTTCAGTGCCCATTTGTTTGCCGTTACTTTGATATGGCCACTTTGTAGGATCTTTTCCCTTCCTCATACATTCTTTTCTCAAAGCAAAGTCAACTAAATCATCCAAGTTGAAAAACAGACTTAGAATTCCCACAGAATTTTATACTAACAGGGAACAGGCAGTTACGTGTCCCGTTTATAGTATTTAACTGTTGTACTTGTTTCTTGGTCTGCTTCAACTTTGGATTAAAACACCTAAAAACCCAACTGTCTGACTTTCATTTAAACATGTTGAAATATGTTCAAACCACCATTTCCAGTATGAACAATTTCTGACCTGTATTGACAGAAGTGTTTATGTGGAATGTGATCATGTTCTCATACTAACTTGTCAAATACCTCTCATTCACCTTATGATCATGTATATGATGTTATTCAGTTCTCATCATCCCAAACCAAGTAATAAAATGCAGATACTTCTCATGAGATCTAATCATCTTTTGTTATCTAATTCAATCTTTTCTCATCCTTTATTAACCTTTTTTAACCCCCTCTCTAATGTTAAGATTAGATGTACTAATAAGCTGCATCTGATAGGAAAAATATGATGATGAAGGAAAACCAGAGTGCTAGAGAATTTAAAGTGAAATTTAAGAGGTAAGTGAAATTGAAGATGCAATAGATAGGCTCAGTTTTGTTTATGAAGAATTAGAAGCCATTCATTGCTCAGAAAAGACGGCGGAAGTGGGCTAGTAAGTTTCCTAATAATTAGAGTTTTAGGTTTTTATTTTACTGTTTGGGGAAGCACCTGCCATGCACAGAATTGAGGGATGGTTTATATTGCAAAAGTAGAGTCAACAGCAATAGCAGTGTTGCGAAAGTGCCACTCAAGATACAATTTTTTTACAACTCAGATTCAAAAGAAGTGGATAGTTACTAAAGTAGCTATAAAAAGATACTATTAGTAAAACTAGTCAGGTATTAGTGTCACTTTTTAAAATCATGTTGCAAAGCTATTTATCATTTCTGATCATTAATAATATTTAACCCTTGTATGGTGTTCGGGTCTGTGAGACCCGTTTTCAGTTTTTTTCAAAAGAAAAATTAAACAATTATTTTTTCAACCTGAAATTCATTGGCTTTGGCTTATTTTCTGTGAAGAACATAAATCCGAACAAATTTTCAATGGCCGCATACTGTACCTCTCCCCACGCATTTACATTACATACAAGGTGTTCGGGTCCACTGGACCCAGGTCTAATAAAAGTGTTGAAAGTGTAGGTCCAGTGTTCCTACACTCTGTCTTCATCCTTTCTGATGATGCTGTTTTCTTCCCCTCCCCTTCCTGCTCCCACACAAAGTTGCAACATTGTTGAAAATTCAACTATCAACACTGTCTGCTCTTACATTCCCTCACATTTTATCCTCTCTCTTGCGGGAACCAAGCTTTATTTTCTCATACCCTGTCCCACCTGCAAATTAGGGGCATAATACTATAAATAAGACTTTGCCAGTGTGGTTCCTTATCACAACTGATCAAGATGGCCAAAAGATTATCTGCTGCGAGGGCCTTGCAATTGATTTTGGAAGAGAGAGGAGCTTCTGATGATGATGTCGAGGAAGAGGTTTCAGAATATGAGGATCACATTTCTGAAAATTCAGAGTCTGACAGTGAGTTTGAAGAAGAGGATGAGGTTGAGCACCATTTAGTAACAAAACGAAGATGAGTACCCCATCAGCAGCCAGCTCCAGGACCAGAGCAAGCCCACCAGACAGCAAGTGAAGAAATATGGATGTCAAAAAATGTCAAAAAAACGAGAAGCACATTAATTCATCAATGTGATCTAACAAAGGTTAAGGGGGAAAATTAACCATGTTTGTTGTTCATATGGCTTGTAATTGGGATGAAGTAAGAATTTGTTGAGTAATTTAACATAAAATTGTTTGATAGTGTTAATTTGGAAAGCCAAAACTCTAGCGGGTCCACCAGACCCATGAACACTGGCTGAGTAACAAAAATACGAACACCACACAAGGGTTAACAGTTTAACTATTCACCTTTTTTTTCTAAAACACATAAAGGGAAAGATGCTTTATGTTTGTGGTCTCTGGTGTTTTTATAACACTCTGCTTAACCCTGCGCACGTTTTATATTTAGTTACATTGTAAAAGTTTTAGTTCAATCCATCTTTTTACCACATTTTTATGGAGACTGGAGACACAAGAGCATTGAAACCAGGGTTGCCAGGTCTCAGAAAAAATTCCAGCCCAAGGCTTTTTCAAAACCCTCCCCAAAAAGAATGAAAACTAGCCCAATTTTGCCACGTCCAAACACAGTTAACTGATTTATTCCATTATTGCGTTTTAAAATAAACATTTTCATTTAATTTATTCTATGTTTTTCATTTTAGCGAGAATTGTTTTAGGCTATATATGTGCATTTTTAATTGTTGGATCTGTATTGTATTGTATTTTTTCTTTTCCTCATTTTCATTTTCAGTACTTTTCATGATATTTTTTTAAATTCCTGGGCGATATGGCCAGAACTTTAATGACACAATTTTTTCCATATCATACTATATCAGTATTTACCTAAATATTAATTTACCATTAATATGGAAGAAAATTATTTCCACGTGTTTGACCCTGAGAATAAATGGATAACTGAATTATTAATTGAATTGAATTAAATTAAAACAAAATGTATACCTAAAAATTAAATGAAGTCTTTTAAGCCAGCTTTTAATTTAGGGCCTTTTCAATTTTTATTTTTCCCTAAATTCTGTTTTCCATTTTATTTATTTTGTATTATTTATACAAATTTATCATTTTAAAAAACGTGTCAAATTTAATGGATTAATAAACGTTTATTAATTTTTCAGTCTTAAAAAAAAAAAACTTTTAATTTACAATTAATTTACAACGAAACATTACTTTTTTTTAAATTAGACGCTGCACAACGAAACTTTGTGTTTAATATAAAAACATGAATGAAAAAACATGATATTCCTTACAAATAACAGTAATACTTTGAGAAGTACATCATAGTAATATGTTTGCTATTCATCTCAAGTATAATACTCTTTAGTAAATAGATCTATTTTCATTTTGATTTGTTGATAGACAAACTTTAGGCGGCCGCGGTACATTATAAAAGTAGCCCAAAAAAAGGCAACCTGTGGCTCTGCAATTTTTCCGCAATTGCATTTTCAAAATAGCCCAATTGTGCGGGAAAACCGCGAACCTGGCAACACTGATCCAAACAGAGGTAAGAATCTATCATGGCGCTCATTGGTTACTCAGCAAAAATGTGTCCAATTCGGGAATAATTTTTTTATTAAGTTCAATTTTCAATTGGTCTGAATCATAGCCGTCAGTTGGAATCATTAAACTATCTAACTGTAATCGATGGGAGTCGTTCCAGTGTAAATGACTCACTCAGTTGAGCGGTTCTTTCAAACGGCTCAGAGCCATTTTTCGCGGGTGTTTTTAGCTAGTTGTACGCACAAACTCGACGAACCAAAGATAAAACTGAAGATAAATCCATCAAACAGATATTCAGGTGAGGTGTCAACAGATTTATTAACTAGTTAGAACACTCAGTTGATTAAAATGACTAGCTGCACACTCAAATACATTTTGGAATGGTTTCAACAAGTACTTTATGTTCTTGTTGTATGTTGCTTGGAGATTGTAACATAATCGGTAAGGTTGTATTCCTAAAAACGTACAATATTATTGCTTTATCTCCTCAACAAACACACAAACACAGCAAATGACTAATGTTTTTAATGTGTTTTATGAAGATAATAATTTAAACAAAGCTTACTATTTTTTACATATCACACATAAATAACATTAAGTGGCTTCAATTTAGAAGACTGCATTTCCATGTAGTGTAGTGTAACTAGCTACTTTCTTTTTAAGAGCTTTTATCTTAGCATATGGGCCAAGTATAATGCTTATGGGCTAAGTATAATTTCCTTAGGTTTTTGAGGAGTCTTTAGAGTGTCATCTTACTGAATTTTGCAACACATCTTATGTGCCTTGAGTCAATGTGAGTTCCACTGTAATATCAAATGGTCATGCCAAGAATGATTCTGTGACAGTAAATGTGGATAAACGTGAAAAGCCCACTTGGATTCTAGCTAGCTGAGTCATGCCATAGTATAAGAAATTATTCATCTTCATGTTCTTAGTATACCACACCTAAAGGGAAATCACCCTTCCTGATGTACACCCCCACGTCGCCCCCTGTTCACCCCCTAAACAGAGGCCAGAAATTATTGAGAAAAAAAAAAAAACATTGATAAAAATAAACAAACGGTACATAATTCTTCTCACCCTCATGTAATTCCGAACCCATATGATTTACTGTCTCTTATTGACATTTTGTGTGTCTAAAGGCCTGTTCACACCACTCCGACGAACGCAGACTGGTGCAACAGCCGACCGAGCACAGTACGTCACTTCTCAGATATTCCTCGGCGAAACCAAGTGCTGATCAACACCAACAGATGCTGACAGGGGTAAAACACTGATCAGTCAAAACATGACAGATGTGTCTGTTGCCGGCATTGGTGAGAATTGGCCTGAGGGTGAGTAAACAGTGGCAGGTAATTGACTGGATAGGCCTCTGGTTTCTCATTAATTGAGGTATATCTCAATTATATCTCATCTTAAAACAATATTAAAAGACAAAAAGCTTTTCATATCCAGTAAATACCATCACAGCAATTCACCTAGGAGTTTGCAAACGCTGTACAGCTTCTTCATAAGCCTTTCTAATCCACATGGCCATTTCCACATTTTGCTTTATTAATCTCTTTACAGACCTCAGAGATTTATCCCACCAATCCAATTTGGTAGTTTTGGATGATTAAAGGTGGCTATGTTTTCCTTATGGTATATAAAATAGCTTCAATATATCAAAAGTGATTTTAAGAAGTGAAATTTTAGATCTAAGGTGAGTAGCACTGGGAAAACAGAGGGTTTGGATGTGGTTATCCTTTGACTATAAATGAAATTTAAAGACATTTATACATATTATAGTAGTAAATGTCAAATCTCATTTAATGTAAAGTTAATTCTTTCAAAGTGTCTTCTCAACACCTTTCAAACCAGCTTTCAATGGTTTAAGACAGGGGTACTCAAGTTCAGAGGCCAAGGGGGGCCACATTTAAACCACACCAAATGCGAAGGGCCACAATTATAATTTGCATCTTAAGACAAAATTAGCAGTTTTACTGATTTAGAAATGCAGTTTATTACTTACCTTACACAATGTCGTAACTACATGCAACACAATGTCGCGACACGCAATAAAAGTTTTTTTTTCCATGTTAATCAGATTTTTTTACCTAACTAGCGACGACAGCAACACAAAGTTTCTATTTTGGCAATTATAATCTCAGGTACTGATTATGTGCTTTATTCACTTTATTCATTTATAGCCATGTTGAAAGCAACAGCAGATCTAAAAAAAAATGTAAGCAAACATATACTTTAAAACTGTGAACTCAATGTATACCAACAAGTGTTTTCCATAACAAAGATGGTATCAGTCACTCAGTATGTAGTTTTGATAATTATAAAAAGGATTAATATTTATGAATTAGTTTGGGTTTCCATAGAAAAAAAATTTGAACAAAAATTTCTTTAGTCTTCCCACAATAATAACGCTAAAGTCTAGTTGTTGACATATTTCTGTGTGTGACAGCATGGACTGACATGGCAAAAATTATCTTGATACATTTTTAAACCCATATTGCCCCTATATATATATATATATAAAGTTGAGATCACAAGTTTACATACACCTTGCATGTCAATGTTATTTTTCAAAATAAGAGGGTTCATACAAAATGCATATTTTTTTATTTAGTACTGACGTTTACATATAGTCCACAAAAGAAAATAATAATTGAATTTATTAAAATGACCCTGTTCAAAAGTTTACATACACTTGATTCTTAATACTGTGTTGTTACCTGAGTGATCCACAGGTGTTTTTTTTTTTTTTTTGTTTAGTGATAGTTGTTCGTGAGTCCCTTGTTTGTCCTGAACAGGTAAACTGCCTGCTGTTCTTCATAAAATTCCTTTAGGTCCCATAAATTATTTGGTTTTTCAGCATTTTTGTGTATTTGATCCCTTTCCTACTATGACTTTATGGTTTTGATATCCATCTTTTCAAACTGAGGACAACTGAGGGACTCATATGCAACTATTACGGAAAGTTCAAACGCTCACTGATGCTTCAAGTAGGAAAAACGATGCATTAGGAGCCAGGGGTGTAAACTTTTGAACAGAATGAAGATGTGTTCATTTTTCTATTTTTCCTAAATATCATATTTTTTTCATGTAGTACTTCCCTTCAGAAGCGACAGAAGATACTTACGTGTTTCCCAGAAGACAAAATAAGTCAAATATACCCTGATCTACAAATGTAAAAACTTTTCAACCCTCCGAAGCCTCTGGTCTAATTCTGTTAGAATTAGCTGTAAATGGTTTGTATTACATACATAGTCAATGCAAAGACGTGTATAGACACACGTAGGCGCGATTGCTGCAAACGTGCAAAATTGCACGAACGTGTTGTCGAGCAATACCAGTAAAACTTATTTACACGTTTAGTTTGACAGGTCCGGTTGTATCAGAAAATTGAAGAAAGCATTACGCGATTAGTTTTTTATTTGCACGAGTGACATGAAAAACATCCCGCAAGTAATCTAGAGAGATAATGTGATGAGAAAATTCACTTTGTCTTTGGTGTGCACACATTAGGCTTACTAAGCTAAAGTTTGCAGGCTTGCCTTTTTAGTGGCTTTGGCTAATGCTGTGACTGAATAAAAAGAATATAGGAACATTTTAACTGATCAGAGATGAAGACAGTAAACACAATATGTGATTTATCTGTGTTCTTCAAGCCATCTCTGGTATTTTCATAATAAAGACATTTGTCAGGTTTTTGTCTTTAAAATGCTCTTGAGAGTAGGCTCTTGTGAGTAGGTGAGTTCTTACACATCTCATCCAGCACCTCCGTTGCTTATTCCAAAACGTAATTTTAGACCTAGCAACGGAGGCTTGAGCTGTTGATAGCAGACTAATATTAGTAATAAAGTTATTAGACAGAGAGGGAGAGAGAGAATAAGCATGTGTGAATTGCCTGAGACGGTCCATCCCTCAATGGTGTTTAGCGTTAACAATTCTACTAATAGCGAAACTACAAGTTCATCATCTTCGAGAACAGCGCCGTTATTAGCGAGAAATGACATGTAGCTTTTAAGCTGCTAAACTGTTTTGCTGATAAAATCGTCAGCGCAGCGCTAACAACACTTTTCTGTGAGAATGTGTGTCTGTACTATGTGTGTGCTTTTTTAAGGGAGAGGGAGCGGGAGAAATAGAGTATGCTTTACGTAAAACATAATTTTATGGAAAAATCATGGAATTAATTTGGCGTTTTTACCCTATTGTTTACTAAATTTATTTACTTGGTCAGTGTCATTGTAGGCTGTAAGGACCTTTGAAATAACTGAAATCAGTTGGCGAAGTAATATGGACATATAATGTGGTCAAGAGCTCCCTGGAACTACTTTTGCTGTGCGTTTCCCTGAAAATAATTGCACACCTTGGAACATTTGTCAGCCAGTTAGATACAAGCATTCAACAGCACCATAGTATCCACCTTTTTCTTTAATGCGGAAGTAAGCCTATTGGTGAGTCCTCTGGTTCATTATCCGCTGTAGGGAAATACAGAGAAGAATAACATTGTGCAGTAAACTGTAAAACTGCTTACACTGCAAACCAGTGTACTCATAATTAAGATAATACATTAAAATTATCTGGTAAGACACACCAATTTGCAATATCAAGCTGCAAAACAAGCTGTTTTTTACAGCTAAAAATAGTTGTGCCAATAAAATATATTACAAAAAATGACACATTACTTATTTTTTCTTTATATGCCATGTTTTTATACTCAGGGTCGCTATACAAAGTTAGTAGTAGTAATAGTAGGCCTAGTAGTAGTACTGCTATCACTACTAATTTTCTATGTACTGCACAGACGAATCCTGTCATTGCAATCGAAAAATTATAAACACGGTGTTCATTGTGGAGCGCAGCCAGCTTTCATAATTAGAACGGGAGGTTTCGAAAGAGTGCAAAACTCATTGATGTGACGACAGCTCCATTCATTATAATGGGAGCGCTTTTTGCTTGCTTTAACCCCTTTCATAATTTAAATACAAGTTTGTTTTTCATGCTACTAAGAGGACCATTTACACAATGCAAAGTGTCAGGAGTATCAACTGCATTTAAATGATGCAAATGTGTAGTCACACTGCCTAATATTCGCACTACTTTTAAGCATAAATTAAAATAAACATTTCAGCATGACACAGGCCACAGATTTAATGTAAACAGGCCGACTGTTGAGTAGCTACCCCGGGTTTAGGATGTGGGTGATGGTGTTGATCATTATCAGCCAAGGCAAAGCGCATTTGAAACCATTTCGTCTTAAATGTAGTTTCATTGTTGGTAAACCAAGTCAAAATGTTTTTTCTTTCTTACGTCAAACATTTTTATAGGCATATGGCCAATTGAGAGGAAATTGCTTCCAGCATACTAAAAAGAAACTTTAACGTTGTTTCAGAATTAAGTCTTTAAGTCTCAGATATTTGTGATTACTATCATACTTAACCTTTATGGACACATTTAGAAGAAGTCAGCATTTTACAAGTGTAGTGAGAGTCAAATCCAGTTAGAACATCAACTCAAAGTGTGTTAAATGGAAAATGACAGTGTTCATATGAATGTTGTTTGAATTTCAGTTTGGTTTTAAATTAAGTAAATAAGGTAATTATTTAATTTCAAATGGAATATCAAATTTGGGGAATAAACGTGGCACTGTAACAGACATGATTTTATTTCTTTGTGTTTAAGTCATAGGTGCCTAACACTTGCACTAAATTGTCCAGATCAATATAGTGACTCATTTTCTAAGAATTTTGCCTTTCTTCTGCTTTTCTGATAAATATCAAAGTGTTCCCTTTCTCTGAGTTTGAACTACGATTTGAGAGCACTTAACACTCTATGCTAATAGTAGTTCTAAGAATTTGAAATGTGTAATGATGTTTCAAAACCAAAAGCTTTTAACTGTCAAAAAGAGATATGGGTATTCTGCCTATGGACTTGTGCATGCAGAGCATCAGGCTTACAGGAAGTCCTTTGTGACTCACTCTCCTTGGTGAATCAGTGGCAGCAAGAGCCAATGACCATCCTCAACAACTTAAGATAACACTGCGGTTTGATGGCTGTTTGTTTCGGAAATGAAGCAGCTTCGGTTTTCCCATGTTACGGAGCATTGTGCAGAATGAAAAGCAAAATTGCATAGTACTGCATTCACAGAATTTTCATTTGTTTCAGGGAAACAGTTTAGAAATATCAGTTTGAGGATAGCAAGAGCTAAGAAAAAAGAAAAGATTTGCTCTATTGCACATCCTGGACAAACTCCAGGGCCTCTGACAATGACAGTAGTGCAAGAGTTGACCCTTTAGGCTCACTGGCAGTGCCCAGTTTCCATTTTACATCCTAACTTGAGTATGTATTCTCAGGTTTACTGTGTATGTTTTGGCTATTTAATGTCAGTGAACACTTTTTGCTGCATCAGCTTTTTTTTTAAAGGGGTCATATGATGTTGCTGAAAAGAGCATTATTTTGTGTATTTGTTGTAGTGCAATGTGTTTATGCAGTTTGAGGTCCAAAAAAACATATTTTCCACATACTGTACATTGTTGCTCCTCTTTGCCCCGGCTTTCTGAAACGCTTCGATTTTTACAAAACTCATCGTTGATGGAAACCAAGGTGTTCTCTGATTGGCCAGCTATAAAGTGAGTTGTCATTGGCTGAATACCTCAAGCATGTGACGGAAATGTTACGCCCCTTACCATGCCGTTTCTAGACAGAAACAATAAAACCCATTATAAACAAGGCATTTGTTGCATCCAGAAAAACTGCTCAAAACTCACCTTTGAATGGTCAGTACTGAATTCTTTAAATATGAAAACATACTTACAGGCCGTCAGTCAGAAGCGCAGACTGTCCTTAACCTGGCATTGTAAGCTGCTCTCCCAGGTTCATGAAACAGTCCTCTGTGAAATTCGCATCACCCTCTTGAATATTTGCATTGTACTGTTCCGGAACAGTGTTGTAAATATAACTTAACCACTGATTTCTAGTTCTGTCCTCATTTGGAACGCCAAATAAAGTGCTTTCGCTTTTGCAATGTCTCCACAACATGGCGGTGGCTGCAACAATACTACAGCCGGTAAAAGTTACGCCATCTTTCTTTCCATATACATATAGGCTGTGTTATGCTAATCTACTCTCCTCATGACGTGTTCAAGTGGGGGCCTGTTTGAAGTAGCCGTTTCAAGGAGGTGTGGGTGAGTCTTAACTTTTATAATAAACATCTCTTTGGTTTTGAGACTTTGCAACTTTACAAATCTTATCTATGCACAAACAGCTTGTAATACTCCAAAGACAAAGGAAAACAAGAAACCGCATCATATGACCCCTTTAAAGTGAAAATGACTGTAGTGGTTCAAATTCAACTGAACAACTGTCCTAGTATGTAGCAATGGGGAAGCAGGACTATGTCTAAACCTGAAAAATTACTTTGTAGGCAGTATACAGAGGTAGGAAGCATTAAAGGAGAAGTTCACTTCCAGAACAAAAATTTACAGATACGTATGTACTCAACCCCTTGTCATTCAAGATGTTCACGTCTTTCTTTCTTCAGTCATTAAGAAATTATGTTTTTGAAGAAAACATTTCAGGATTTTTCTACATATAGTGGACTTCTGTGGTGCCCAGAATTTGAACTTCCAAAATGCAGTTTAAAGGCGGCTTCAAATGATCCCAAATGTGGCTGTAAATGATCCCCTTCGAGGAAGAAGGGACTTATCTAGCGAAATTATTGTTTTTTTATTATTATTATTACAATTTATATACTTTTTAACCTCAAACGCTCATCTTCTCTTGCTCTGCATGAACAGTTTTTTTCCAGTTCAAGACAGTTAGGATTCCATCACATTTTCTCCCTCAATTTCCAAATCGTCCTACATCACTGTTTTACCTTTTTTGTTAAAGGGTGTTTGATATTCCTAGCATGTCTCGGGTCAGTACATCTGCAGTGATGCAGGATGATTTTGAAATGATATTTAAAGTTGAGCGAGAAAATAAGATAAGAAAATAAGGAGTTTTTCAACATACCCTAACAGTTTTGAACCGGAAAAGAGCGAGACAAGATGAGTTTTTGAGGTTAAAAAGTATATAACTTAACTTAATAAAAACTAAAAACTAAATAAGACCCCCCCCCCCCCCCCCAAAAAAAAGAAATTTCACCCTCTCACCCTAATGTTGTTCTAATGGGGCGTTCACACCAGACGCGACTTGCGCGAATAAATCGCTCTATTCATGCGTAGTTGAACTCTTGAACATTTTGAGTTTACTCGCTTCATTCACGTGTGAAATTTACTTCACAACAGACGCAAATTCGCGTCATGGGAGGGGCGTCTACCACTCGTCAGCGGGAAAGTAGTTGTAAAATAGGTGAATGAGCTCAATTTGCCAGCTTTAGCTTGCTTGTCGTCTCAATATGTATATATATGTAGGTCAAATTGAGTAAAGAGCGTTTTTTAAAACGTACCAGATTGTCCGACCTCTTCATTCACTTTCTTCCAAGCAAGATCCTTTTTATTCCTGTTTCTATAAAAGTACAAAGATGTATCGTACAGCTCCGAGTAACCACAGACAGTAACGGTGATTTTGTCCTCCATTGTTGTTTCGGAATTTCTGCCTCCGTCACTACTAGAGCAAGCTCCTGATTGGTTAACGCGGCGCGAATTTTCGCCAAAGTTAACATTTTTCAACTCGCGCGAATCACGCGTTTTGCGCGTCAAACGCCCAAAACTCTCAATTCGCGCGAATCGCGTCATTCGCGCCACCTCATTCGCGCGAATAGCGCCACAGGAAGGTCTTTCACGTGTTTGCATTGACTTAACATGTAAATCACTCGCGCTTAACGCGCCATTCGCGTCTGGTGTCTAACGCACCATAAGCCTGTAAGAAATTAAAATACTCTCTGAAATCCTTGAACTTTCTGACCCTGCATAACTACAGTTGCAGTCTGTCAGTCATATAATGGCAGTCAATGGGATCCACGGCTTTGAGAGTCAAAAAAACATACACAGACAAAACCAAATTAAACACATGAAACAATTGGTCTGTGCAAAAAAACTGAACAGTATTTATATCATTTTTTTTTTTTTACCTCTGATCCGCTGCAACATCCATCTGTCCAACTGTCCACAACAGCTGCCGCATGATGTGTCAACGTCAATCCCGAACATAGTAGACACATGCACACAAAAGCGATCTGTCATCGCGCTTGCGCGCAAACTCATCAGGGAGTGTTGACTATTTTACCAACTCCCAACTTTTGAGCCTGATTGACTGAAATTATGCTCTTTGTCATTTGCCGGCTGTTGTGAACCCACTAAGGACAGCTAGATGTTGCGGTGGATCAGAGGTAAAAAATGATATAAATACTGTTTTGTGTGTTAAGACCTCAATGTACGAGCCGCAGGGTTTCATTTGGTTTTGTCTGTTTTTTTGACTCTCAAAGCTGTGGGTCCCATTGACTACAATTATATGACAGTTTGAGTTAAAAAAAAAATCTTTGTTTGTGTTCTACTGAAGAAACAAAGTCAGCTACTTTTTGGATGCCCTGGGGATAAGCAGTTAAACATTACATTTACATTTTTGGGTGAACTATCCCTTTAATCCCATTTTATTAACCAGTGTCTTTGCTGCTGACCTTTGATGATCCAATTAAACCATACCAATAAGCAATAATTACACAAGATAAACTAAGATTTGTTCTTTTTTTATTGCTGAAGAGTACTGAATGTTCTTCTTTTGCATTCTACTGTACAGATGTGAATTTACTTTTCCTTCAGCCTGAGGCTTTTGGTGTGTGCCCAGTAAAAAGATTTCATAAAAAATTGCAGGAAAGAGATAAATAGGCACAATAATTGTTTTATCTCGATAATTGCATTTTCAAAATCTTGGAGGCCGAAATACAGTTTTGATTAATTGCACTGCTCTACTACATTCCCACATGTATAGTTAGTTGATGGAAAGAATAAAGCAAGACTTTTTTCAATTTCTGATTCTATAACAAAAAATACGCATTGCAGTCCCCACAAACTTGCTTTTTCATCTCTGAATCTCACTTGAATCTGTTCTATGTCAGAAGACATGATGTTTTGGTGCTTTTGAAGCCTTTGAGCAAGTAGTTTCATTAGGCACCTTTATAGAGAAACCCTGCAAAGTTTCATGCACATCCTGCTTCAAAAACATTGAAATACCAGCCTAAACTGGTTGTAAAAGTAAAAAGTAAAAAAAAGTAAAAGTACAAATTTTACTTTGATTTTGAAAGTAAACACATCAGTCATTTTTTTCATATGTTTCATCAAAAATATCTTAATTTGTTGCTCTGAAGATGAAGAAAGGTCCTATTGGTTTGGAACGAAATGACTAATTAATGACAGAATTTTCATTTCCCTTTAAATAAGTCACTCATGTAAAGTTTTGGTCATGCGATTATCGTGATTATAATATTGACCAAAATAATTGTGATAACACGTTTTGTTCCATCTCAGAGCACATGCACAGAAAGCCTCTTGAGAAACAGTGCAAGTTCTCTTTTGTGCTTTTAAAAACATGAATAAATCTAATAAACTTAAATAACAGCTTTGATTAATTGCACTGTTGTACCACAATCCCATGTGTGCAGTTAGCTGATGAAAAGAATAAAAACAAACTTTTTTCAACTTATGATTCTATAGGAAATAAGCATTGTAGTCACCACATATTTGCTGTTTCATCTCTAAATCTCACTTCAATCTGTTCTACATCAGAAGACCTGAGGTTTTGGTGTCTTGGATGCCTGTGTGCAAGTAGTTTCATTAGGAGGTACCTTTATAGAGAAACCTGCAAAGTTTCATGCACAGCCCATGATTGTTTGACGTTGATAGATGCACAAGTGTACAACTCTGTACTCTATTGTTTTGCAAAAGCTTTCAATTTCAACTGTTACCCGAACCAGCTAACCACCCCAGGCCTTTCTTAGCGTCATGTACAACTGAAACTAGCGTCTTGTTCCCATACATTTTTGCTTACTCAGTAGCTCACGCCGCGGCTGCAGGTTTAAAGTTCCGCAGCCTATGTTAGCTGTTACATAGTTAATCTCATTAGGGTGAGACATGCATTGCTGCAATTACAGTAAAGGGCTGACTGTTGAGCTGCTGGTAACTGCTCTATTTAGGTCAGTTTTGAGGTTAGCACAGTCATGTTTTAACCCTTTCAAGCTCACTTTGACACACCCTGTAAATGATAGTGTTAAGTGATAAGTCACAGGAGCATTGTTTGAATGATTTGTCATTTTAGAATGTCGATTTAGCTTGTTCATTCTTGACTAAGTGTAGGAAGTAGGAAGTAAACAGAAGACCAGAATGAACTCAAAAGAACCACATTAACCAAAAAAGGAAATGTTTGTTGCATTGTTCAGTTGCAATAATTTATTGATGACACAAATTCTCTGTAACAACTTAAATATAAGCATCAGACGTATGATATGAAATAAAATAAATACAACCCATAACATAAATATCAGTATTTACACAATAACAAGTAATACACACTTTCAAGTTATTTCAGCAAGTTGGCAAAATGCAACACATTTTTTTAAATAACCCTGGTCAATGTGACTTAAAGAACATTGGTTTTAGTTCAATCTAAAACACTGCCATATGCATTCCAGTGCATCATAAAGTAGTGTGATGGAATGGTGATGTGCAAGCAATAAGTTAAAAAAATATCCATTTGTGCCATATTCTACAGTATGTGCTTGATCTGTCCATAGTTTCTTCATTATTTGCAGAGTATTCAGACTTGACTCAAGTCATATTGGCCACAATCCATTGTGACATCCTATTACTGCTTGACTCTCTTTGATGCCAAGTATTTCTCGATGTATTTAAAGAGCATATCAAGCTCTCCCATGGCTTTAGAAACACCCTTTTCCTTCATCTAAAGAGAAAAAGATGTTGTCAACCTTAGCTTTCAGACATAATTTAATAGAGTAGAAATTGTGTACTTTTATTAGCATTTAAGTTGCTGTATAAGACTTACCTTTTCATACGAGTTCTTTAAGCTGGAGAACTCAAAGGGATTTTGGCAAGAAAAGTAATTCCTCTGTAACATAGAGAGACACAACGTGTTATTTCATGAAGCTTGCAATGTTAAAGACACCTTCTTTGCCTCACAATAACATTACACAACAAGCACTAGGTATTTTGGCTTATTTGCAACAGCTTACATATGTGCACTATTTCGACATCCTAAAGATGCCTGAAAAATGCCTGTTTTTCAAAAAATAACAGTCACCATCCTAACATTACACATCAACTTTAGCAATGTTAACAAGTTCCCTGCTTAAAAAACATTCATACACCAGCCTAAACAGGTTTGATGTTCTCCCAGCCTGGTTAAGCAGGTCAGTCTGGTTTAAGTAAAGTTTACTTTGATCAGTGGGACCAAATGTATCATCCCATAAGTTAATAATCAAATGACAGACTTACACATTTCACCATGTCCCGCTTGAGATCCTGAAATATATTTCCGATGGAGTCAATAGATGTTTTGGAGTGTAAGTGGCTCTTCTGGACAGCTGTCGGCAGAATGGTGTCCAAGTAGAAGCGCAGGATTTCGTTCATGACATGACATCCATAAGGACTCTGTGAATCATATATGAGATTTGTCCTTTATGATCGGTTTCAGACACCCACGGATATCGCACTTTGGCACCGCCGTAGCAGTGTGCAGATGCAAGATGTTATGTGTGATTTTAGTTTGGTTTGCAAATGTCTTGCACAAAACCTTCAGTTTCAGTATGATTACTTCTGCTGTTGCTAATTTTAAATTTGAATAATTGCTGCTATACTACTATGGGAGTAGGTGAATGGAGTTTGGTACTTACGTTGATGTTCTGTTGCACGTTTTCATTCAATAATGGTTCCATGTCATCGTTGGACTCCTGAGGAGAACAAATGTAAACAAAAACCCATCAGAGATAATCTCAAACCTCAATATAGCATGGAATAAAGCAGAAATGCCTTACAGACTGAGACTTAACTCAGTGTATCTGAGATTGAAATGTACTTACATAAAACCTCTGTATTTCTCTGTATGCAGAACGGAGCTCCTTCAGTCTTACAGGAAAGCCCTCCACAAATGAGCAACACTCAGTCTTGCAGTCGACTCTTCTGCACTCAGCGTCAGAAAGCAGAAGCATCACAAGAGCAGAAAGGATGACTCCAGTAAAAATCATTCTTCAATCCTCTTTCTTTGTTCTTGATTCTTTCTTGATATTCAGCCCTTAAAAGAGGAGATGTAAAGATTAGCTTTGGGGTGCAGTTATTTTATACCCCTGAAAATTCCTATCTAGCTTTCTTTGGGGTGGGGGGGTGGTGGTGGTGGGTGTTGACTTACTGGCAATTTGTCTTAACACTGTGTCATCACCTTCACAAACCTTTTTTTGTTTTTGGAATACAGAAGTTATAGGAAAATTGAACTTGGATGGTTAATTTAAGATGAAGTCAGCAATAAAATAATTTTTTTTTTAGAAACTGCTGATCATTCATTATTATTTTGATAAAATAGATAAAAAAGATTAAAAAAAATTGATTATAGGTTCATTTATATTTTATCTGTGTAAATACATTTTGGAAAATTGAGAAATAATGAACTTGAATGTAATTTGAAACTACGATTTAACTTTATCCGTTTTTTTGGCAGTTGCGGGAATCTTCTGTAAGTTTCTCAGACAGGCGCATTGAACTGAATAGACATCTCATATCTGACATTTGTTTTTACACAGATGGTGGAAGCCCTGTATCTGCGCCAAGCCAACTCTCACAGGTGAGCGTAAACTCACACATACAGAGATGACTGTGAGGGGTCCAGTGTGGTTTCTGGGTGACAATTAACTCCTTGCTATTCTAAACCACAGAGACCTTTCACATTTACTCCAGGTCCATTGATTAAAAAATAATGCACGCCAGCCTTTTGCTTCTCAAACTAAACTCAAGTTGTTAGCCTCTTACAACTACTATGAAATTAAACACTTCTCTAGGATAGAGTATTATTCCTGTTTCACAGCTGCTCAAATAAATATAATTTTATTTGACCTATTATCAATAAGCTTCCATTGTACAAAAGAATTGGCCTAGCAACAAGACAAACACTGCAACAGGTTTACTTTAATATTAATACTCAAGTCCTCTGATGTCATGCTTACTACAACTGATAGTACAACAAAAATGCAAGTTGGGTTTGTATGAAACATTAGAGCAGGGTGATACAAAACACATGTAAGTAGTGCAAGTGTGAGTTATTCAGATTAGACACACTTTTTAAATGTGATGTATATGGTTTGTAAACACCCATTTTGAATAAATTTGTAAATATATTTGCTGAAATATTAAATATTTTCAATCAAATTCAAGCTGACTAAGCAAATACTTGACCTGTAAACTAAACATTAAATTATATTAAGGTCAAGTATACCTATATTTAGGTCAAGCTTCTTCTTTCCTAAAGATGACCTTATGAAATCAAGTGTCACTTAAAGCACGTAAACTTATGTCACCAGAGGACAACACATATTTTCTGTTTCTGCATTTTCTACAGTTCACCGCAGACTGGTCATATTAAGTTGAAAATGTTGCCAACTCCCACAATCAGTGAAACTACAATATATGTTGCACAACCAGTGAAACTACATTTAGCAAAGGATTTCCTATTGAGAAGTGTTATACAATAGTTTGATAATCAACCAAAAAAAGATATATATTTTATTCAACCCAAATATATGAAATCCCAAAGCCAATTATTAGTCTCAGTAGCTTTTTGGGATCGTTTGTTGATTAGCCACTATACATTTCAGACAGGGGACTCAAATTTGAAGTATAAAGTATCAGACATTTGTCTTATTGTAGCTCTTGCCATGTTTAATGATTATAAATCTTTAATAATCATTACACATTTGTCCATCTGTGTAATGTTTCTTTCCAATTTGAACCATTCCAGTGAGCTGACCCTATGGAAACCTTCTTCTTATTTTACTTAGGCAATATTTCAGTAAATGATCAAATTTTATTTTAGTACAGGTTATTGATAGAAATAACTGAGTGCTGTGGAATTTCATTAGATGTCATTAACTGACTAATGTAAGCATGAATGAGATAACATGTTCCATGACTTACTATTACACCATGTATGCAAGCTCACATCATGTGTGAAGACTAGAGGGGTAAGCCCAACCCATGATGCAAAATTGGTGGTTTTCTTCTCTCCAAAGCGGCAGAGGTAAGATCTACACGAGACTCACAGACATTCACAGATTACTGACAGTTAGCGAACGTAATGGAGGGCCCCTGCCTTGGATAAAAACATAAAGGAATTTAAAATGTGCTGCTTGAACGCATTTGAGCAGCAAAATAGTCATCCTGTGGAAAGCCTGAAACTGAGAGATTTGGTCATCATGCTCCTATCATTATTGATTTGGTGTGTGAGAGAGAGTATTCTAAGTCAACTGACCATTTCTCAATATAATTTTTGGCCATAGGTGATTCATTCCTGTACTACTCCTGTGTCTACAATATTACAGATACTCTGAGAAAGCATATTATGACTTATTCAGATGATCAGTATATACAGCTGGCCTGTTTTGACTATTGTTTGTAATTGGTTTATGTTTCAGCTAAATTTACTTTTTTTTTTTTTAAATCTGCCTCTAATTCTTCACATACATATTGGAAGATGCATTAGTAAAGGAATAGTTCACCCCATGACAATTACTCACCCACATGTTGTTCCAAATCTGTGAATTTTTAAATAAATATTCCTTTTTGTTTTTTGGGTTACCAACATTCTATTCTTTAAAAACTGTATGATGTTCCAAACCTGGATGACTTTCATTTTTATGTCAAACACAAAAGAAGATATTTTGAAGAATGTTGATCACCAAACAGGTAGCCATTGACTTACGCAGAATTTTTTCCATACTATGGAAGTTAATGGCTACCGTCAACTGGTTTGGAACAACGTGAGTTAATCATGACAAAATTTACATTTTTGGGAGAACTATCCCTTTAAGCATATTAACAGCTGAATGAATCCTCTTGTAGACTGATAAAGTTACAGCTGATAATGGTTTTGTTATATGTGTATTTATGTTTATATTTTTAAAATTAATACCAGTGTTTTTTATCAATTAACGGGCTTTTTGCCTTTTTCTTTTTCTCAAAAGAAACAGGGAGGTGAAGAATTGAGACATCTGGCTGAGATCTGACCACATTTAATCTTGCTTTCCCATAAGAACAGCGGCGCTTACATGACGTGAGCACACAGACTATCGTCCCACGACGAAGTTTGAATTGGTGATGCATTGGGGGCAGAGGTTAGGAGCTTTGAGGGGAAAGCTAAAAGGGGATTTATGAGGTAAACAAACTAAAAGGGCCTGCATTGAAATCATATATTATCATACAGGTGTTTTTTTCTTCCTTTTTCTTTTTGACAGTTGAACATATTTGCATATGGATAGATTCATGTTCTGAGACATTAAATATGAAACTGCTATGCATCAATATATGAAACTCTCAAATGAATGTTAGCTTCTTAGTTATAAATCAGCCATTTAAAGGTTTTTCTAGTATAATATTCTGAGTCCAACATTTCTCACATTCTCACAGTTTATTTGCTGTAGTTAATGTTAATAAAAAATGATGAGCTTAAGAGTTAAACTGTGTCAGAACAAATTCATCTTGATAATGTCAAATAACTTTGAAAGGTATGTAACAAAACATGGTCAGGTCAGTGTCAAATCCAATTTTAGGTCCCAAATTTATAACAATTTTACTGGTAGTCCACTGTATGAAGAATTTATGGGTATAATATGTCACACTTTATTTTGTTATCCTCACTTACATAAATGAGCTATAGGGTGCTGCACCCACTAGTAAAAAACCCACTAATTCTGGTGTTTTAAAAATTTTGGGTTTGACTGTATAGTCTTGATCTCAACATTAATAACAGAAATCATTGTACTCTGTTTTTTTCTGAAATCTGAATTTTTTTTAAGGCACAAGTACCATAATATTGAATCTTTAATTTCACTTCTGCATATATTTTAAATTAGCTGCATAAGTTTTACATAAGTTAAATGTAGCATTTCTCTTTGATGTGAAGTCCAACATTGCATGGCTAAGAGAGTTTCTGTTATAGTTTCTGTTAAGCAATAGACGGTTTCGGCAAAAAAAAAAAAAAAATCAAAAAACCAAACCACATTGACTCATTGACCATATCATTACCTTGTAATATTGGGAATATTAGGAATTTTGTATCTATCTCTAGTATTTTATTGATCATAAGATTGTGTTGATGACCTGATTTCATACTCCCTTGTGCCACTGAAACATTAATCATTTCTGTTACTACAAATACTACTTTAGACCAAGTTTTATTTTATTTTTAAAACAAATTTGAATGGCTGCAAATACAACTTTGTGTAAAGTAGCTTTTTGTTCGTGAGGGTCACTGCCAGACCCTTGCTTCACTAAGACTGTCTTTAAAGGAAATCGCTCAACACATCTTCTGCAGCAGTTTCAGTTTCACATTTTTTTCTTTAGTTTAACTGTTTAAGGTGTCAAAGCCGCTGTTCTCATGGGCGTTCTGTAATGACGCATTTGAGAGCGCTTGCTACAAGGCGGTTCGCCAACCGGCACGTAGGATGAAGCTGTTGTGGCTCGTGCCTTTGCGGGCAATGGTACCCACATGACAGAAGTTGGCCTCCATAACAAAACAGCATGCGTCTGCTGAAGCGTACGTATGGATGTTTTGCTGCATAAAAGCTCCTCCCTTCCTGTCGCTGGAACACAGTGTGCATGACTTGGTTTCAAAGGCCTACATTATGATATCTTAAATCTTTGTTTGCTGAGTCGGAAGTTTGTTGCAGTGGAGTTAAATGCAAATATTAAAATCCATCTAGCCATCAACATTTGGTTCAAAAAGTTAAGGTCAGTTAGATTTGTGAAGTGTTTTTGAAAAAAAAAAGTCCCTTATGTAATAATGGATTATGATGGAATTTTTATGACCCTGTCTGTCAAAATGACGGACAATGTTAACGCAACCTCAGCATGAGCAGTACAGTTTTTTTATTCCAAATATCAGCACGATTGCAAATGTGATCAATCAGCTGTTTGAATGAATCAGTAAAATGAATAACTCAATGACTCACCCATGCAATGATTTGCCGCCACCTGTTGGCAATTTCATATTTAAAGTATATTTTCCCTTTTTTCCCCCAAATCATTTCAAATCAGTACTGAAGGTTTTTCATCAACATCAAAACACTATGCATTTGTAACTGCAGGTTAAATGCATTCATCTCCTTTATTGAACAGCCTGCGTAAATACCACTTCAGATGCAGATTCTGTGCCACCTCTGCATTGCAAACACAAATTTTGTTGACACTGATTTCATTTGATTGGTAACAGCCCTATAGTGTCTTTCTATTTGAATTTATTGATTTAATTTAAGAATTTGACACAAAAGATGATGCATACATTTAATTAGGTTAGAAAACATTGGCCTTATAAAGCTAAAAATGCCCATAAAAGGTACAAATCTATTTAAACTTTTACATTTACATTTACATTGAGTCATTTTGTCTGGTAAGTTCACACTCGGTATCATGATTCATTACACTTTAGGCCAATATCACACCGGACTTCTCCTTTAAGCACATTGTCGGTGTTGTTGCTTGGTTTAAGTCGCGCAGATCTTTACACTCGTTGGTCTTCACACAAGGGCTAAACGCTTCCACGACAGCACACAGAAAATCAGATAAATACAATCTATTCTAGCGAGTGAAAATAGCTGTGGCGGCCTTCTAATTAGCACACCCAACAGCGAATAGCAGAGCAAGTGTTCCAATTAAAACTACAGTTCTCACTTAAGTGCAGGAAAAGAGTAATGCAAATAACACAGGCTCCTTCTAAGTTGACGGCTATTAGTATACAAACAAGTAAGTGCAATTACAAATACTAGCTACAACGAAAAAGCAAAGTAGAAATAGAAAATTAAATATTCCTTTCTAGCAGCAAGTAACAATTTCAACGACAGATCTAGTAACAAAGTATTGAGCAAAACACTCACATGCTGCATCTCTTCAGCTAAACTAAACGTGTTTCCAAACTTATTGATAAAGCTCATTTCTGTTCCTCCTGCAAACTAACCACTGCACTGAATGTGAAGAACATCAAAAGCTTTGGGAGTCAGCTGTCCACAGCAGTCCTATACTTGCCAAAATACCAGCACAATAACATGCTAAGCAAAATATTGTTTAATTATCGCTAGTAACAAAACTACTGAAAATGTCAAGATATAATTTTTTGTCATTTCGCACACCCCATGCTGATTTAGTACTCCTGAATTCACATTTTTTGTGACATTAGAAACATATATTCTGTCACTAAGTCCTTTGTGAATTAAAAAAAAAAATAACTTTTTAAAAAATCTTCTGGACAGCAGTGTGTTAAATAATATAATAGGCTTATATACATTTTAAAAGAGAGGAGAAAATTCTTTAAATACTATTGTTGTTGACGTTGACGACTGTGTGTCCACTCGAACTCTGATATTGAAACAAATTCATCTGTTGCTTGGCCATGGTAATGGGAAGGGATATAATTTATGACCTAGACTACATTAAATACACTCCCAGTGAGGATAATGTGGTTTGTCCAACCACAATGTGTTTTGTGAGTTCACTTATTGGTTGCTGAAAGCATAAAACGTCAAAATAGAGGCATTTAAAAAACTAAACTACACATGTTGTACAAAATTACTGTGGTTAATTACCCTGGAAATCCAGAGGTCTCGCGAGAGCACAATTTGAATGGTCTCTGCAAGACACTCTGGCATCGAGCAATGATGCAGGTTACTGCAATACGTAAGCAATTGTGGAAACCAATCAAATCGGTGTATCTGATGTAGGCGGGCCAAAGGCGAGCTAAGCTGATGATGACAGCACTGCTACGTCCGAGTCATAGTAAACTTTGAAAGATCGCTGTCGCTACAGATGAACAACAAGTTGTTTGAAACGGCTTTGGCCGCTACAATGAACAAGTTAGTCTTGGCTTTCCATATAAAAGAGGAACAGAAAACCGAAAACTCCTTTGCAAGAAGGAAGTTTTTGCTGTTTTGCCAACTGGATACGGCAAGAGTTTAATCTATCAGTTCACGAGTTCACCCTTACATATAATTAGCCGGAGAATAGTAGTGCATGTTTGGCGTGCTGTCCGGTGAATGGCTCCGAGCTCGGGAGTGGCCCGAACCCTGAGTACGTTACCCCCCAATAGGAGTAGCGAGAACTCGGAGTGATGAGATGGGGTGGTGGAGGTTTACTGATAAACCATCGAGTGAATTGAGGTGAGTCAGCTGTATTTAAACCTATGGCGCTGATTGACTTGTGATGTTTACGCTAAGTATCTGACGCGCTTCTCCCGAACTTTGTTAATGAAACATCATTTAGCTCTGCTGGTAGCTAAGCGTGTATTGTTGTGATTGGTCGTGGCGTAATCCAATTGCGTGCAGTTAAGAGTTTCAAATGCATGCTTGGTGCCGCCCCTTGAGTTAGGCAGTTTTCATTGCTCGATCCCAGACCCTTAATCTTAATCGATTAGGGTCTGGATTTTTCCAGGCTAGTGGTTAATGGTACTTTTGATTAATTTTATTGATTTGTTTCAAGGATATTTTTGGTTTGGTAATGTTGGGTTGCAGTTTGAAGTCTAGTGTAAAATCTATATTATATTTAGCCTTCAACAACACAGTTGTGCACCCTGCACACAACTTTGTGTTTATGACCGCTAGTTTCAGTTAACAAAATTGTTTTCGTGACAGCTACCCATTATGAGTTTGAGTTTGAGGAAGTGGTTTAATAAGGCATCAGACACATGAGCCATATCATGTGGATAGTTATGGAAGCTGGTATAATGTCATGCCATGTTGTGTCATAAGGCATGACACAAGTTTCATTGATAAACATTATAGCAGACTGCGGGTACTATTCTGGGTTTGAAAGGTCATTTGATTAAGTGCTGCAATGCAATTGTGAGCCACCTCAGGTGCTTAGCATGCAACTTTGCTCATAGTCCTGGGAAGTTTTAGAGGAAGTGTATTAAGTGTACTGCGTAGGTTCTTTCCAGTCTGGTTAAGAGTGACCTACTGTACTCTACATTTGGTTTTGACCATGCAAAACAGATGTTTTGAAACTGTAGAAATTTTAAAGCATGTTGGATATTTTTACATTTTGTGTTTTGGGTGACCTTGGCATATTCTTAATACTGTCAATGCTATCTGCAGTGCTTTGCTTTTTATGTGTCAATTGATCAGCAAGATATAAAACACAGGAAATTTCCTGTTATGCTGAGCTGGTTTCAGTGAATTCACTAAAGTTCTTTTTCTTTTTTTCTTTTTATAAGCTGTTATGAAAGTGTTTCATGAAATTCAAGCCAAGTCAGCAATGTAGTGCACGTTTATAGTACCATCATCAGCAATTTAGAATGGAATCATTCATCTGTTTCACTGTCACTGGAAAGCTTTGAGATATTTGAATGTTGTGTGTGTATAAATGTCTCCATGACGTTCAGATGTCCCCTCTCCTGCAAAGCAATGGTTTTATCTTGCACTTTCACATCGTTTAATTTGAGACTGCATTACTTTACAAATACAAGTTTTTATGAAGATCCTGTTTTATGCGTCTTTTCTATTCAATAAAGACAGCCAGCTGAGACTAACTTTTCTTTAATAAACTTGTGAGCCCTACACACAACTTCACCTGAGCCTTTTCTTCAAGTGTTACACTTTTTCGGCCCCTCCTATAACAGACATAAAACAATTGTTCCTATTGTTACATCCTTCCTTTTTTTTATAACATTCCAAACAACTCTTAATTTCTGATGCAAACAAAGAACAATACTTTTTGTTTAGAACTTCTGCA
Organism: Garra rufa; assembly: GCF_049309525.1. Taxonomy (NCBI): domain Eukaryota; kingdom Metazoa; phylum Chordata; class Actinopteri; order Cypriniformes; family Cyprinidae; genus Garra; species Garra rufa. The sequence goes on from NC_133380.1 coordinate 20,500,255, forward strand.
TAATACTTTCACTTTTCCATTAGAACAGTTTCACATTTCTTCTCTTTATGTGATATAGTCTTTTAGGTATTGAGGTTTCTTTATCAACCGTCCTGATTTCGTGACAACAGACGCTGGGATGTCTGACTGTTCTGTGTTCTGTATCTGATTTTCCACATTGTTGGATGTTTATGGTTGAGCATCTGCAGTTCCTGTATGTTTTGTATTGTCAGGAACAACAGTCTCTGGTTGGTGGGAGACTCTGGGGGTCGTTCCATGGTCCCTCCGTATAGATGTCTCCTGTTTCTCCTTATTACACCTCCAGAATCCAACTGGATACTATAGGATCTCGGGTCAATGGGCTCCACCACCGTTCCCTTTCTCCAGATCTTATGAGGCTCAAATGGTTGTATCCTCACAGGGTCACCTTGTTTTAGCATGTCTAAGTCTTTGGCTGATCTGTTGTAATATGTTTGCTGCCGTTGTTGATTTGATGTCAGTTCTCTCACAGAATCCTGAATCTTTGGTTGCAGGAGGCTGGTTTTCGTGGGCAGAGCAAAGCGTCTTTGTGCGACGACTTAGCAGCCTCTGTGCCGGGCTGGTTGACAATCCGTGTGTTGGTGTGTTCCTGGGGTCTAGGATTGCTAAATACGGATCCTGTCTTGACATCCGTGCTTTAAGCATCAGCCTCTTGGCAGTTTTGACTGCTGATTCTGCCTTGCCATTACTCTGAGGATAGTCAGGTGATGAGGTTTTGTGCAGGAATGCCCAGTGGTGACTGAACTTCTGGAACTCCTGTGACGAAAACTGTGGGCCATTGTCAGAGATGACGATGTCTGGAATACCCTGACGTACGAAATGACCTTTCAGTTTTCTTATAACTGTTGTAGATCTGGTGTCTGTCAGAATAAAATTTGAATAGTAGTCTACGGTGATTAGGTAGTCCTTGTTGTCAAAGGTAAACAGGACCGTGCCCACCTTTGCCCAAGGTCTGTCTGGCATATCATGTGGACGTGGTGTCTCCTTTTGCTGTTTACAGTCCACTGCGTGGCAGGTGTCACACTGCTGTACATATGTTTTGATTTGCTCATTCATTCCTTGCCAATACACACACTCTCTGTCCCTCCTCAGGCATCCTTCCACACCTAAATGAGAAGAGTGTATACACTGCATTATTCCCTTCCAAAGCTGCTTGGGGATAACAGCTTGTTCACCCCTGAAACCTATTTCTCGTGGTATGTCAGCCTTGTTCTTTGGCCAACCTTGTAATATGGCTTTCATCAGTGTCTGCAAAGTTTTGTCCTCTCTTGTTGTAGAACGGATTGACCCAAGTCTGTCCACTGAGATCGGTACATGTTGTGCCATGTTAATGGTCTCTAACTCCGCTTCAACAGCACCACTGGGCATGCTGTCAGGCAGATATGCTCTACTAAGTCTCAGCATCATTCGTTGGAGTCTTTTGGGTGCGCTCAGTAGTGGCTTACGCAAGATGTTTTCCAAGGGTTTGTGATCACTTTGCGCTGCTACTTTTCGTCCATATGTATAATAGTGAAACTTTTCCATCCTGTATAGTAGGGCTAATAACTCTTTCTCTATCTGTGCGTAGCCCCGTTCTGTGCGTGTTAGTGCTCTGCTTGTGAATGCTACTGGCTTACCTCCTTGCATGAGTGCAGCACCAAGGCCTCCCTCCGAGGCATCACATTGGATGGTAAGTTCTTCATCAGGGTTGTAATACTTTAACACTGGAGCATTTGTGATTGTTTCCTTTATTCTACCAAATGCCTCTTCATGCTGCACAGTCCATCTCCATTCGCAGTCTTTGTGCGTCAGCTGTCTCAGGGTTTCACACTGGTCTGAAAGATGTGCACAAAACTTTGAGAGGTAATTTACCATCCCTAGTAGCATCTGAACTGCTTTTACATCTGTTGGTTTCTGCATTTGTGTTCTTGCCCAGACTTTTTCTGGGTCTATCTTCAATCCATCCGATGTCAGGAGGTGTCCGATGTAAGAGACTTCCCTTTGTCTCAGTTTGAACTTTTCAGCATTTAGCTTGATATCTTTCTCTCTGCATCGCGCTAGAAATGCTTTCAGTTTTTCATCATGGTCTCTCTCAGCCAATTCTTGTGTCTCTCCTTGTCCTGTTATTAGCACATCATCAGCAATGATGTATATTCCAGGCAGACCCTCTAATGCAAGTGTGAGTTTCCTCTGAAAAATCTCAGGGGCTGGACTTATGCCCATGGGCAAACGCAGCCATCAATACCTGCTGAATGGGGAGGAGAATGTGGTGAGATAGCTGGATTCTTCCTCCAGCTTGACGTGCCAGAATCCACTTTTCACATCGCACACAGTAAACGCTTTGGCTTTTGACAATTCAGGGAGTATGTCATCAATAGTCAGTAGTAGGAAATGACTGCGCTTTAAAGCTCTGTTTAACGGTCTCGGATCTATACATACTCTTAGTTTGCCGCTGGGCTTCTGTAGGACCACCATACTACTGATCCAATCTGTACTCCTCTTTACTGGTGCAATGATTCCTCTCCTCTGAAGATCATGCAGCTCTTCCTTCAAAGGTTTTATCATAGCCACTGGAACCCTTCTTTTTCAAAGCTGTACAGGTTTTACAGTGTTGTCAATCTCAATTTTGTACTCTCCCTCCAGACAGCCATCGCCCATGAATACATCAGCATATCCAGTCGTTATCTGCTCTAGTTATCTGCTCTATACTGTCTATTGCAAGAATGTTCTCGTAATGCACTTTCATGAGCTTCATAGCTTTACTAGCTCTCTTCCCTAATAGGGGGGCAGTGCAGTTGTTATCCACCACCTGGAATTCCAGCCTGTACAGTTTGTGGTTTCTTGGGGTTCTGACTTTCAGTTTGCACTTTCCTAGTGGTCTCACTTTGCTTTTGTTGTACATTTATTAGCACAGTCTTTGTATCCTCCAGATATATCTCTTTTTTGTTTACATTCTCTGGATGTGCTACATCAACTGTACGGATATCTTCATACTCATCACTGTCCTGTTCAGTCACTTTGTTTACTGATTTATGATTTACTTGTCTCAGCTGGGCTCTACATTTAACTGCAAAGTGATTTGTCTTTCCACACTTTTTACATCTCTTACCAAAAGCTGGGCATTTCTTTTTGTTCATTTCATGCTCTTTACCGCAGAATCTGCACATTATCATACTGCGGGGTGGATGGTGATCTTGACGTGCTACTTGTCTGAAGGCATGCACCTCTTCTACCACTACACCTGCAATGGCTTTGTTGTTTTGCCGCGACAGCTCCGCTGCTCTGCATATACGTATGCACGTCTGTACAGTGGCGCCACCATGGGCCATCTTGGCCACCCCACTGGCCATTATAAATTTTAGTAGCATCAGTTATGCATTTCATCCCTAATGCACAGCCAGGCAGGCAAGCCGCTCTAGATCTTCGATCGCACACAGTAGCCAGCCCTTTCCCCCTATTGTGGCAAGCTTTAGGCTATTGCGTGCACATGATTGCTCAACTCTTCAAACTGCGCTGAAGGCACGCTCGCTGCTGCCCGTCGGAATATGCCGATTAAACATCAATGCTTTCTTGTTTATTTTTAAACATTTGAAATGAATTTGCACCAGTGATGCGCAGGTTGATGCAAAATGAGGTTGGTTACTAGCAGGGCCGTGCACAGACCTTTTGAGGGGCATGTGCTGAAACTGAAAAAAGGGCACCCCCCCCAACCCCTCCAATAACCCCTCCATCACCAAAAAAATAACACACAATAATATTCTTATATTATATTTAATTAGTATTAATAACTTTTACCCAGATAATATATACATGCATCAGCACATTCAGCAGATAGCCATAAAATCAAAATAGAAATTTCTTATATATTTTACCTAGCTGACAAGGATCACTCGGTTGCTTTGTATCAAACTCAAACGCAGTTACACCGCGGGTTTTTGACCAGCGAATGTGTGCAATTTGCCCCTCATTAAAACGATGACATTAAATTATGTCAACATCACACTGGTGTGGTGATGCATTATATGAACCTTTATAGACATACTAGTGTTTATTTCATAAAGACAAGGTTGCACTTATTCAAACAACAAGATATTTTACCCTTACAAGACGAAGACCTTCATCTGCTTCTGCTCATTGACTCTGACTGATGTGCTGAAACGTAAGTTCGCGGCGCTCGGGGGGCAGAGTTGAGAAGTTTGACTGACAGTTTGAACGGTTCTAAGAGAGGCGCTTTTAATGCCTTTAATTGGTTAAATATTTGTTAAAAAGACAAACAGACGTAAAGGGTTACCAATAGCATTGACTTATTAAAAAAAAAAAAAACTCCCCAAAAAAAGGGCACTTCCGAGTGTAATTACAAAAAGGGCATGTGCTCTGCACAGGTTGAGCCCTACTTGTGCACGTGCCTGTTACTAGTCATTCAAAAATATTTTAAATGATATTCGGGTCGCGGTCGGTCGGGTCGTTTGAAATAAAGATGCCAATTAAACCTTTGTAATTTATATAGTACTAGACACAATTTTCTATGAAATATATAGACCTACACTTTATTGGCTGAATAATATTTACCTTTTGAATGTTGAGCGTTATTAACTGTTGAATAAATGCTGATGCAGACAAAATGCCCGATTTCCCAACACGTTGAACTGAGCAATGCCATTGTACCATTTTATTAGGCTACTTTTAAACGCATAAAGCTCAGTAATATCAGTTTTATGTATTTTCTGAGAGGGGTGGGATTTTTGTTGGGAAAGTCGGGGGAGAGACGCACACTTCGAGTAGACTGGATAAACACATGCAGCATCTTAATTGTTGATAAAATGGTATTCCTAATAAATGTCCAATGCTCCTCTTTTTTTGGGAATTATTTGACACATTTCACTATGTCTTTTCAAATGCCTAGGTCTGTTTAATTTCCTTAATTATAAAATTTCTAGTACTATTTTTAAACGTTTATTCAAGCAATAATATATAAATTATCTTATGTATATGCTTGTTTAAAACCAGGGATTAAAAACGAATTCCACGTAAAAACTGTATTTTTTCTTTACATTTCCAGAGAGCAAAAAAACCCCGAAATTAAACATTACTTAATAGATTCAAGGCACTATAATTTCCTTTTTCATTTGATACAACTATTAATATATAGAAAATATTATTTTGTCATATTCGTGATTCTTGAATTTATATATGAGAACTGCGTTTTAAAGTGCATTTGTTATGTTTGTATAAGAAAATTCGTTAACCTAGCCTATTAAATTGATTTAATATTCTTGATAATTTTAGAATAATTTTTAGCTTGTAGTCTATATATATTTAATCTATTTAAACAATTTACACTGTAGATAGAAATAAAATAATTCTTGATCATATTTAACATCGGAGAATCACTGAAAATGAAACTATTTAAATCTGTATAAAGGAAAGACAAAACAAATCACAAGAACAATCTGTATTTTTCTTGTAATCAAGAACATTTCTTTTGACAAAATTAATTAATGCCGAATAATATTTGACAGTGAACGCATCTCCACCGCAGCCACATATAATCGCTGGTGTCAGTTGCAAATATTAAACATGCGGGTTTGGTACAATATTTTCTCTATTTTTTTGCGGTCCGAGTTGCGGCGGGTTAGTTGAAAACGTCGGTCGGGTTCGGGTTGTTTGTACATTGACCCGCGCATCACTGATTTGCACTCCAAATAAACATGAGGCTACTTGCAGTTGAATTGTAAAGCGACCTTTTTTCTATTTTGCTCTGTACAGATAATAGTAATAAATAAGTTTTAAAGCCTATAACTTTATATGCTACCAGAAATAACAGTAAAGCAAAAAAAAATATTGTCTTTAATTAGATTAAGGCATGCAAAAAAAAAAATGTATTGTGCCACCCTAACATTTTTACTGGCCTCTTTCGGCCACCCTATGAAAGAAATCCTGGAGGCGCCACTGCGTCTGTAGTGTCAAATCTTTCTCGCGAAGCAGTCTCTCTCTCAGTCCTTCGTTGTTAATTCCGCATACTATTCTATCACGTATGAACGTGTACTAAGACCGGTGGAAATGCAAAGCTTCAATTTTCTAGGCTGATAAGATTAGGAACTACACTTCCATATTACGGCAGCAAACCTCCTTGACTATTACGCCGGAATGGAAGTGTAGTTCCTAATCTTATCAGCCTAGAAACTCGCAGCTTTGCATTTCCACCGGTCTTAGTACACAATATAACTACAGAAGTGTCAAGTTTTAAATACAACAAATATGGAAACTCGTTGGTCATTTTTAAACGCAATGCTTTTGGTCTAATAGGATTCAGTGATCTATGCTAAGCTATGCTAAAAGTGATATCGCCAGAACAGGAGAACGGCTGAATGGATTTCAAAACTGTAAAAATCAATGAGCCTATTTCCAAAAAAAGTGGAGTGTTCCTTTAAGAAGATAGACTAAAATGTGAGGGGTGTATTCACTTATGTGAGATACTGTACATTCATTTAAAGGACACTGGACTTATTTGTATTCGTAATCACAAAAGTTACATTATTTGCTTGTGCTTCAAAGCCTTGGCTTTAAAATAAACGTTATTTTGTCCACACGCTGTTCTGGGATGCGCTTCATGACCACGTTAACTTGAATCGCACAAGCTAAAAGCCTGTCAAACAGCGCCTGATTACTGGACAAAGCTATCTTTAAGAGTCAAAAAAACATACACAGACAAAGCCAAATTAAACCCTGCAGCTTGTGACAATACATTGAGGACACAAGAAACAATTGGTCTGTGCAAGAAACTGAACAGTATTTATATCTGTCCTGAGCGCGCGCTCAACAGCTGGAGGTGACGAAGAGCAAGCAGTTATAACTTAAGTCGATCAGGCTCAAAAGTTGGGAGTCGGTGAAAAGTCTCACTCGCGGATGAGTTCGTGCAAGCAAATGTAGTTAGTTTTTAATCGGTTGCAACAATCAGGATAAGCACAAGTAATTACAATTTTGAGTAGCTACATTCTCTCTGCACTGTATAAACAATGAGTGATGTATACGCGCGACAGATCACTTCCGCGCGTGCGTCTACCCTGCCAGAACATGTTGGCTGTTGTGAAAGCGCTCAGTTCAGTTGAACATTGCAGTGGATCAGAGGTAAATAATGATAAAAATACTGTTCAGTTTCTTGCACAGAATGATTGTTTTGTGTCTTAACACCTCAATGTATCGTCACAAGCCGCTGTGTTTAATCAGGTTTTGTCTGTGTATGTTTTTTTTACTCTCAAAGATTTGGTGCCCATTGGCTGCCATTCTATCACTGACAGACTGCAACAGTTTGAGTTAAAAATCTTCATTTGTGTTCTACTGAAGAAACCAAGTCACCTACACCTTGGATGCCCTGGGGGTAAGCAGATAAACATTAAATTTTCTTTTTTGGGTGAACTATCCTTTTTAGCTTGGTTCAGAGATCAGACATATAATGTACTTGAGTGGTCTGTTAGGTCTTCATATTTATTTCTTAATTCTATAATATCTGAAAATATTTGGTTGAATTTGATGAAAGCAGTGGCAATATGAAATCCAAAGATTATCAATGATCTCAAAGCTTTTTTAAGTAAGGAATGGGCCAAGACTGCAGTAGAGAGGTGACAGAAGCTTCTAAGCGCTTACAGGCAGCGTTTATTGGAGGTTATAAAGAATAAAAGATTCTAAATAATTTCGGTTATGAATGTTTAGAGACAGTTTGATTTACGTTCTTTTGAACTTTACGTTCTCAGAATAACTCAGATGTGTATTAATAAACTTTCTCCAATAGTTTACTGAATCAATCATGGAATTGTTTTCATAAAATGTTGTTTTCTGCAGCAAATAAGTATACAGACCTAGACCTTTTTGGCACTTCCTTGCCAATTTATCATGACAGATTAATTTAAATATTAAATTTCAATTATTATTATTATTATTATTATTATTATTATTATTATTATTTATTTTTTTACTTATGATCGATCACTTCACAATTCGGTGGAATGTTTTGTCAAGCAGTTTGCTTGCTTTGTAAATATAGAAACACATTAATAAAGTGTTTTTACATTCATCCATGTAAAGATTTTGTACTCTAAATAAATGATATCCCACCATCAACACACTAGCTTTTTGCAAAGTTAAACACCACTACTGGCCACTAGAAGTTAGTAAGGATGCTTGTTGTAAGCATGCACTGTAAGGCTGCTAGGCTGAATTACGAATAGCAGCAAACATTTCCATGACCCCACAGAGGATAAGTGGTTTGGAAAATAGATGCAGATGAATACTCTATGTACTATATTCTTCTTCTCTTAGTATAGTTGAGTGGTATTCCGAAATCAGCTGTACAGCAACATCATTAATTATCATTAATTTTTTTCCTTACAACTCCTTGCTGTTACTTTCTATTGAGAATTAAGTCATAATTTGACGTGGTATGACAAATTTGTGCCTCAATATCTTCTTGTTTGATATGAATAGCTGTGAACATGTTACGTAAATTGAAAGTCAGTGATCAATGCGGCTTGTGTTTTTGTAGCCACCTGATCAAAAGGTCTGTCGAAAAACACCTGACCTACTCAGACATCATGCGTCAGCTCTTAACATCAGGTTGTTTCAGTTTAGCATAAATATGACCAACATATACGGTTACTTATGTTTACTCCATAGGCGAAACTTCGCACATGAAACATCAGTTCTTGAGCGATTTCCTATGAGGTGTTTTAATCAGTCTGAATAGAATTTGTGGTAAAGCAGGTGACTCATAACAGTTTAAATATATCTTTATTTTATAAATTACATATTTTTTTGAAGACAACAAAACAACAAACGGACTGCAAAGGTCTACTTCACAGCATGACATTTATACTTCATGCAAATATGGTCTAAAATGCAGTTAATTATAGAGAAATAGTTTACACATAAAGCGTGAGGAAACAAAAACTGAAAAAATATTTTATATAATGTTAAAAAATAAAAAGTTATTTCAGTTAAGATGGGCCTAAATGGACAGATCACATGGAATCAGCTGGAACAGACAAGTACAATAAGAAGAGCCTACAAACGTGGGTGCGGGTGGGAAAAGGGGACCACAGTAAAAGCCTTTCGAATCCATCACAGGAAAATGAAGTATGGTGAAAATATCCTGCAGCAACCTTGCACATAAGACAAAGGACCAAAAGACTCATTCCAGTTCAAGGTACTTTAGATCAATGCCTCAACGGTCTAACAGCACTCTTCAATGTCAAAATAATAGACTAAAGTTACAGTTGCTTACAGTCATTTCCAATAAACTGTACAAATCAGCTATAAGGGGAGTGCCCATTGCTCATTTTCTCTACATTAATAATGAACTAATTTATTTTGTAGTTAATGTTACGTATTTAAATAATTTGGATTTTAATGAGTGAAATAAGTATTTGATTCCCTATCAATCAGCAAGATTTCTAGCTACCAGGTGTCTTTTATATAGGTAAAAAGCTGAGATTAGCTTGTTGCCTGTATAAAAGACACCTGTTCACAGAAGCAATCAATCAAACAGATTCCAAACTCTCTACCATGGCCAAGACCAAAGAGCTATCCAAGGATGTCAGGGACAAGATTGTAGACCTACGCAAGGCTGGAATGGGCTACAAGCAGCTTGGTGAGAAGGTGACAAAAGTTGGTGTGATTTTTCGCAAATGAAAAACACAAAATAACTGTCAATTTCCCTCAGTCTGGGGCTCTATGCAAAATGTCATCTTGTGGAGTTCCAATAATCATGAGAACGGTGAGGAATCAGCCCAGAACTACACAGGATGATCTTGTCAATGATCTCAAGGCAGCTGGGACCATAGTCACTAAGAAAACAATTGGAAACACACTACGCCATGAAGGACTGAAATCCTGCAGTGCCCGCAAGGTCCCCTGCTCAAGAAAGCACATGTACAGGCCCGTCTGAAGTTTGCCAATAAACATCTGAATGATTTAGAGGAGAACTGAGTGAAAGTGTTGTGGTCAGATGAGACCAAAATCGAGCTCTTTGGCATCAACTCAACTTGCCGTGTTTGGAGGAAGAGGAATGCTGCCTATGACCCAAAGAACACCATCCCCACCGTCAAACATGGAGGTGGAAACATTATGCTTTGGGAGTGTTTTTCTGCTAAGGGGGGATGATGGATGGGGCCATGTGCCATCAGGCCCAGAGCACTGAAAATGGGTCGTGGATGGTTATTCCAGCATGACAATGACCCAAAACACACGGCCAAGGCAACAAAGGAGTGGCTCAGGAAGAAGCACATTAAGGTCCTGGAGTGGCCTAGCCAGTCTCCAGACCTTAAGCTGGCTCCACACTAGATGAGTTTAAGGCTGATTTTAAACCTGATTCGAGGCTTGTCGCAAACAATTTTTGTTCCAAAAAATCCTCTGTTGTGCATGGTGTCATTACGATTATTGAACTGCTCCTGATTAAGACAAAGCGTCCCCGAACTCAAATCGTAAATATTAAACATGTTTGATATTTACGATTCTTGATCAGGCTACCTCTGACATGATACCAGCGATAACCAATGAGAGCAAGCAAGCGTCACTTACCGGATGTTGCATGCTTCTATAGCTGAAACTTGACAGCCACAAAAATGCCACAAAAGCAGAATTCATTACCCATATTCTTTCATTTTTATTTTTACAATGAAACAGAACGCATGCCAGGAGAACCCAGATGATAACTTTGATTGTCTTCCATTTTTTTTTCTTCTCTAGTCACGTTTGATCTCGCAAATCTAAGAATCATCTAGTGTGTGCATTTATAAGGCTAAAAATCGGCTGAAACTGTCTTCATGTCTGTGGTCTCCCATGGTTTTAAAATTGATTAAGATTTGAAAATCGCCTAATGTGCAGCCAGCTTTAATCCCATAGAAAATCTGTGGAAGAAGTTGAAGGTTCGAGTTGCCAAACATCAGCCTCAAAACCTTAAAGGGGTCATCAGATGCAAAACTCACTTTTACATGTTGTTTGAACATTAATGTGTGTTGGCAGTTTGTGTACACAACCACCCTACAATGATAAAAATCCACCCAGTGGTATTTTTTAATCTTTAAAGGTAATCTTTTTAAAATCAGGTCATTCTCAGCTTCTTGTTGGTGTGACGGCACACACCAACAGAGGCCGCTCACACGATAGTTGATTGACATGAGCACCTTACCGTAGACCCGCCTTCACTGAGCTAAAACAGTCTGACTCTGATCGCCATTGTGTCGACTCAGGTGCAGGGGAAGACAAGAATGTCTTAGATTGAGCGTTTGAGGTGTTCTGTTGTTGGATGTAATAATGAACATACTGCCCTGCAAAGCAAAAAGGCAGTAACTACTAGGGGTGGGAATCTTTTACCATCTCACGATTCAATTCGATTCCGATTCTTGAGGCCACCATTCGATTCAAAAACGATTTTCGATTCAAAAAGATGTTCGATTCAAAACGATTCGATTTTATTCATAATGATTTCTAATCGGGTTTCTGATCATGATCTACTCTCATCTGCTTTGCTATACAGAATGAAAAACGGAGACATTAAAGTGTCTTTTTCACATTTATTAAGTAAAATTCTCAGGGAAGTGCCTTTTATCAAATTTTTTTTTTTTTTTTTTTGCTCACTCTGAGTTTGCAGGGAGTTTCGTGAAGCACTGCAGTGTGCGTTGGTCTGCAGCTGGCGGCTGACTCTGCTCCGTGTCGCTGAGCTCTGGGTGATGCCTAGTAATATGAGCACGCACATTTGTTGTGCTGCCGAAGTACTTGGTCTTCGTTTTGCAAAGCTTGCACACTGTGTGTGTCATGTCCAGCGCAGTGCTTCCAGGCATTCGGTAAAAACCAAAATGACGCCAAACTTTAGCTTTAAGTGAAGACGGGGCTGATTGGATCTCCCTCTCATCCATATTTGCTTCCTCTTTGTTTTAGTGATTTGCCGCGCACGCTTACGTTCAAAAACCGGCTGCGTGGTGACGTACAGAAAAAGTATAGGCTAGTTACAAAAATGGAGGCGAACAGCCAGCTGATTTTATTTATTTATTAAATCGATTCTTGGACATTTCAGATCGATTCTGAATTGTTGCTAATGAGAATCTAGATTTTTCTGTGAATCGATTTTTTAGCACACCCCTAGTAACTACGCTGAGTGCAGAACTGAGAAAAATGACTTTAAAGTTATCCTGTCATCCAGCCTGTTATCCAATGTTAAAACCGTCCCGTGAGGATGCCGCGAAATCACACACATTTGAGATAAGATGTTTTGTCACATAACAAAGGATGCCTTGAATGTCATGAAAATGATAATAACTCATTTTTGACCAAAAATGCAGTTACTGCCTTTTTGCTTTGTAGGGCAGCATAGCAGTAGTCATTTACTCTGACATCTGAGCTGCTAAAGATGCAGGGGATAATGTTACTTTCAATGGTCTTTCTTATTAATGTGCTTGTTGGCAAGTTTCGCCTCTAAACGCGGCTAAATGCGGCTAAAGTAAACATTAAAGCCACATCTGAGAGGGTCGGGGCGAGCAGAGCTCATTTGCATGTAAAGGGACCATGCAATAAAATGAGTTGATTTTTTGCAGAGCTGATTTTAAAAGACTACTATTGAGAATTTTTAACCAAAGTATATTATAGACTTTTCATTAAGACCTGAAAGAATCATACAAACTTGTGGGCATCCGATGACCCCTTTAATGACTTGGAGAGGATCTTCAAAGAGTGCATGGGACAAAATCTCTCCTGAGATGTGTGCAAACCTGGTGGCCAACTACAAGAAACGTCTGACCTCTGTGTTGCCAACATGCGTTTTGCTGCCAAGTACTAAGTCATGTTTTGTGAAGGGGTAAAATACTTATTTCACTCTTTAAAATGCAAATCAATTTATAACTCTTTTGAAATGCGTTTTTCTGGATTTTTGTTGTTGTTATTCTGTCTCTCACTGTTCACATAAACCTACCATTAAAAGTATAGACTGATCATTTTTTTGTCAGTGGGCTAATGTACAAAATCAGCAGGAGATCTTTTTTTTCCCTCACTGTCCTGTATACTGTAAAAATGCAAATTCATATTTTCCAGTTTACTAAACCTTTAGTCTCAAATACTAAAGAAAAATTATTTTTATTTTCTTGAAACTACAGAAAAATTCTTATCAGACCAACAAAATGACCCCAAATGTTGCCATAGCTAGTCAAACACAATTGTCTGAACAAAGAATTTCATATTGTTGAAATGTTATGACTTTGTTAGTTCGCAGAATGCATTGCAGCATAAATAAATAATGCAGTTATTGTTATAAGATTTTTAGATAAGGTTTTTTGCTGTTTGCTGCAGACTTCATTTAAACTTTCATACATTAAGGTTTCTATAACAATTCACAGTTTGTAAATAAACATAAAATTGCTAATGCATGTGGTGACTTTTTACACATTCTATTTTATCCAGGAAAGAAAAAAAAATCTCAACGACAGTATTTGTTGTTTTAATTGATGTGACAAGAATTTTTCTATTAGCAAAATAAGACAATCAGCACTGCATGAATAAAAAAATGTACAGTGGCTACACAAAGTGTCTTTACTGAGAAGAACTAAAAAACTTGTTGAGAGAACTCAAAAGTCTTACTGCACCATTTACACAAACAATGCACAATGCAAAAAATAACAAAAAAAAAAAAAAAAAAAAAAAAACCAACCCATTAACTCATTACAACATCATTATTGTAGATTATTGGTCCTGATTTTGTAATAATGATCATTAATGTTGTGTCAATTAATAGAATGCTTCTGTGGTGTCCCTCATTGTCATCTCCTAAAATCTGTAAAATCACAAGATATATCTAATAACTGCATAATTATTTAGCAGTTAACAATAGAACAATAGAAGTAATCATACCAACCAAACAGCATGATGAAGCAGAAACGCCATGCAGATTGGAATCTACAAATATAAATATTAAAAATAGGATAATAACCGTTTATAGATTTTGCTGTTGGTAACATTTTACTGCTGAATATGAATTTCGGTTTAATTTCAAATTTTATAGGCCCCCTTTCAGATTTTCAATTCAATAATCTGGCTCTCAAATTAAGCTAACTAATTAGCCATGGTCTAAATGTACTTACATAAAACCTCTGTATGCAAAACGGAACTCCTTCAGTCTCACAGGAAAGCCCTCCACACGTAAGCAACAGTCAAACTTGCAGTGGACTCTTCTGCTCTGAGCTCTGTCAGAAAGCCTGAACCGAGCGGACAAGCGAAATCCAGCGAAAACCATTCTTCAATCCTCTTTCTTTGCTCTTGATTCCTTCTTGATATTCAACAAAAAGAAGAGATGTAAAGCTAAGCTTTGGGATTCCATTATTTTATACCCCTGATAATTCCTATCTAGCTTTTTTTGGGATGGGGAGTGGTGGTGGTGGGTGTTGACTTACTGGAAATTTGTCTTTACACTGTGTCACCTTCACAAACCTTTTTTGTTTTTGGAATACAGAAGTTATAGGAAAATTGAACTTGGATGGTTAATTCAAGATGAAGTCAGCAATAAAATAAAACTTTTTTTAAAGTTATTTTATTTTATATATTAGTATTAGGTCTACTAAGAATAGACATTTTTTAAAGAAAAGAAGTTTTGTTGGCTAATAAAATATTAAAACTCAAACCAATATTTTCTGTATAATTATTTTATTATGTCATCCTGGTATCACAGGATGTAAGATATGACATACAATATGATATACAAACTGAAAAGATTTGAAAAGTTTCATCTTAAATTAATGTCTTTTAATTCCATAAATGTGGTGAAATGCCGTCTAGAGACCACAGAGACCTTTCACATTTACCCTGGCTCCATTGATTCTAAAATAACAGACGCCAGACTTGCTCCTGAAACTCAGCTCAGGGTTTTGGCCCTTTTACACCTACAAATACAAAATAAACACTTCTCTTAGGTATACCATATTTTTAATGTTTCTGGTTAACCATTGTACCAATATCTCAACTTCCCAACCCTCCTACTCCACAATCCTTCAGTGGATGATTTGTCACCCAGTCATAACTCTTGAAAATCTAGTTTTCTGTGGTGGGGACTTTTTCTTTACACTGTGTCACCACCTTCACAAACCTTATTTTTTCTGTTTTTGGAATATAGAAGTTATAGGAATATTTATGTCTATGTATCTCTCTCTAAGAGAAAAATTTGTGAAAGAATTTTTAATTAAAATTTCAATTATTTTCAATTTTTAATTATTTTATTATGTCATCCTGGTATCACAGACCCTCTGTCTCTTGTTTCATACAAATGCAACTGCTTTTTTTTTTCAGCGATTGTAATGAATTGTACTGAAAGGATATTAAAAGTTCTTAAATCAATGTCTTTTAATGCTTTTGAAAGACCTTTCTCATTTACCCCGGCTCCATTGATTCTAAAATAACGTGCGCCAGACTTGCACCTGAAACTCAGCTGTTGGCCGTTTCACAACTACAAAGAAAATAAACACGTCTCTTAGGTATACCATATTTTTAATGTTTCTGGTTAACCATTGTACCAATCACCCAACTTCCCAACCCTCCTGCTCCCCAATCCTTCAGTGGATGATATGTCACTCTTACCCAATCTTTACACTCTTGAGCACCTATAGGGGATTCTGTACAGATGAATTGAACAACACTCCCCATTAAAAGGCAAAAAGCTTCTCATATTCAAGGCATACACTCAATTCAGGCGATGCCATAGAAGAACCGTTTTTGTTTCCACAAAGAACCATTCAGTCAAAGGTTCTTTAAAGAACCATCTCTCTCTTACCTTCTTATGCCACAAAGAACCTCTTGTGAAACAGAAAGGTTCTTCAGATGTTTAGGGTTCTTTATGGAACCATTTAGACAAAAAAGGTCTTCTATGGCATCGTGAAGCACCTTTATTTTTAAGAGTATGCCATCACAGCAATTCACTAGGGTTTTACAGCTTTTTTGTAAGCCCATCCATTTCCACTAATCCAGTTTTACAGTTCTAGATGATTAAGGATGGGTATGTTTCCCTTACAGTATTTACACCACACAGCATAAATGAGTACAGTACACCTCTCTGAATAAATACAAATAAAGTGTTTCCCCAAAGAAGTTCACTTCCAGAATAAAAATTTCCTAATAATTTACCCACAACCCATGTCATCCAAAATGTTCATGTCTTTCTTTCTATACAGTGCCTTGCAAAAGTATTCATACCCCTTCATTTTTTTTCACATTTTGTTTTGTTGCAGCATTATGTTAAACTGCTTTTAATTATTTTTCCCCACATCAATTTACACTCCATATACCATAATAATGACAAAGCAAAAACCAGATTTGCAAATTTTACAAGTTTATATTAAAAAAAAAAAACACTGAAATAAGTACATTGCATAAATATTCATACCCTTAACTCAGTACATAGTTGAAGCACCTTTACAGCCTCAAGTCTTTTTGGGTATGATGTGACAAGCTTTGCACATCTGCATTTGGCAATTATCTGCCATTCTTTGCCTCACCTTTTCACCTCTCAAGCTCTGTCAGCTTGGATGGGGGTTGGCAGACATTTTCTAGAGTCCTAGTTGTTCCAGTCGTCTTCCATTATGGATAATGGAGGCTACATGCTTCTGTGAACCTTCAATGCAGCAGATTTTTTTCTGAACTCTTCCCTAGATCATTGCCTTAACGCAAGTCTGTCACTGAGCTCTACAGGCAGTTATCTTGACCTCAGGACTTGGTTTTTGCTCTGATATGCATTTTCAGCTGTTAGACCTTTTCTGAAAGGTGTGTGCCTTTCTAAATCATACTCATTCAAATGAATTTGCCAAAGTTTAACTCCACTCGAAGTGTAGTAACATGTAGAAGCAATATGAATGCTCCTGAGCTAAATTTCGAGTGTCCCAGAAAAGGGTATGAACACTTATGCAACGGGATCTTTTCAGTTTTTTATTTCCAATAAATTTGCAAAGTTGTTACAAACCTGTTTTGTGCTTTGTCATTATGGTGTATGAGATGTAGGTTGATGTGGAAAAAATAATAATTTGAAGCACTTTAACATAATGCTGCAACAAAACAAAATGTTAAAAAAATGAATACTTTTGCAAGGCACTGTAGTCACAATTTTCATCTTGTGACCCCTGTCACTGTCTGTTAGTGTTGGTCAGCACTTGTTTCCACCAATTAAAACTATTGAATTGGCATATGTCGGGTCTTGGAATGTCTAAAAAGTGAGAAAATGAATGACACAACGCTTCTGTTGGATATTGTACAGCTGAATTCAGAGTACAACTCAGCTATTCTAAGAAACAGCAAAAGTTTATAGAAAGAATAGTATTCATGCTCTTATTTTCCAAAACCACTTATCCTATAGGGTCATGGAAATGCTGGGGAGTAGTAGTAAGAGTAATATGCTTTTTCTAATTCAGCCACCTTACATGCTTTCAACAACCATTCTTACTGACCTCTAGTGGCCAGTAGTGGTGTTAAACTTTGCAAAAAGCAGTGTTTTACTGGTGGGATATCACATATTTAGAGTACTGATTCTTCACGAGAAGATGAACATAAAGTAAAGCCACTTTAATAATGCATATACTTATGCAAACCGCTTACCAGTGGGAATAATAAAACATTACACCTAATTGTGAAGTGATCAATTATTAGGAATTGAAAGTGATCAACTGCTTTAAAAAAAGTGTTACACTTTAAATACAAGTAAATGCTGAATACATCCTTAAATTAATCTGTCATGATAAATCCAGTCTAAAAGGAAGTACAAATAAGTCAGTAGATTTCTTTGTGGCCTTCATATATGAGATACAATTGTTTTAATTGCTATTACACAAATAAACTATGGGTGTTGATACTGTAATCTAATATGCTAGGGCAAGAGTTAGCAACCTGTTGGACCTTACAGTGCCAATTTTCTTTCTTACCAGTGTTTTTGCTGTTACTTTCTATTAAAACTTAAGTCAGAATTTGACGTGGTATGACACATTTATGTTGTTTGATGTCAATTTAAACCTGAATCTGTTACGTCAATTGAAAGTCAGTGATAAATGTGGTTTGTGTTTTTGTAGCCACCTGATAAAAAGGTCTGTCAGAAAACATGGAGTGATGACCTATTGAAACAGCATGCGTCAGCTCTTAACATCAGGTTGTTTCGGTTTAGAATAAATATGACCAACATATACGGTTACTTATGTTTATTCTCATGAAGTGAAACTCCGCATATGACCCATCAGTTCTTGAGTGATTTCCTATAAGGCGTTTTAATCAGTCTGAATAGATTTTGTGGTAAAGCAGGTGACTCATAACTGTTTAAATATATCTTTATTTTATAAATTACATATTGAAAACAACAATACAACAAACTGACCGCAAAGGTCTACTTTGCAGCATGACATTTATAATCATGCAAAATGCTTAGAAAAATGTTCTAAAAAGTACTTCATTATAAATAAATTATTCTCACATAAACTGTAAGGAAACAGATATTTTTAGAGTCAAGTAGTAAAGATTCTTCATTCTTGAATCTGTGCAGCTGTCCCGGTTTAAAAAAATATAATAAATATCTAGCTTCACGTAAGTTTGGTCTTAGTGTATTATCAGTGGTGTTGGAAACTTTCTATCCATTCAAGTAATGAATCCAGCTCTCCGATAGCCTTCACTGCTCCTGCTGCCTGATCAAGCTGAAAGACAAAAAGAGAGTTTTTTTTTTCATTTTCTGTTCTGATTATGCGGAAGAAGTCATAGAGTTTGGTGGAATGTATTTAAAAATGTTGAAATGTGTTGAACTGAACTGAGATAATATAAATATTATCAGATTAAATCACATATTTAATCATCTACAGTGCCTTGCAAAAGTATTCATACCCCTTCATTTTTTTCACGTTTTGTTGCAGCATTATGTTAAACTGTTTCAAATTAGTTTTCCCCACATCAATTTACACTCCATACAACATAATAATGACAAAGCAAAAACCAGATTTGCAAATTTGACAAATTTATTAAAAATAAAACACTGAAATTAGTACATTGCATAAGTATTCATACCCTTAACTCAGTACATAGTTGAAGCACCTTTACAGCCTCAAGTCTTTTTGGGTATGATGTGACAAGCTTTGCACATCTGCATTTGGCAATTATCTGCCATTCTTTGCCTCACATTTTCACCTCTCAAGCTCTGCCAGCTTGGATGGGGGTTGGCAGACATTTTCTAGAGTCCTAGTTGTTCCAGTCGTCTTCCATTATGGATAATGGAGGCTACATGCTTCTGTGAACCTTCAATGCAGCAGATTTTTTTCTGAACTCTTCCCTAGATCATTGCCTTAATGCAAGTTTGTCACTGAGCTCTACAGGCAGTTATCTTGACCTCAGGACTTGGTTTTTGCTCTGATATGCATTTTCAGCTGTTAGACCTTTTCTTAGAGGTGTGTGCCTTTCTAAATCATACTCATTCAAATGAATTTGCCACAGTTTAACTCCACTCGAAGTGTAGTAACATCTAGAAGCAATATGAATGCTCCTGAGCTAAATTTCGAGTGTCCCAGAAAAGGGTATGAACACGCAACGGGATCTTTTCAGTTTTTTATTTCTAATAAATTTGCAAAGTTGTTACAAACCTGTTTTGTGCTTTGTCATTATGGTGTATGAGATGTAGATTGATGTGGAAAAAAAGTAATTTAAAGAAGTGTAACATAAGGCTGCAACATAACAAAACGTACCAAAAAAAAAAAAAAAGGAGTGTGAATACTTTCGCAAGGCACTGTAAAAGGAAAATCTGTGAAGCGTTTAACAGTCTGTGTTGTCACACCTATTGTGTGTTCTGTCAGTGAATTAAGTCTCTTACCTTGTCATATGTAGTTTGAATGGCGGCGAGTTTTTGTTTGGCATCTTCACCGCACTCGCAGTGTGCATTAGCATGCTTTTGGATAGACAGAAACAGTGACATGATTAGATTATTCTGCTAAAAGCTTTCCAACAACATCTCTCTATCTCTATTGCTGTGCTCACACTTGTCTCTATGGTTCATCAATATTCTAAAATACACAGTGTCTGATTTTATTTACAGCTGCTTAATAATATAGAGATAATCACAGCTTGCACTAGGGCTGGGATTTGATACAAATTTCATGATTTGATTCGATTCCGATTCACAAGCTTGCAATTCAATTCAATATTGGTTATTTTGGCTATATATCAGGTACAGTACATGCCCAAAATACTAACACTTTATTTTGAAAGTCTACTTTAGACATTCTGCTAACAGTAAGTAACTTGTCAACTAGCAGTCATTAAAGTAGAATGTTTGCTTAATGTCTTCCAACACTTTATTTTGATGGATCCACAGCGAACAACAAACTGACTATAAGAAACGTGCAAATATATGTCAACTTATTCTACTACCCTTAAAACTAACCTAAGTCTACTCTGAAAGTTAGTAGACATATAGTAGCAAATTAATGAGAATTAATTGTCATGTAGTTGCAAGTTACTTATAGTTAGTTGAATGTCTAAAATGGACTATCAAAATAAAGTGTAACCAAAAAATATCTCAGCTAATACTGTAAAATATACATGACAGTCAGTTGGTATTACATTAGTATAATATTGAAGGTTAAAATGAACACAAATATACAATACTTAATTTAGAGTCAAGTAAGTTAAATATTATTATTTTAATATTAAATATTAAAAATGTTACAATTGCATAATTATATTTCTACAATTCTTTTTTTTTAAATATAAACATTTAAATGGTGACTGTCATAAAACATGACAAATTTATTCAAACATAAATTCAGAAGAACAGTAAAAATGCTAATGAATGTTATTTGGTGCACATATTTAGCAAAATGTCCCTTACCAGAGTTAATTTTTCTAGCTGACTAATGAGTTTTTGATCACTGAATATTGCTGAGGTAAATGTGACGTTACGTGACATTGACGCCTTTCCGCAGTTGAAAAACTGACTGAGCAATTACATGACAAAGGATATACGGATTTCAGGAAGTTAGTTCGTTAAGGAAGTACTCTTTCTTTGAACAGAAACAGAATTTGAAATTTGTGATTTTGTTTGATATCAAATGTAACAAAGCACAAAGCTTATCGCGATTTATTAAATGGGAGACGTGCTACAATGCTCCATTCATTACCTGACTAAATGATTTTTGGGATTTAAGAATCAAAATCGTTTCAGAAATTTCGCAATTGAATTTTGTTTTACCCAGCCCTAGCTTTCACATCCATTTATTCACAGACAAGTATGTAGGTCATAGTCTGTAAAATGGAAAAGTCCCACATATTGTAGGATACAAATTTTTACGACTCAGCATTGTTTTAGTCAGAGACCTTCAAAATAATGTTTTTAAGTCTTTGACCTCGACCTTTGTGAAAAGATTTGCAAGTTACGACAGTGTGCAGGACTTCTCCTATCTTTTTCCAGTCTTACAATTTCAACACTTTATAAAATATTCTTTAACTAGTAGTGTTACATACACACACTCGCAGGTCCTTGGTGATACTGAGGAAGGAGTTGGCCAGAACGCTGGTGGTTCTGCGATGTAGTGAATGACTGCTGGTGTAGTTGATAAAGACCTTATCCATGTAGAAGTGAAGGAGCTGCCTGAGAAAACAGCAGCTTTCTGTTGCCTAACAATGGGAAGACATATAAACGACAGATTTTTTTTTAGTAATATGCGATACATTTTAAGTCATCAGTTTATTCTACAAAGATTATGACGCTACAGTTCCTACAAAAAGAGTATTAAAAAAATGTTACCTGTAAACTATTCATCACGTCTTTTCTAAGTAATCTGATTCCCTTGTGATCATCTCCAGAAATCTGTCAAAACAAAAAAAAGATATTATCAGATTGTGTTACCGTTGTAATCACTACATAACTTCAAACCACAGACACAATCAAATGAGGCCACCTTAAAAGTAGAATTGTTTACATGTGAATTTTCTGCTCTGCTTTTGCAAGGAATATGATTCATCAGCCTGATAAAGAGCTGATGACATTGGCAGGAGTTTCCACAAATCGACTGAAGTCCTTTTGCTCTTTTTTGCTTTGTCATGCTTAAAAGTCATTGGCGTTTTGAACCCAAAACCGAAACATGAAAACGCATGTCTTGGCACATGCCGTTCTTTTGATTTAGGCATGCAGAGTGCAAGAAGAACTTCAAATAAATCAATAACCTGTTGGTTGACATGTCAAACCTGTCAAGAAAGCCCATTGACGTCACCAGTGACGTCATTGTTATGGTGGGAAACTTGACTTGACTTGGCACATTTATACGTTTAGCATGCACAACCAGCTATTTTAACAGAAGGAAATGCAGAGACAAATACATGACAAAGGCTAGACTGTATATGCTTACCATGTTTTGACGGATGTGCTGGAAGTGGTGTCTGAGTTCATGCGTGTGAATGTTCACTTTACAACTGCCCAAGTGAAGCCGCCGACCCTCGGCTGTGTCCCATAGACCACACAGGATGGTGCATACAAACATGCTATATATGATGAACGCGTCCTTCATTATGCTTCTGAGAGTTTGTGCTAAGAAGAAGACACTGTAAGGATAAAAATGAAAAATCATTAGGATATTAAGTAAAGATCATGTTCTGTGAAGATATTTTGTAAATTTTCTACCGTAAATATATTTCGACTTAATTTTTAATTAGTAATATGCATTGCTAAGAACTTCATTTGAACAACTTTAAAGGCTCAATATATTTTTTTTTTTTTGCACCCTCACATTCCAGATTTTCAAGTAGTTGTATCTCAGCCAAATATTGTCATTTCCTAACAATACCATACATCACCGGAAAGCTTTATATGCGCTATGTGCTATATAATTCTGAAATAGTATAAAATAAATACGCTGTATGTTATATATTATTACCTGGTGAGGTCCAAGAAGTGTTTTTCTTCATAGAATGATGTGCACCTCTGCATGGCGATGGCAGGTGCTCTTATAGTGGGACAGGAGGGGAATTTCGACAGGTATTCCTTGATTCTCTTCTACCTCCCATTACAGTAAGAGGAAGTACATGTCTTGTACAATGCAAGATCATTAATGCATTACAATGGGAATTGGCACAAAGGGATGAAGGACGACTTCCGTTCAAACAATTAGTGACATACATAATTTTATTTTACCTGTAGTGGCACGCTATGAAGTGTAGTTGTGCAATTATAAATATTATAGGCTACACTACCGTTTTAATATTTTGGGGTAAGCTTGTTTTTAAATTCTTGAAAGATGTCTCTTATGCTTATCAAGGCTGCATCAACATACTGTAATATTGTGAAATATTATTCATTTCCGGTAAATTTTCAGAAGCCATTACTGCAGTCTTCGGTGTCACAAAATGCTGATTTGATGCATAATATTTCTAGTTATTATCAATTATAAAAACAGTTGTACTTAATATTTTCAGGATTCTTTGAGGAATAAAAGGTTTTTAAAGTCTTTACTCTCACTTTTGGTCGATTTAGCGCATCCTTGCTGAATACAAATATTAAATTCTTTCAAAATAAAAAAAAATTTGACCCTACTTTTAAACACTTTATATTACTTTGTTGGGAATTGCTGAGTACTGAAAAGTTATTCTAGTAACACTTTACAATAATAATTTAACATTAGTGAACTACATTAGTAAACATTAACAATACTTCTACAGCATTTATTAATCTTAGATAATGTTAATTTCAGCATTTACTAATGCATTATTAAAATCTCTAAAAAAGTTGTGTTTGTTAACATTAGTTAATGCACTGTGAACTATGAACTAACAATTAACAACTGTATGTTTATTAACTAACATTAACAAAGATTAAAAAGTAGTGTAATAAATGTATTGTTCATTTTTTGCTCATGTTAGTTACATTTACTAATCGCCGCCTTGGAATTATAAGCTTCTATGTGCACTTTTAAGATATTGAGCTTCAAACATAGACTTCTGTAGATAGAATCTGTAAAAAGGCCCAAAATGTACACAGCTTACAAAAAACAATCACATAATGTAAATATGTGACTTAATTTTGGCAAAAATGTCAGATAAAACCTTATGATTCCAAGGTGGTGTAATGTTAACAAATGACACCTTATTGTAAAGTGTTACCAGTTATTTTTGTGAAATAATAATGAGGAGGAAAGACTGTACATTGCTTGTACTCATCATTTGGTTGATCTTTATTTAGCCTCCTTCATGTAAAAGGCAGATAACTGTACACTTACCACAGGGACGGTCCCTCAGGGGCCTTTTTTGTTGATAAGGGGCTCGGTCAAGTGATAACCGTCATAATCATATCACTTCCGAAATTTGAACTTAGGACGTTTCGTTTACTAGCTGTACAAACATCTCTACATCATTGCATGTGTGTACATCATCTGATAAAGACTGACTGAACAGTTCGGTGTTTCCTTTTCAATCAAGTGTCAGTTTTTTCATCTTTCAGTACAGCTCACATGAACAATTACGTAAATCAAATTTCCTTTAGTCACCAAAAATTGTTTTCATATTTGACGTATGGTTAATTTGTCTTAATTTTCTTGTAAACGTGCCAACTAATTTCTTCCTGACAGTATTGTGTTATGTGACAATGTTTGTTTTGCTTTTCTTTTGAAAGTACATGGTAGGCTACAGTAGGACGCTATTTCTGCTACTGTTTGGCTTCATTGATAGGAAATACAGTAAATTTAGACCTTTCTTGCTCTGTTTCCTGTTGCTGCAGGCAGTTTGTTTTCTGTTTGTCCTTCCTAACAACGGTTGCTCTGAATGTTTGCCAATCAAACCTGTACTACTGCAAGAAACAGGTAGCTGTGTTTGGAAAGACTTCTCTTTGCCCAGAAAGGAAACAGATGACATGAAATACTTGTTTGATTAGTAGTTTAAAATCTTAAAGATGTTGAGACAGCAAATTCATTTGCAGGAAGAGTCAGTAAGCAGGAAGAGAACTAAAAAACGAATAATTATCATTAATAGATAGTGCCAAATAAAAAGTTCCTGGTTTTACTGTTGCATTATGTCACCATGTAGGAACCTGAAACATGATTTCAATGGTTCACGTTGTGATAACTACTCTGAAAGTTCCCACAAGGTGTCACTATAAACATGAAAGAAAAATGTGCTAGGTAAACATGGCTTTGGAAAAGTTTGTGTAAGTGGTTCTTTTAAAGGTATAGTTCACCCAAAAATGAAAATTTATGTCGTTCCAAGCCTGTAAGACCTTCGTCCATCTTCAGGACATAAATAAAGGTATTTTTGATCAAATCCAAGAGCTTTCTGACCCTGCATAGACAGCAACATAACTACCATATTCAAGGCCCAGAAAGGTAGTAAGGACATTGTTAAAATAACCCATGTGACATCAAAGGTTCAACTGCAATGTTATAAAGCTACGTATAAATATATATAAAGTATAAATACTTTTTGTGCACAAAGAAAACAAAATTAACAACTTTATTCAACAATTTCTTCTCTTCTGTCAAACTTCAGTTAGGATAGTTCGACGCATGCCCAGCCTTACTTGACCTAGAATATACAGATGATGAACTAAGAGAGAATGATGTTCTACCTCAGAAATAAATTGTTGAATAAAGTCATTATTTTAGGTTTTTTTTTGCTCCATAAAATCAAGGTTGAACCACTGATGTCACATGGACCATCAAAAATATCTTAATTTATGTTCCGAAGATAAACAAAGGTCTTGAGAGTGAGTAATTAATGACAAAATTTTCAGTTTTTTAGTTCACTGAAAAATTCTTTTGGAACCTTGATTTTGTTAAGGGTGTATAGTAAATTCTACACTAAACTTGTCTAGGTTTATTGTTATGTGAAGTGTAAATAGTAGGTGAATTCTACATATTCTGCATATGACTTTTTCAACCGAGTATGTTGAAACGGAACATTTGTTTTTTATACATATTTATTTAGATAGAAATACTGTCACAAGATAAAGGCAGGACTACACACAGTACCTTAAAAACACAGGCACATTAAGGACATTTTCAACTACACAGTAGTTACATTATTCCCCCCTTTATAATTTTGTTTCATTATATCTTAGTCTACCCCTAAAGATCAATAAACTCATTATTGTAACTACGCTTGTTGTCTGTCGCACAGTACGTCAGTTAATGTACCTTTATTTTTAGGGTTTAATTAATTCCATTCAGCCATCGCTGCTGCCGCTTCGGTTCGGTATATTCACATAGAAACGTTTAATGCAGAATACTCATGCTCAGTTGTATTCAAGGCAGGAAATTCAATAAATATGATGCATTGAAAGTTTTTAGGTTACACAATGAAACATTCCTGAACATAACGAAAAAAAATGCATTGTTTAAAAACTTGTTTTCTCAGGTACTGTTTGATTCAATCAGTACTGTCAAGTAGACAGGAAAGTAGGCCTGGTTGTGCACAGGCATGCAGGAATCCATTCATCACTCAAACCATCTTACATTACTATAGCACGAAGGTGTGTGAAACACATGATGACATCTGAGGGGACGGGAGGAATCAAGTGATTGCCATCCAGACGCAGGTATCTCAGTTTGGGCGCTCCGTTCTCATCATGCATGCCGAGAGAATTAGAGGGACAGATCTCAGTGCCGTTTAAACCTGCAAAGATAAGTAAATGTGTTATTTTGGAGAAAATGTTCTGTGGGACAATAACAAACTGAATTGAAGTACGTACTCTCAATGTTGTTGTTGTTGAGATGAAGTTGCTCCAGCTCGGAGTTGAAGAGGGGAATAGTGCTCAGCTGGTTATGGGACAAATGCAAATCCAACAGTGAGCTCACGTTGAACACCAACTTTGGAACGCCTTTGTCACTAAGCTGGTTGTAGTTCAATCTCACAAAGGCCAGGTTTGTGAAATCCTTGAAGTAGTTCTGTGGAATCTCCTCAATGTTGTTTTTGTCCAAGAACAGTTGGAAAAGGCTCTTCGGTATGTTCGTAGGCATCTTCCTCAGGATGTTGTGGGCCAGGTTGAGCTGAAGCAAGTTCTTCAGATCTTTGAAGAGGTTCTTGCCCAAGCTGCTGTCGCTGATCCTGTTGTTATGCAGATCCAGAAGCGCAAGATGTTCCATCTTGCTGAACGCTCCAGGAGGGATCTTTGATATTTGGTTGCGGCTGAGTCTAAGCTGCTCCAGACCGTCCGGCAAGTCACCAGGCACCTCCTTTAGCTCGTTCCTCTCCATATAAAGATAAAGTAGGTTTGGTAGCTTCTCAAACAATTGTTTCTCCACTGAACGGATACGGTTGTTTCCCAGATTTATCCATTTAAGCTCAGTGCAGTTTTTGAAAGACTCTGCGGTTACTTGGTCAATGTAGTTGTTCTGTAGGTACAGGTAGTGGGTGCGGAACGGGATGATCGGGACCTTCCGGAGGTTGCGGTTTTCACAGTACAGGGCATTTGGGTAAGATGGTGGGCAGAAACACTCTCTGGGGCAGTCTGGGAATTCTGAGGGAGGGCCTAAGATTGGAGGGGGAAAGTCTGTGGGTTCCTGGGGTTCAGGCTCAGGTTTTGGGGCAGGAGGAGGAGATGGTTTCTTTGGAGCAGGAGGTTTCCTAGTTGGACGGGCAGGCTTTGGTTTTGGTCTTCGCTGGCCACAGACATCCGTGATCACAAGAAGAAGGACAAGAAGAGAGCAGTATGCAAGCCCAGCTTTCATGGTCCTGGAAAGAGAAGCAGTAAGAAAACATTGTCATGTGCTGATTAGTGCAGTTCATATACAAACAAGAACATATTTTTTTAAATTTACACTTTAGTAAATAAGAAGTCATCTCTAACTTCAGTTGTTTGCAGGTTTTGGTGTCTTTGAAAATGAAGATCTCTTGAAGTTCTACAGGATTTGTGATGTTTCGGTGTGTGTGTTTTTTGGATAAAGAAGGATAAAAAACCTACCCGATCTCATGACGAAAATGTACCTGTGGGAACGTTATCGCAAAATACAAAATAATGTACCAGTACCAAAACCAAGCTTAAACGGCATGCTTGCGATTGTGTTTTTACACCACATTCGCTTTTGTTCATACTATCGGTTAGGTTTAGGTGTAGTGCAAATGGTACATTATTTTAAAACATCACAGAGCATTAGAGTTATAGCACCACTCAACAAACATTTAAAGTCAGAACTGCAGTGACACATACAAAGCCAATGTTGCATAAAATGTACCATATGTATGTTCATCGGTTATAGAGAAAGAAAAAAAAACGAACACTCTTTTAGCGTCACTCAGTGGACATTTCACATCAAATAGGTCATGAATGGCGGTACATATTTCGCATCTTGCGAAAAAGTTCCCACAGGTACGTTTTTGTCATGAGATCAGGTTGGGAAAAACATCTTTTGTGTTTTTCTTTTTCTGTGGAGACCCTTCACCAAGGTCAATCATGACGGAGATAAAGACTTTTGATGTCATCTTTGTCAAAGCATGCAGTCATGTACTCTTCCAGTTTGGCTGGATTATTATGACTTCTACAGACTCTGAAAAAAAAAAAAAGCAGCTCTGGATATACAGGTTTCTCTGCACAGGCTTCTGATAAAGACTCTATTGTGCAAAGTAGGACCTAGGAAAGAGTGAGCCTTAATGAGGGAAACAGGCTCAACACCCAGGGGAGCTTAGAGGAAACCAGTGGCTGGAACAATTTCAGCGTTACTGCTATCTGCACCTCTATGTATCAGTTTGTTTAACAAATACCACAGTTATTGTGATTGTTGGAAAACCAAAAACATTACATAATTACTCCAATAGCAGCCAGCCTGCTCTACTTAGCCAGAAATGTTTTTCTTTTTTAAAATATTTGTCTTTAGTTCTAAGTAAGTTAGTTTGCAGACAGTACAAAGTATAAAGATAAACCATATTACTTTTTTTTTTCAGACAATATGAAAAACTCATTTTTTTATCGAATAATATAGCTCAAATTATAAACTAATAATGAGGCAAAACTCCTATATGATAACACTGACTACTTCTCAAGCTTCAATAATTCAGTATCAGTCTTTGACTTTAACTTTGCAGGACATTAAACCCAATCACATAAAAAAAGTTTTAAAGTAAGAACTTTTATATTCTACGATTTTTATTTTGGTTTATGTTTGAAGTTTGACTAGACAAAACATTTTAAGTTAGCTTTTTTTGGCTCTCCTGCTTTGGAGTCGCTTGTCTTTTGGATCATAGTCTTGATTACCTAACTGTGCTTTAGCTTCCATTTTCAGAAAAGTGCCCAGATGTTCTCTTTAGGAATGTTCTGATACAAAGCAGAATTCAGTTTTTTTTCCCCCCTCATAATTTCATAAATGATTTTAAACCACTCTTAGAATTTTTTTGGCAGGTTGACTGCTGGGAAGTGATCTCAAGTTGATGATTATTGTTCTTACTATGGTTCAGTGAAAAGAAATGGTTTTGTAAGATAAACAGACTGATAAATTTCAACATTTTTTTCAGCTCTGAGCTCCCAGCAGGATTTTTCTTTGATCTTTTTTTATACTGAGGTTTGTGCTGAAACATGATGGTAAAAATAAGTTAAATTTGATTAAGCAGGGTTGATTTAATTGGGTTAATAAACCTAGTCGGTTAGAACATTGTGATGCTTGTTTACCCAGGTTTACGACTGTCTAATATCAGGTTTGATTTGATTAGATGGGCCAGGCCCCAAAAACATCCCTTTTCAATTCCATTGTTAAGCCTACATAAATCATTTCACTGGAGAAATGAGATATTTTATGCATCCTATGCAGAGACTCACGCCCAGGCACAAAACAAGGAGCAGTGCAGCGGGTCTGATGGATGATCACAATCAGATGTTTGGCTGAAAGTGCCTGGCTGGGTGTCAGCTGCACGGTCATGGAGAGCAGGCAGCAGGGCTCAGGCCTTAAGAGAAAGGAAACCTGGGAAAATGTTGATTTGTTTAGTTCTCTTCTGTGTGCCTGCTTTAGGTGGGGTGCAGATGAGTTTGTGATCCTATCAGGGCTTTGGATTATTCAGAAACTTTGATTAACAAAGTTAAATAACATTTGTGACCATATAAGGAGATTTAGGTCATTACTAGGGATAAGACAAATGCATAATAACAAAAACATGTTATGAGTCAGTGCTGGCAAGACCCAAAATAGGAGGGGAACTGTTGAGTTTTAGAGGTTGAAGAAGACAAAAGACGTCTCTGGGATAATGGTTTTGCCTAGAAATGGATTGGACCAGAAACATTACAGGTCTGCTACCTAGGCAGTTGATATGATTAATGAAAATGTAGCAGAAAATCATTGAGAAAGCTTCTCCTGACATATCAGGTGCAAGATGGCCAAGTTTGATGAATGTAACAGATGCTAATGGAATCACTATAGCCAGACTCTGCTGTACACTGTTGGGTATTTTCATCATTTTGTTTTCAACTGGTTTCTCGTGTCTTAAAATGTACACACCAACAAGACTTTGATAGATCAGACAGGAGGATAGACCTGGAACTTTTTTTTTCATTATCTTTTTATATTTTTGGTATTATATTTATATGATAGCCTATATATTATATATGTGACCCTGGACCACAAAACCAGTCATAAGGGTAATTTTTTTTTTAATTAAGATTTATACATCTTCTAAAAGCTGAATAAATAAGCTTCATTGATGTATGGTTTGTAAGGATAGGTCAATATTTGTTTGAGATACAACTACTAAAAATCTGGAATCTGAGGTTGCAAAAAAATCTAAATATTAAGTAAATCGCCTTTAAAGTTGCACAATTTAAGTTCTTAGCAATGCATATTACTAATCAAAAATTATTTTTGAAATATTTATTTTTGAGATCTTTACTTAATATCCTAATATTTTTTGGCATGAAAGAAAAATCAATAATTTTGACCTGTACAATGTATTTTGGCTATTGCTACGAATATACCCATGCTACTTAAGACTGGTTTTATGGTCCAGGGTCACACATATATATTTATATTTTTATATTATATTATTGTTTACAAATTTATTTAAAATTATTTTAATAAGAACAAATTGTCTCATTATTGTTTAAATAATTTATTGAATGATTTTATTTTAATTATATATGCATAAGAGAGAGTCTGCCTGCATTTAGAGGTGTTAATGCAAAAAGTCTGGAAATCTGGACATTAACTGAGCCCTAAGAAGTAGGTGCAAGAGTACCAGAATGTACAGCCAAAGTAATCATTCCATTATTTTCATAAGCTTTAACTAAATCGAATAAATGACACTTGGCAAATGAAAGCAGACTTCAGGACTACATTAATAGCTAAATTCTTGTGCCATTTCTTGCCAGCATCCACAGATTTTCTGATTATTCTGTATGTATTTATGTTGCTAGTCTCCTTTGAGACTGATTTATGGCTATTTTAAAGAAACAAAATTTTCTTACCTGTTGCTGGTTCCTGCCCTCGTTTGATGAATCCTCTTGCTGTCACTTCACTCTCAGAGAGTTCTGCTCTCCCACCTTGCTTTCTCCTCCTCTCTCACTCTGTTTCTTTCCCCCACTTTCCTCCGTACTTCCCCTGTTCTCCTCTGCTAAGCAGGCTGCCTATTGGGTCGTTCCCTCTTTTCCTTCTGAAGGTCAACAATTCTGTCTCCCTGCCCCGCCTTCAGGGAAAGTGCCTCAAATTAAATAGAAACATCCATCCCTTAACACCAGGATCTGTTCTCCTATGCTGTACACACTGATGCATGGAAATGGGTGTGTATCAAGGACTACAGGACCAGTGGGACGGGGTGGGGATCAATCCAGAAAGCGTGGGGTCAGAATTCTTTCCAGCACCATCCTCTACCCAATCACGCGGATCCCTGGGATACTTCATCAAAATCATGTGCTTTTTATTTAGTTTAGAACCACAGAGTACTGGATAGCTTTGCTTTTTGCATACTTGGGTGGCGTATGCCTGATTTTCTCTGAAATCTCATCACGTGAGTTCCCTTATTTGGGATTGTCTGACTTTTGTGATTCTGAGTGCTCTAGGTTTTAGGAAATCTCTCTCTCACTTGTGCAGAGAGCTGCAGCTGCAGAGCAGTGGTGACGAAATGTGAAAACATGGTTCTTACTCCCATTGAAACCTATTTATCTCCCTCACTCACAATTGCACATTTACACTGGGAGGTCAGAACCAGGCTTATATTTTAAACCCAAAAGGACCTTAACATCTTGAGTAACAGCATCTGTGATATATGGTGTTTTAGAGTTGTAAGTCGTAAGAGCTGCAGCACTCAGTCAGTTGCAGGTTTTAAAAGGACTGTTTTAATGTTGTCTTCCTCTGAGATCATTGGCAATGTCCCAGATTTGCACATCTGTGCTAAATGAGAATCATACATTTGTGGGCTGTAATTGTGGTTAGTTTCATTCAGGGATTGTTTGAAGCTCTTAAACAGCCCAGAGACCTGTACCGGCCCATTACAACCCACTACAAATAACCCTGCTATATTAGCTGTTTGGGACAGGGCCGTAGATTAATGTCAGTGGAGTATTGTGTATTGACGTCTTTCTATGGTTGAGACAACATAACGCTAATGTTTATTTCTGTGTATTTCATGCTATAACTAGTAGTAAAGAGGAAGAGATCTGTTCATATGCCGCTTGAACTGCGGGCAATTCATTCACAGAGCATGTTACTTCTGGTATTAAACCAAGTCTCACGTTTAAATTTTGTCATTTTTAAAAGAAATTCAAACTATTAATGTCACGTTTGGGGCTCTTAATTGTGACAGACTGATGTAGCGCCTCAATTCTAGCGGATCTAATGTCAATCAATCTTTTTCTGCTAGTTATAGCATGAAGATCATCAGCATCAGATGGTATGTTGTCTCAAACACGAAAAGACGTCAATACACACTATTTTTTTTAACTTTAACTCTACTGACGTAACTTTCCTGTCTGGCTTGTTTGTTGAACAAACTGGAGGATTCTCTGTTGTGATTGGTCAGATCGCCTGTCAATCAAACTCCTGGCGAAGGGTGATTAAAGCCTGGTAGTGAAAAATAACAGACTTCCAGTTGGGTTTCGGACTATGTACTGGGAATTTTTTTGTGGGTATTGGTGCGTTACATGTGTCTACCTAATTTGTACATGTATTTAAAACATAGCTCAAGGGGCACTTCATTGAAATTATATAGTTGGTGCTATCAAGCTATCAACCATTTTGCCGCACCCACTTCTGCAACCCAAATTAGATGTACAATTTTCACCACTTTTGGCGCATCTAAAATTTCATGAGTTTTCGAGCATGTTTAGGCCCTCAAAAATGCAGTTCATTTTGTAGAAGAAGAAGAAACTGAGGCCCTTATTAATTAATAAAAAATTATAGTGATGTGCACGGAAAAATCATTTCTTTTTTTCTTTTTTTTTGGGGAGTGTTTTTCTATTTTTCTTTGATAGGACAGTGGAGATATTACAGGAAGTGAGTGGGATCGGGAAAGGTCTACGAGGCAGGATTCGGTCTCAAGGGCACCCCAGGCGCAACAGCACCATATGTCGGCATCGACAAATCATTTCTAATAAATTAACAAAATTGTAGTTTCTGTGACTGTAACTATCAAATCTAATGTTTACGAAGTGTTTGTGAATCCGGAGTTGAGTTTTCAGATAGGTCTGTTTTATGCGCAAATTGCTCTGAATATATATATGTGCAAGATTCAAGAATGAGGCCCATTGTGAAAAATTTAATTTCAATTACTGCAAAATATTACAATTGTCAGATATAAAGTTATAAGATATTACGTCAATTTGATGAAAAAAAAAAAAAAAAATCACAACGTGTAATATAACATGGCAACCTTAAGAAAAACTCATTTGTGAGGTATTGTCACAGCATAAAAGGAGGCAGAGACGGAGGTAAGTATAAAACATTAAAGGTCAGTTTATTGACAGAACGGTAAGTATTTTGCAGCAGGTGAGGTGAGTATTCTTATCTGAGAAGTTCCAAAGTTCGGGTAAGTAGATCCAACGGAGAAGACAGGGGAACACAGAGTCCAAAACAGTCATGGAGATACAGCAATCGCTGGGGATGTGATCTGTAGATCAGACGCCGGTGATGTAAACAGTCCAGGTTTATATAGGGGCGTGGTAAGTAAAATCAGGTGTGAAATTAGAAGTCAGGTGACTGGGAACGTGTGTGTGTGTGTGTGTGTCTTCAGGGGGCGTGGCTTGTGGGTCTGGCTGTGGTAGAACTCTGACATTACCCCTTCGACCTCGCCCACAAGGGGCAGGACACTCGGGGTGGCTTTGATGGAAGTCTGTCAGGAGTTGTGGATCGAGGATATCATCTCTGGCCACCCAAGATCTTTCCTCTGGTCCATACCCCTCCCAATCGATGAGGTACTCCAGGCGACTACCTCGACGTCAGGAATCCAGGATCTCTCATACGGTGTAGACTGAGGGTTGATCCAGGATCTCAGGAGGAGGAGGTTCAGCTTCAGCTCCAGGAATTTCTGTGGCAGAGGGAAAATAGGGTTTAAGGAGAGACACGTGAAATGTGGGATGGATTCTGTACCTGGGTGGGAGCCGAAGCTGATATGTCACTTCGTTAATCTGCTTCAGGACCTCGAATGGACCAATGTAGCAGGGACTCAGCTTCCGACAAGGTAACCTCAGCCTGATGTCCCTCGTAGATAACCAAACCTTATCTCCAGGTTGGTATGATGGAGTTGGTCTTCTACGAGCATCGGCGAATTCCTTGTGGCGTCTGATGGCTCGTTGGAGGTGATGGTGAGCTGAGTCCCACACTCTCTCGCTCTCTCGGAACCAGTAGTCAACAGCTGGAACATTCATGGGTTCCTCCATCCAGGGGAACAGCGGAGGCTGAAAACCGAGTATGCACTGGAAGGGGGTTAGTCCTGGCGTAGGGAGTTCTGCGCATACTCGGCCCACGGGAGGAACCTGCTCCAGCTGTGTTGGTCTGCGCAACAGTATGACCGGAGGTAACGTCCAATCTCTTGGATCTTTCTCTCAGTCTGGCCGTTGGTTTGAGGGTGGTATCCTGAGGAGAGATTAACAGGAAACACCAAGTGACTTAAAGAATGATTTCCAAACATGGGAAATGAATTGTGGACCCCGGTCCGACACGATCTCCTCGGGGAGACCAAAGTGAAGGAATACGTGCTGGAAGAGTTACTCAGCGGTGTTCATTGCCGTGGGTAGGCCTGACAAGGGGATAAACTTGCAGGCCTTAGAGAATCGGTCCACTACTACCAGCATGCAGGTGTTACCTTCAAAGTCCGGGAGATTCGTCACAAAGTCTACCCCGAGATGGGACCAGGGAGGGAGCTGGGCACGTAGATCTTGCCTTCTGGACATTCCGGCGGAGCAGGCTCTTGGAGAGTGGCCTCTTGGATACAGGTGTCGATATCCCACTGGATGGGGCTAACAATGAGGTCTGTGGGGATAATGTTTTCAGGTTCTGTAGATGCTTCGTTGGAGAATTGTCTGGATAGGGCATCAGCAGGTATGTTCTTGGATCCTGGACGGTAGGTAATCTTGAATTGAAAGCGGGTGAAAAACAATGCCCATCTGGCTTGACGGGGGTTGAGCCGTTTGGCTTCTCTGAGGTATTGGAGGTTCTTATGGTCCGTGATGATCATAAACGGATGGTTAGCTCCTTCCAGCCAATGACGTCACTCTTCCAAGGTAAGTTTGATGGCGAGTAACTCACGATTGCCTACGTCGTAATTCTGCTCCGTCGGGGAGACAGTTTCTTTGAGAAGTAGGCACAGGGATGGAGGAGCACGGAGTCACCAGCTGCTTGCGACAGCACTGCTCCGACGCCGATGGTGGATGCATCTACCTCAACTACGAAGGGGATATCTGGGTTGGGATGACGTAGGAGAGGAGCAGTGCTGAAGATCTTCTTAAGCTGTTGAAATGCTTCGTGGGCAGAGTTGGTCCAGACAAGGTGTTTGGGTTGGCCACGTAGGAGGGAGGTCAGAGGTGCAGTGATGATGCTGTAGTTCTTGATGAAATGGCGATAGAAGTTGGAAAATCCAAGGAATCGTTGAAGTTCTTTGATAGTACTGGATTTGGGCCATTTCTGGATAGACTGCACCTTGTCCTGGTTCATCTGCACACCCTCGGGACTGATGTTGTAACCTAGGAACTGAACGCTAGTCTTGTGGAACTCACATTTCTCAAGCTTTAGGTATAACTGATGTTGATGTAGGACTTGAAGGACCTGACGGACGTGCTGGCGATGTTCGGCCTGGTTCCGGGAATAAATCAGGATGTCATCAAAATAGACTACCACAAATTTGTGCAGGAATTCCCGGAACACCTCTTTCATAAATGTTTGGAAGACTGAGGGACTGATGGACAAACCGTACGGCATAACCAAATATTCATAGTGGCCAGTAGGTGTTATAAAGGCGGTCTTCCACTCGTCTCCCTCACGAATACGAACAAGGTTATATGCACTCCGCAGGTCCAGCTTGGAGAAAATGCGAGCCCCACGGAGGGTGGCAGGAACGAGTGGAAGAGGGTATGGTTGTTGAATTATCTGGAAATTGAGCAGACAGTAATCAATACAGGGACCGAGACCTCCATCCTTCTTACCCACGAAGAAGAAGCAAGAAGCAGCTGGTGAGGTGGATGGTCGAATGAAACCTTGCTTCAATGCTTCCTGGATGTACTCCTCCATCGCCTGGCGCTCCGGGTTGGACAGCGGGTAGACGCTTCCCTTTGGTAATTGAGCCCCAGGTAGCAGGTCGATGGCACAGTCCCTTGGCCGGTGGGGAGGAAGATGGGTGGCAGCTTGCTTGCTGAAAACATCCGCGTAATCCATGTACTCCACTGGGATTTCTACCATACTCACAGTATCCGGGCTTTCAATCTTGGTGGAAGCAACGGCCAAAGGAGCAGAAACTGGAGATGGTAAGCGAGTAAAACAGTTCTTCAGACAATGTTTACTCCAACCGATGATGTCACAGGGGTCCCAGCGGAGTTCCGGATGGTGTCGATGGAGACACCGACGTCCGAGGATGATGTCAACGGTGGAATTCTCCAGTACCAGAAATTTGATTTGTTCTTGGTGAAATAATCCCACTTGCAGGGTGATGAATGGTGATGAGTACCGAATCCGCCCACGTCCGAGTGGTTTTCCTTGGATGGTCTTGACAGAAAGCTCAGGATTATGGCGGTGACGTGGCAGGTGAAGAAGGTCTAGGCATTCTTGTGAAATGAAATTTTCGGATGAACCTGAGTCAAGAAAGGCAGATACACAGAGATCTTGTTCAGCAGTATGAAGAGTCACAGGTATGAGTGTAAGATTAGCAGTTTCGATGTCTGATTTGGTAGTACTCACCTCTGGACGTGGGGGTCTGACGGGACAGGTTCGGAGGAGATGACCAGCTTTCCCACAATACAAGCAGAGTTTGTCCTTGATTCTGCGTTGGTGTTCCGACCATGACAGGCGTGTGGAGTCGATTTGCATGGGTTCTGGTACTGGAGAGCAAGCTGCCACCATAGCGGACTGAGGAGCGGTTTCAGGTGGCTGGCAGGCGGCTAGACGCTGGGATACCCGTGTGGCACGCTGTAGAAAGGTCTCCAACCCGATGGTATCATCATAGATAGCCATAGCGGCGTGAATGTCTGGGTGGAGACACCCAGCAGTGAGATCTCATTCCATCCGCTAGCCGCCACCAGCGTGCAGAACAGAAGGGTGTATTCGTGGATGGATGTTGAACCTTGTTGCAGCCGGAACAGTTGATCAGAGACGGTGAGAACATCTGTAGTTGTGCTGAAAACCTCAGAAAAGTGACATGTAAATTGTTCAAAGGATCGGATTATGGGAGTATTGGCCTTCCATATTGACTTAGCCCATTGAATAGCCTTTCCGGTTAGCAAAGAAATGAGAAAAGCTACGGTGGTGAATTGCTGTGGTTGCATCTTGATGAATAGTTGGACCTGAAGCAAAAACCGCTACACTCAGCCGCTTCTCCCGAAAACGTGTTTGGAAGAGGCATGGGACTTCCTGAGGCAGATGGCGGCGCGGGAGGTGGTGTTAACGCTGCTTTGAAGGCCTTGATGAGTTCGGTGAGTTGATCTGGTGCGGGTGCTTCCTCGCTGTCCATTTTGTTGTTGGTCTGGTCTTCTGTCACAGCATACAAGGAGGCAGAGACGGAGGTAAGTATAAAACATTAAAGGTGAGTTTATTGACAGAACGGTAAGTATTTTGGAGCAGGTTTTGAGGTGAGTATTCTTATCTGAGAAGTTCCAAAGCAGTCCAAAACAGTCATGGAGATACAGCAATCGTTGGGGACGTGATCTGTAGACCAGATGCCGGTGATGTAAACAGTCCAGGTTTATATAGGGGTGTGGTAAGTAAAATCAGGTGTGAATTTAGAAGTCAGGTGACTTGGAACGTGTGTGTGTCTCCAGGGGGCGTGGCTTGTGGGTCTGGCTGTGGTAGAACTCTTACAGGTATAAAGTCACATTATAAGATAAAGTCAGAAATATGACATAACAAATCACAGTTGTAAAGTACAGTCAAACTCTTTTAAGTCAAAATGATAAAAACCTAACAAATATATGTCGAAATGATTGCTAAGACTCTCTTGATGGTTTTAGCTCTTCAGTCCCATACCGAAATGTAATATATGTGCTTATATGAAATACCCATGTATTAAATACATGTCTTGTATATGCCATATCCATATATGATTCCTATTAGAAAATGGAACAATTTCATATATTGACATATAAGTCTACCCCATACAAAAATATATGTTTATGTATGTATAATACATATATTGCCATATATGGAATATATATAATTATTAATATATGTGAGATATATGCATTTTTTTATTATGTTATATACAAATTAGACATATATGAAACCATATATTTCATGCATATTTAATATTTTAATATGTGATCTTTGATCTTTAAATACAGGACACATGTGAGACACTACACTCTACAAAGTTGCAGTGCATTGCACATTTCACACCTTGAGCCTTAAATGTTAAATGGTACACAAAGAAACATCTTTATTTAAACAGAATTTATTTAAATAGGAAAAAAAAATGTTACTGACATGCACAATCAAACAGAAAAAAAGAAACAATTACATATATAACTGATTAAAACACTGAACAGGCATAAGAAACAAAACATCAATTGTAGTGGTCCAGCTAAAGGTCTACAGGTTTGTATTCCCACAGCTTGGTTAGTTTTTGATTTATTGCCATCCCCAGAAGGCCCCAGGTGAAGAAATGTCTGGATTCCAGCATCTGTATAAAAAAAAAGATAAAAGTTAGATTTTGATAAGATAATTACAATAAATTTTCTGAACCATATACTTAAGACTTGC
Organism: Garra rufa; assembly: GCF_049309525.1. Lineage (NCBI taxonomy): Eukaryota > Metazoa > Chordata > Actinopteri > Cypriniformes > Cyprinidae > Garra > Garra rufa. Next base: position 20,539,578 of record NC_133380.1, read on the forward strand.
AATCCAACATTGTACCAAAGTGATAAACTACTATAAGATGACAAATATACTGAATATTAAACAGTTGGTAAAGTTAACGATTCTTTTAAAACTGCAGAATACTAATTATGTATATGTTTGTAAGTTGTAGTTGTAAAATATTCCCAGATACCACAAGGACATGGCAGAACAACAAAGCACAGCCTGCATGCCCATTCAAATAATATGTCTCTATATACATGAAGAACTAAAATATAGTAGCCCAAATGCTCAATGACAGAGTTCACAGCTAAGGTTACAATTTAATTTGCTATTTAGCATCAATTAAATAAAGTGTTGACATTCATAATACCTAATATGTGCATTGTTTTGGCCTGGAGAAAACAGGGTGGAACTATTACATGGATTTTTGAATGACAATTTTGATTAAATCCACTAAAATAAGGTCCGCCGTTCACACAAACTCATAATCCTTTCACATTTTATTCTATGACATAAAAAAAACACCAGTTAAACACTACTTTTGATTCGTATTTTAATTTTTAAACTCTTATGTTTCTTAAAAAAGATGGTTGCTAACATGCTGCTAAATGGGACTACAGGGCCTGTCGGAGGCATTAAACGTCATCACGCCAAACAGATTATCAATTTACTGTGTTTTGCATTGTAGTGTAATTTATAGTGCAATTAATTGTAGAATAATCAATTAATAGTTTCCCGCACCACATTTACTGCCTTTGTCACAGTGAAAGTGAAACTTTAATAATCTATAGTGCTTAAAGCCACGTTTAAGATAAATGTTTACGGCCATATGAAGCTGTTAGAAAGCAGATAGATTGAGGATTTTCTTGAAGCAAGGATAAAATAATATTTTGTGTACCCACCCTAACAACATGATAGCTAAAATGTGGTACTTCATTCACTAAAATAAGTTTAATCTTACCATATCCAAAACCTCTACAGTTATTTATAGATTAAATGCACTAGAATTTTATTAAATAGTACACAGAGACACATATTTTGTTGATTTGATTTGTCTACATATTTAACCTTTTCTGTGTACGCTCCATGATTCACATCACTGCCATCCACATCTGCAGGTTCGGCCTCCATTTCTGTTTTCTGAGAATTTCGGGACTCATTACCTATACATGGGACACAAACGAGAATAGCACAATTATCAGCAAAGATATGAACAAAATTTACTACGATAGATTAACCATATTTTTAAAACCCCATAATCACATCCTTTAGTGTACTGTTACCTTTATGCAATGTACACAACATGCATGTTCTTAAGCACCCACTCATGTCACTTACATGTCAATGCACTTGGTGCAATATAACCAAGTACTGTAATTTACTATATGAATTCAAGGTGCTTTTATTTAAATAATTCCATTTTTTGCAGTTTTATAGTTCTAGTCTAGACTACATCTCAGAGATAAACATTATCATTTTCATCCGTTATTTTTGTCAGACAGCTTTAAATAATTTCCAAATGTGGCATTGCTTATCCAGTGAAAACAATGAGCTCACAGTATCTCCATACAGATTGTTCATTAACCTACCCAGTAACGTTAGCTAAAATTAACTTTAATGCAAGCAAATTGCAAAACACATCAATGCAGCTGTAAACATAACATCATATATAAAACAATGCAAGGGAATATTTAAAAAAAAAACGTATCTGCTCTATATAGAGACAGAGGCTCTTGCAGACCAAAACAATCATGTAACACTTAGTTTCTATGAAATATTAGCGTTGGTATAAAGCGTTGAGTAAATTAGCATAAATTAACGTTACCTGCATCGCTGCCACATTCAAAGTTCATCGTTTCCTCTCAGTGATGTCGGTCTGTCTTCGTGCCCGTCTATAAAATCATTGTCGTTTATTATGTGAATGTATTGGCCCATTTGTTATCCTTCCACTTAGTAAGAAAAACATCTTACCGCAGAGGACTTGTATCATTGCCCAGCCATTGCTCAAGGTGCGTTCACACCGGACGCGAATGAAGCGGCAAGCGCGAGTGATTTACATGTTAAGTCAATGCAAAGACGCGAATAGCCATCCTGCGGCGCGAAACGCGCGAATGAGGCGGCGCGAAACGCGCGAATAGCGCGAATGGCGCGGCGCGCATTGAGCGTTTCAGCGACTGCCGCGCCATTCGCGCGAGTTCAAAAATCTGAACTTCGGCGGAATTCCGCGCCGCGGTAACCAATCAGGAGCTTGCTCTAGTAGTGACGGAGGCAGAAATCCGAAACAACAATGGCGGACAAAATCACCGTTGCTGTCTGTGGTTCCTCGGAGCTGTACGATACATCTTTGGACTTTTGTAGAAACAGGAATAAAAGGGATCTTGCTAGGAATAAAGTGAGTGAAGAGGTCGGACAATCTGGTTAGTTTTAAAAAACGCTCTTTACTCAATTTAACCTACATATACATACATATTGAGACTACAAGCAAGCTAAAGCTGGCAAATTGAGCTCATTCACCTATTTTACAACTACTTTCCCGCTGATGAGTGGCAGAAGCCCCTCCCTTGACGCGAATTCGCGTCTGTTGTGAAGAAAATGTCACGCGCGAATGACGCGAATTTTACCGCGCGAATGGCGCGAGTAAACTCAAATGTTCAAGCGTTCAACTACGCGCGAATAGCGCGTTTTTTCCGCGCAAGTCGCGTCTGGTGTGAACGCACCATCAGACTCTGCCGTTAGCGCGGGTGAGTTTGAATTTTGGCGCATGCGCAGTAGCGGTATTCTGACATACGCACTCAATCGCTCATGTATTTTAATGAAATGCGTTTTAGTTCATTGATGATGACAGCACATATGGACAAACAGTTACATAAAGTGTTTTCCCCCTCAATAACTCTATAATACATTCGTTTTACTACAAGTAACTAGTACATTGGCATTTTTTGAACAGGTTATATATTCATCTGTATTTTTTCCCCAGAAAACTGAATTGAAATAATAAAGTTAAGCAAAAAAATATTTTGTTATGTGATTTACAATAAGCAGTATCTTTTAGGCATAAATGGTTAATAAACTTGCATAAATTCAATATATACATTGGTAATTTTGATATATATTGTTAACATATATGGTCTTATCATATAATACAATATACAATTTTAAAATATATTGTAAACATATATGGTCATAACATGCAATACCATATAAAAGTTGACCATATATATACTTTCAATATATGTTTATATACAAATTGTACTATGGGAAATTCATATATGTTATAAACATATATCTACATATATCCAGAAGATGTATATATGTGATAATAATATATTGCCCTATATTTAACATATATGAGAGTAGCACTTCTGATATAGGGACATATATGTCATATATTACATTTCGGTATGGGGTGACAATTTAGAAAAAAAACTTCTCTTATTTACCTCTCTTATTTATGATGTGATGCTCAAGAAACAGGATACAAAAATCACAGTGTTCAGTTACACGCTTTATAAATAAACACACTAGGAGCTTTGGATTGCATTCATTTAGTGTCCTTTTTGTTTATGAATTGTGACATGTAAAGAACTGTTCTAGTGCTGGTCCAGTACTGTTTTTAGGAAGATTACTTTCGTATCCTGTGAGATCTATTGTTAGGGAGTTGCCCCTTTTCATTTCAATCTTAAAACCCCATCACTCAAACTGAGTCTTTGACATTATAAATAATGTTTAGACTGACCTCACTTTTCAGCCACAAGCTGGTCTCTAACAAACATCATTACATCAGTGTTATAGTGGGTGTGTTTTTGCGTGCTTACTGAGTACTGTACATGAGTCATTGTGATACTCTAAAACCTCGTGAGATAATTCAGGTCAGATTTTGTTTATCAAACAATAATAAATCTCTGCCAAGACTATATTATTTAAGCCAGTATCATTGTCATCTGGGGCAAACCCAAAATTGTTGTTAATTAAAAGTAAAAGGCTGGAAAGGGTGTAGCTTGAGTACCCTTTTGGAAAGGAAATGTCTTTCCTTCCTCTTACAACTTAAATTTATTTGCATATCAAGCTTAATTATGCTTAAAGATTTATTGTTAGGTGCTTAATGATTTGGCACAGAGTGAAAACAACCAAGGTTAGTCATACGTATGGTGCAATGTTGAATTGATCATGAGCATCTGAAGCAAATTCACTCACATTGTTGTTCTAATATTGTCAAGGTGTGATGGATTTTGTTTGGCATGTGTTTGACAGATGATTGTGTGTGTCTGATGTGTGCAGTCTTGCCATCTGGGTTGATTTTATTGTGTGTGCTTACACACATTCGCAGACAGACAAATGATTGACAGATGTGCAGACTTAGACGCACAGTATGTGTGAACATCCCAATCATTAGGGTGTATACTACACTTCCTATATTGACGTGTATTTTCAATTTAAATTCTATTACATTATGCCTAACAAACCATCAAGACCTACCTTGTAATTCTGCTAGCCAGAACAAAATTTTGGATCAGAAGCAGATGCTTAGCGATGTGTCACAAACAGATTCCCCACCCACCTTTTTCCTCTGTGTTTGAATTAATGAAGCGCCAGACTGGTAATGCAGTTGTGGCCACCATAAACATTTTGATGATGTTTATGGTGGAGGTCTGGTTGATGTAATCAGACTAAGATTCATTAGGATCTTTGCTTACCGAGCTCTTTCTCCCACCCGGAGGGCCTGACACCAATAACCACCACAACTTGCCAAGCCCTATGGGTAGCATATGTAAACTCAGCAAAATATCAGAGCAGTCCCCTACTGTGTGTAAGTAATCGCTCCTGAGGAGTTAATCAGACTGATTTTTTCTGGGAAGTGGTCCAAGTAAATAAAGCTAGAGCTCATTACCTGCTCCATTCATAGCAGAATGTGTGGAAACACAGCAGGGTCAATGCATGTAGATTTGGCATATGTTAGAAAGGGTAAATTAAATTTATAGATTATTATGCAGCAATTATTGTGTCGAAGCAGGTGGTAATGAGAAGCAGCTTTTGCTTTTGTAAAGGCCCTTTCTCACAGTGCGTTGATGCCAGAGTGCCTTCTGTGTGAACGCAAACACATCCCGGCATTGATCACGGTAACAATCTCGAAATAGGGACCTTTAGTAACATTGCCCCATGTGAACAAAAGACAAATATGTGCGAAAAAAAATATGTGCAAACTTGAAGTAAAGTAGAGATCAGGGAGCTCCTTACCATCTGCGCTGGAGCTGAGATCATTCGACAGCTTAGTGGAGAGGTACGTGCCACATTACACATCACATCATCTTTATGGGATCTTTACTGGATGTGTGTTAATTTACGCAGATTCTGGAAAATCACTGGCAGTGTGAATGAACCAAAATAAAACAATTCCGGGACTATCACGATACACATCACTCTTTTATTTTAAAGAATCTCTATGTGAAAGAGGCTTAAAGGCACAATATGTACGATTTTTTAATTAAAATTTCCAAAAACCACTAGAACAGTGTTATATATTTTGCTGACTTGTGCAATTAGATTATCCCAAATGTTTTAAAGAATTTTTCAGTCCAAAGCAATTTTTAACTAGTGTAACAGACCGTTATTGACCTCATATAAAGACGTCATACACCCTTGATTTTCCAGTTTTATTTGGTAGAAAACATGGAAACCCCTAAAGACACTTTAATATGTTATGCATTTTATTAGACAGGTGACGAACACACAGTAGCATTACAGAGCTTTCAACACACTCAAATGTACAGTACAGACCAAAAGTTTGGACACACCTTGGACACACCTTTGAACCAAAGTTTTCTTTATTTTCATGACTATGAAAATTGTAGATTCACACTGAAGGCATCAAAACTATGAATTAACACATGTGGAATTATATACATAACAAAAAAGTGTGAAACAACTGAAAATAAGTCATATTCTAGGTTCTTCAAAGTAGCCACTTTGCTTTGATTACTGCTTTGCACACTCTTGGCATTCTTTTGATGAGCTTCAAGAGGTAGTCACCTGAAATGGTTTTCACTTCACAGGTGTGCCCTGTCAGGTTTAATAAGTGGGATTTCTTGCCTTATAAATGGGGTTGGGACCATCAGTTGTGTTGTGCAGAAGTATATATAGTATATATAGAATTAAATATAATTCCACATGTGATAGAACAGTTGGGGGCAGCCATGGCCTAATGGTTAGAGAGTCGGACTTGTAACCCAAAGGTTGCAGGTTCGAGTCTCAGGTCCAGCAGGGATTGTAGGTGGGGGGAGTGAATGTACAGCACTCTCTCCACCCTCAATACCACGACTGAGGTGAGTCCCTTGAGCAAGGCACCGATCCCCCAACTGCTCCCCGGGCGCCGCAGCAATGGCTGCCTACTGCTCTGGGTGTGTGTTCACGGTGTGTGTGTGTTCACTACTGTGTGTGTGCACTTGGATGGGTTAAATGCAGAGCACAAATTCCTTGTATGGGCCACCATACTTGGCCTCACTTCACTTCCTTTCCTTTAATTCATAGTTTTGATGCCTTCAGTGTGAATCTACAATTTTCATAGTCATGAAAATAAAGAAAACTCTTTGAATGAGAAGGTGTGTCCAAACTTTTGGTCTGTACTGTATATAGTATGATAAAAGAGCATTGCTGTCTCCTACGTATGCATTACCAGAAGGAGCTGAAGCACTTGACTGTAGCATAATAAAAGCTCTGCTACTTTTGAGCCATGTATCGTGCTCTTCCTTCATTTGCAATCGCTCCAGCAGCCTCGTTTCGCTTCCATGGCTTTCAGCCCTACCCTGCTTCCTACTACAGTGACTTAATAAGTCTTTAATACATTACCTCATCCATGGACATGATTTCTGCCCAAGTCCTGGCGGATTGCATTGGCTGTGGGGATGAAGACAACAACTCCCATGATTCCACACTCAAATCACAGAGTCTAGTCTCAAACTATACCTTTGGTTCTTTGTTTGTTTTGAATATACGCCCTCTAGCAATGAAAAAATACATATTGTGCCTTTAAGTGTCCCCAAGATTTCTAATAAATAGTTTTGCAGTCAACTGGCATGAATATGCTCTGTCCCTTTAAGGCAGAAAGTCTGGCACTTTATTTATGAGTGAATCATTGAATAATTTATTTGTCCGATTCGTTCAAACACACTGATTCATTCAGGAACTATTTTTTTTTTTTTTGCCTTTTTGCATTTATTTTGATAGAACAGTAAATATGTGGTGACACAGTGGGTGTAAACGCGGGGACGGTAATATTATAATAAGATCCTCTTGCTACGTCATGGAGGGACCAAAATCTGAGCGGCTCGTTTTTTCACAAGCTTGCAGAAAAAGTCTTACCAAAACAAAGTTACTGGGTTGTCCTTTTTCACATTTTCTGTGGTGGTAGATGTGCAAGGGACATGATTATAGCGCTTAAACACTGAAAAAGTCAGATTTTCATGCTTTGTCACCCCTTAAGGAGAGAACAAAGACCAAACAAACCTAAAAAACAATACAGTTCCAGTCAGTTTTACACCGGGAAAGGGATAACCACAGACTGCATCTCTTAAAAAGTGATGTTTTGCTTTGTTATTTGCCTCTTTGGTCCTGGGATTTATTCTTTTTTGAGTGGAAGCACTTGACTGTAGCATAATAAAAGCTCTGCTACTTTTGAGCCATGTATCGTGCTCTTCCTTCATTTGCAATCGCTCCAGCAGCCTCGTTTCGCTTCCATGGCTTTCAGCCCTACCCTGCTTCCTACTACAGTGACTTAATAAGTCTTTAATACATTACCTCGTCCATGGACATGATTTCTGCCCAAGTCCTGGCGGATTGCATCGGCTGTGGGGATGAAGACAACAACTCCCATGATTCCACACTCAAATCACAGAGTCTAGTCTCAAACTATACCTTTGGTTCTTTGTTTGTTTTGAATATACGCCCTCTAGCAATGAAAAAATACATATTGTGCCTTTAAGTGTCCCCAAGATTTCTAGTAAATAGTTTTGCAGTCAGCTGGCATGAATATGGTCTGTCCCTTTAAGGCAGAAAGTCTGGCACTTTATTTATGAGTGAATCATTGAATAATTTATTTGTCCGATTCGTTTCAAACACACTGATTCATTCAGGAACAATTTTTTTTTGTTGCCTTTTTGCATTTATTTTGATAGAACAGTAAATATGTGGTGACACAGTGGGTGTAAACGTGGAGACGGTAATATTATAATAAGATCCTCTTGCTACATCATGGAGGGACCGAAATCTGAGCGGCTTGTTTTTTTTACAAGCTTGCAGAAAAAGTCTTACCAAAACAAAGTTATTGGGTTGTCCCTTTTCACATTTTCTGAGTTGGTAAATGCGCAAGGGACATGATTATAGCGCTTAAACACTGAAAAAGTCAGATTTTCATGTTTTGTCACCCCTTAAGTAGAGAATAAAGACCAAACCACCCTAAAAAACTATACAGTTCCAGTCAGTTTTACACCGGGAAAGGGATAACCAGAGACTGCATCTCTTAAAAAGTGATGTTTTGCTTTGTTATTTGCCTCTTTCCCACCTGGGATTTATTCTTTTTTGAGTTACATTACCTCATCCATGGACATGATTTCTGCCCAAGTCCTGGTGGATTGCATCGGCTGTGGGGATGAAGACAACAACTCCCATGATTCCACACTCGAATCACAGAGTCATCAAACTATGCCTTTGGTTCTTTGTTTGTTTTGAATATACGCCCTCTAGCAATGAAAAAAATATGGCCTTTAAGTGTCTCCAAGATTTCTAATAAATAGTTTTGCAGTCAACTGGCATGAATATGCTCTGTCCCTTTAAGGCAGAAAGTCTGGCACTTTATTTATCAGTGAATCATTGAATAACTTATTCGTCCAATTCGTTCAAACATTATGATTAATTAATTGTTTTGCCTTTTTGCATTTATTTTGATAGAACAGTAAATATGTTGAGAGGAAGCAAAGACATTTTAAATAGCAGAGCAAAAACAGACAAAACAGTGTGTCTAAAATCTAAGTGTTCTATATGTAGGCCTATATGCATAAAATATAAAAACTATATCACACTTGCAATTGTGCTACTGGTCTCCTGCTACTGGAATAATGCTGCGTGTTTCAAAGCACTTCAGTGAACCTTTAAACTTCTGATATATGGTTTTCTGAGAGCACACATCCAAAGCACGCAGACAGAAAATGGCTGTCACATGGCATGTGATTACTAAACTAATCTCTTTCATGTCTTATTGCGCTTAAACTGTCAAATACACACAAGTTTATGTTAAAAACACACAAACAGTTGGTTATGTCTGTAAAGGTAAACAGCTGGGTATATCAGATCTGAGCGGCTCGTTTTTTTCACAAGCTTGCAGAAAACATCTTACCAAAACAAAGTTACTGGGTTGTCCTTTTTCACATTTTCTGAGTTGGTAGATGCGCAAGAGACCCGATTATAACACTTAAACACTGAAAAAGTCAGATTTTCATGCTTTGTTACCTTTAAGTAGAGAACAAAGACCAAACAAAGAACAAATTTAAAAATCAATACAGTTCCAGTCAGTTTTACACTATGTAAGGGATAACCAGAGACTCCATCTCTTAAAAAGTCATGTTTGCTTTGTTATTTGCCTCTTTGGTCCTGGGATTTATTCCTTTTTGTATACTGAAGGAAAATCCCTTAATTGTTGCTACTGCATTGCCTACAAGTGGCCTTGTGACAACTAACTAACTAACAAACAAACAAATCCAAACATTTTGAATAGGCTTATTTGAAACACGTGTTTGATTGTTTTTGTTAATTTAATATTTACTTTGCACTGATTTTGTTGATGTACCTCTTTCCCTGATATACTTTGGGCAAGATGAACTTGATGGATGTTTGGAGCCTTTAGTGCTTAAAGACGCTGTTGCAATTTATTTTAATGCATTGTGATTGACTGATTTATACATTTGAATGGCATTGTTTAATATTTGGATTTCTGGTTAACTAAAGAAAGCCTGTTTTTAATAGGTCGCTATGGCACTCAATGCATATTTAATTGCTCTTATTGGCAGTTCTAACAACCAGTGCTACAATATATGCTCCAGTAGGGCCTCTGCTTCTAAGGTCTGTTGTGGGACCTCTTTTCTTCATAGGTGATATGAATCTGTCTTTTGCTTCAATAATGACTTTACTACAACACAGCTATATATTTTTATTTTCTTTCCCATGATTCTCTAAAGCAAACTGTCTGGCTGTGTTTGGGCTGGTGTATGAATTTTCTTAACCCTTTAGCTATCAAAAAATGCTGTAGAGTTTTTTATTTCGATTTAGAGATTTTGAGAACAAACATTTTATGACTATAGTCTTCCTGGTTCAGTCATCTTCTCTTTTCTTGAGGTTCAAGATGTTAACCCAGATTTCTCAAGCTCTTTGTGCTGTCATGCCTCTGCTAATGGGGAATGTGAAGTCCAAACCAGGCTGATCTGCGACTGCTGCTCTGCTCTCGCAAAAAAAAATCTTAGAGAAGATCCCAGAGGGAGTTACGGCATCTTGAACACATGGTCCATTAACTCACAATCATTCAGAGTCATTTCTTTGGATTTATAGATCCGACAAAAGAGGGACTTGTTGTGACAATAATAAGAGTTTAGTTTGAGCATGATTGTGTTATTTATTTTTAATAATGAGCTCTTGAGTTGAAGATGCTGTAGTTGACTGTACTCTTTTCTATGTCTACTGCGTTCTAGGTACTTTGTCTGTCCACAATAAAAGCAAAAATGCTGTCTCGAATGCATAACAGTGCATTTGTTTGCACACAAGTTGTATTACCGATGTGCTTCTCCAGATGGCATCTTTTTGTGGTTTTCCATGTGGAACTTGAGTGACTTGTCATATATGAGTCTGTTATGGTCAGGATTTTGGTCCAAAGAATTTTCAGTTAGTTTCTTGGACTGACGCTAACATGAAGAGATTCTAGTGACCGACACAATATAGTGTTGATTTTTACTGGTAGGAATGAAACTAGGATTAACATGGAAGAGTTTGTGTTTGGTTAGGATACTGTGTTAACTTGAGTTGACAGGATCCCGATGCAGCCGAATACAATACAATTGTACTGAATGAGAAATATTGCACAACAAACAAAAGAAGCCAAGGCATGTCATTCTCTATCATCACAACATTTATGTAATGGACTTTTTTTTTTTTTTTTTTTTTGGCTACTCTAATTTTGCTCATGGATACTCGCTGAGGGACCTGCGATTGTTACATCACACAATAGAATGTGTTCAAAGATCAGAAGTGCTTTTCACAAAATACTATGTCTTTGTCACTGGCTTATGCTTTTTTATTAATTCAAGAAGAGGGTGTAATCATTTTGTAATGTTTTCAGCCTTGGCAGAAGCTGTATTCTTGAGAGCATTGATATACTGCTGCCTACTGAAAGGGACTTTGTGAATAGCACTTTTCTTTCATTACAAAATTGCCAGGCCAGAACATGCAGCAGAGCTGTGAGTTATTATATGATATGAAAATTAATTTAAGCTAAAATTCCAGTTCCAGAGGAACAGAGGAAACTATAAATTAACTGAACTGCTGTAGAACACAGATGAAAATAATTACACTGTCAATGTAATTTGACACAAAGGGTTTTTATTTTATTTGGAACCTTAGAACTTCATTTTAAGTGTTGTAATATAGCAAGAAGTGTTGCAGTAATGGAATAATAGCTTTTTCCAGACTCATAGGTAACAAAAAGCCTTACAGTACCATTTAAAATTTGGGGTTTGTAAGATTTTGTAATGTTTTTTAAACCTCTTACACTCTTAAAAATAAAGGTGCTTTAAAAGGTTCTTCAAGTAATGCCATAGAAGAACCATTAGTTCCACAAAGAACCATCCAGTCAAAGGTTCTTTAAAGAACCTTCTCTTTCTTACCTTTTTATAATCTGAAGAACCTTTTTTCACCACAAAGAACCTTTTGTTAAATGTTAAAGGTTCTTTATGGAACCATTTAGACAAGAAAGGTTCTTCTATGGCATCGTGAAGCACCTTTTTTTAAGAGTGTATGCTCACCAAGCATGTATTTGTTAAAAAAGACAGTAAAAACAGTAATATTTTGAAAAATTACAATTTAAAAGAACGGTTTCTGTATATTTTAAAATGTAATTTATTGCTGTGATGGCAAAGCTGAATGTTCAGCAGCCATTACTACAATGTTGTAGTAAAAAATCATTCTAATATGTTCATCTGGTGCTCAAGAAACATTTCTTATTATTATCAATGTTGAAAACAGCTGTGCTTTTTAGCATTTTTTGTAAAAACCTTGATACTGAATGCCTTTACTGTTACATTTGGTTGATTAAATGCATCCTTGCTGAATTAAAAAAGATCCCAAACTTTCTGATTATATAATTAGAACATGTGAGGTCAAGACTAGGAAAAGGCAATAGACTTTCACTGTGCATCAGAATAAAATGTGACTGCTCACATACAGTACATTCAGAGTAAAACCGCATTATTAAACACTGTTTTACATTAAGACCATTTACAGCATGCTTATTCAAAACATCAGCACCTTGAATACTGAGCAGTTCATTCTGCTGTCATGCTTTCTAATGTCATCTAAATATACATGTGTGTTTATAATATATCATTGCATGCTTGTATTTTGAAGTCTTCAGAGATCCTAAAAGGAAGAGCTGCTTAAGACACTGACTGCATATATTAGATCAGATATAAATGTTATGGAGCACACGTAGACAGAACACCCAATCAGGAGGCAGCTTGTGATACTCTAATTTATTACCGTCCAGCCTCAGAATCTTCATACGTGAATATGATGTGGGTCCTACTGCCCTGCAGAAACTGCTCACGTTGAACTCTGGAAGACATGACAGAATAATTGTTATAATTTAGTTGGCATGTTTTTGTCACATTATTAAATATAGTATTATATATATTATTTAAATTAAAAATTAAATATATGTATTTTTTAATTACTTAACCAGTCTGGCAGTGTAAGTGTTACACATACTCTATTCATTTGATATATTTTCACATTTGTCCCACTTGAATTTCACAGTAAGCTATTTCATCAAGCAGGTTAAGATTGTTAAGCTGTCTGCTACTCCCAGCTGTCTGTCTGTTTTGAAGTATTGGCACTGCTTTACTGCTTCCACTGTTTACTGAAGACAGATAGCGATAGATCAGCATATTCAGCGATTAATGTGACATGCTGCTTCAGAAAATTTGCAGCGCACATTAATTCTTCATTAGATCATACACCACAGTCAAACAACAGCCCTCGTAAACAGGAGAAGTTGTTTCCCAGCAACATGTAAATAAGATACAGGTGCAATGCCATGGGCACCTTCAGTGTCAGTGAGAACACAAAAGGGAAACCAGAAGTGGGCAGATCTGTTTCATCTTGATTTAGATACTGATTGCGGTAGCATTATTATTAATGCTAAGCTTGTAGTTTCAAAGTCTTAGGTATCTCTGGTGACATTAAAGGGGTCATGACATGAGAAATCAAATTTGTCTTGATCTTTTGGCATATAAGAGATCTTTGTAGTATTATAACATCCTGCAAGTTTCTTAGCCTAAATCATCCTCCTCATTATAAACAAAGGATTTACTTAAACTCCAAAAATGGCCCGTTTGGATCTGATGTGGCATGTGATGTCACAATGGCACAACCACTTGCATAAACACCGCCTCTAGAGCAAGACATTGACGAATGGTCATCGTCTAACCATAAGCCCTGCCCAGTGGTGTTCAGTCACTTAACAGCTGACACTTGCCTACACTGGATGTGAGCATTATGTAGCGTCAAAAGCAAATAGAACCCACAATAATGTTGTCTAAACTTTCGCTTTTTCTGACATAGTCCACGCGCTTGATTCTGTCGATAACAGGACAACCCGAAGAGTAAAAGAATGTTTGCTTTGCAGTGTTTGTTTTAAAAAGCTTGTTTGCATCTCTGAACAGACTTCAGAAGGATTGCAGTGTCAGGAACAAGTGGATGGTTTATTTTAAAGGGTTAGTTCAACCAAAAATGAAACTTCTGTCATTAATTACTCACTCTAATGTCGTTCTTAACCTGTAAGAACTTTGTTCATCTTTGATATTTTTGATGAAATCTGAGAGCTTCCTGATCCTGCATAGACAGCAACACAACTGAAATGTTCAAGACCCAGAAAGATAGTAAGGACATCAACAAAATATTTCTTCTTCAAGAACCCAGATGCACTACTTTATAAATGTCCTGACTACCTTTCTGGGCCTTGAACTTGGTAGTTGTGTTGCTGTCTATGCAGGAACAGAAAGCTCTCGTATTTCATCAAAAATATCTGAATTTGTTTTTCGAAGATGAACGAAGGTCTTACGGGTTTGGAACAACATGAGGGTGAGTAATTAATGACAGAATTTTCATTTTTGAGTCAACTAACCCTTTAAATAGCATCCCGGATCGTGTTGGAGGACAATATGTTTGTTCAGAGCATTTAGTTTTGTGAATGAGGCACAGTGTATTAGAGAGTTTGCAAAGAAACATTTGTTGAAAGATGAAGCTCTACTAGATATGTCTGCAGCTGCATCACAAACTGTAAGTAAATGCCTTCATAATGCTTTGTCTGTAAATAACAGTCTTATATATACATATATATATCATGTTTTCAAAACTCAAGTGCAGTAGTGAGGGGGCATTGACACTGGTGAGTATGCAATGATGTTAGCTATAGAAGCCTGTTTCCACCACTGAATAAAATAAAAAGTCACAATTGCCTTTTCTATCTCGCACTTCTGACTTACGTTAGAATTTCTGTGATACAAACTCGCAATTTCACCTTTTTTCTTAAAATTGTGAGATATAAGTTCCCAATTGCGAGTTATAAAGTCAGAATAGCATGATATAAACTCACAAATCTGACTTTTTTTTCTCAGAATTGCGTGATATAAACTCGGAATTGCGAGTTATAAAGTCAGAATTGCATGTTTATGTCAATGAGTTTAGAAATAAACTTGCAAATCTAAGAAATAAAGTCACAATTCTCAGAAATAAAGTCAGAATTGCGAGATATAAACTCACAATTCTGACTTTTTTTCTCAGAATTGTGAGTTTATAACTTGCAATCTTGACTTTATAACATGCAGTTGTGAGTTAAGTCAGAATTATGAGATAAACTCGCAATTCTGAGAACATGTCAGTCTTTTTTCCCCTCAAAATTTGACTTTATAACTCTCAACTGCGATTTTATATCTCACTATTCTGAGAAAAAAAGTCAGAATTGTGTGAAAAAAGACAGAATTGCAAGATACACACTCGCATTTGCAAGAAAAAAGTCAGAGTTGCGAGTCACAATAACCTTTTTAGTTTTTATTCACTGGCAGAAACGGGCTTCCATAGTTAGCCAATCATAACAGTACCCGATTACTGAAAAGCCTTAAAGGACCTGCCCCTTAAAAACAGATTATTTTAGACAGAGGGTCAGAATGAGGGTTTTATTTAATAACATTATAAGTGAACCTTAAGGAACATATTAAAATAATAAAAAAAATCCATGTCATGACCCCTTTAAGACTATTCTCAGCAAAGAGAATCAATACATGTTTACAAAGCACTTAAGGTGCGTAACTATATTTGTAACTTGTTTCCACTCCTCTGCCCAGAAGTCCAGCAATAACAATATTATTATCATATTTTCTGGTCTATGCAAAAAACATCATAGTGTCTCCACCCTCAGACTGGAGCCTTTTGTGTTCAGCTGGTCAATACATTCTCTATTTACATTGTTCCCTTTTGTTTTTGGAAGGGAAATCTGACAGGTTGTTTAACCTTTTCCTTACCTCCACTGCTAGGCTACCATTACATGTCATTCGTCATAGTTTTTAATAGTGGTTTGGTAGTAATTAAAATATTATACTTCATTTTCAGCTGGGAAACCACTGTTTATGCCATGATGGTTTATTGTATGGTTCAAAGAAAGTGAATCATGACCACTGGCACTGACTGAAAAAAAATGAATGTCTGCTGAAGTCTTTGCTGTCCACCAGAGGCACGGCTCTTGTAACCGAGCACGGCGTGCTGCTGAGGAGGAGGGGGAGAGAACAGAGCGTGCTTTTAGCACATGTGGATTCCTTTTGGAGTATTCACAGATGTTCTCAAACCATCCTTCTTTCTTCTCTCCCTCCTTCTCTTTTAGCTAACCTACTTTTTCTAGTCACCTTGTGTCTCTCCAGGATGTTTCTGTCTGCAAACATGTTGCCACAAACACATTAGAGAATGGGGAAAGGGGGAAAAGGAAACCAAGTAAAGAGGGAAAGTTTGTTATTTCTCTTCTAAAATCCTGTCACATTTTCCGTCATTTTTCCCATGGCCCGTCCGGGTCTGAATGTTTATTCTCTCGTGCCAGGGATTGTTTCATCAGCCTGAGAACACAGCCTCATTTTGTAAGACTGTTGATCAGGACACAAACATTCGAGCAGTTCTCAGTCAAGCATTTGGCCAGCTTACAGATTTGTGTTCAGAATAATTTATGCTCTTGGCTGAAATTTAAGACTGTAGCAGACATGTAAGCAGGATTGCTAAAATTGTCACTGCCCATGACAACATATTAATGCGTAGGTTTCTTTCTTATCAGAGCCCGAATGGCATTCCTGAAAGATTTGTGCAGAATTTAGAATTTAATTTATGTATTTATTTAGTTTTTTTAAGTATATAATTAAAATGAGCTGAAATGCAAGCTTTGTCTGAAAGTTGAATATTTTACTGACCTTTTGTGTTTGACCACATCTGTTCAATAATCTGTAATCTTTATATTTATTGAATGTATAGACCAAGATAGAAGACCACTTATTTTCCAGAATACCATTACCTGTTCTCTAGTTCTCAGAATGCTAGTTCTCAAATGGTAATAAATTTGTGTAGTTTGCCACATTGAAGTAATTTTGTGGATCAAAACCAATCCATGGTTTCCTAAAGTCTGTCAGCAGTGCTTTATGTCCCCTATAAACATCTTGTCTCTTGAAAACTTGCAGTAAGATTTAAGTGTCACATTCTCTCCAAGTTCTGTTGGAGCAATTTATTGAATGTTTTGTTAATGTAACATCAGCATGAAAATATAAGGTTCTCTGCCTTGTGTCTTGTCACAGTTATTCTGTCCTTAAACTAGGCATGAAACTCTCTCATGGGCTGAAATTGTTCCTCTGTCACATTGAAATTTAGCAGTGCTGTTTTCTCCTCAGTGTAGTACCTAAGAATAAACGTTAGTGCTTTTGTTTGTGTAATACAAGAATCTTGCGTCATCTCACCTTGGATATGGTTAACCTCAAGGTAGAGGTATTGAAGAGTGGTGGGAACTTTTGGGATTTCTGTCAGCTGATTATATGAGAGATCCAGCTCCACCAGAGATGTAAGGTTAAATGCAGCAGGGTCAAGCCCATCATTCCTCAATTTGTTGTGTCCGAGCCGTAGATAACGGAGTCCGTTAAAACCATGAAGGCAGTTTTCAGTCAGGCCAGTCAGAGAGTTGTTGGAGAGGTAAAGCTGCTGCACAGATGGAGGCAGATGTTTGGGGAAAGTCTCCAGGAGGTTGTGACTAAGATCCAGGAGGTTGAGGACTCCAAGACCTGGTGAAAAACATGACAGATGGACTTAATGCTTAGAGTTTACGAAATGATTAACGTTCTTAAAGGGCCAGTTCACACAAAAATTTAATTTATGTCATTAGTTACTCACCCTCATGTTGTTCCAAACCCATAGGACCTTCGTTCATCTTCGGAACACAAATTAAGATATTTTTGATGAAATTCGAGAGCTTTCGGACCCTGCATAGACAGATTCAAGGGCCAGAAAGGTAGTAAGGACATGAATAAAATAGTCCATGTGACATCAGTGGTTCAATTGTAATGTTATAAAGATACTTTTTCTACTTTTCTGGCGCTTGAACGTGGTAATTACATTGCTGTCTATGCAGGGTCTCCGATTTTAAATATCTAAATTTGTGTTCTGAAGAAAGTTTGGAATGACATGAGGGTATTTTCATTTTTGGGTGAACTATTCTCTTATTTAGACACATTTTAATATAAATTTTAATATTATTGGCCAAAAGAAATAAATACCAGCTTATTGGTCCCAGTCAAAAATTTTATATCAGTGCATTTCTTGATTTATATTTAAAAAAAATATAAAAAAAAATATACAGTTGAAGTCAAAAGTTTACAAACGCCTTGCAGAATCTGCAAAATGTTAATGATTTTACCAAAATAAGAGGGATCATACAAAATGCATCATACAAAGTGCTGACCTGAATAAGATATTTCACATAAAAAATGTTTACATATAGTCCACAAGAAAAAACAATAACTGAATTTATAAAAATGACCATGTTCAAAAGTTTACACACACTTGATTTTTGATAAGGGACAAACGACAGCTGTTTTGTTGTTGTTGTTGTTGTTTGTTTAGTAATAGTTGTTCTTTTGTCGTTTGTCGTGAACAGTTAAACTGCCTACTGTTCTTCAAAAAAATCCTTCAGGTCCCACAAATTCTTTGGTTTTTCAGCATTTTTGTGTATTTGAACCCTTTCCAACAATGACTGTATGATTTTGAGATCCATCTTTTCACACTGAGGACAACTGAGGGACTCAAATGCAACTATTACAGAAGGTTCAGACGCTCACTGATGCTGAAAAGAAGTATCTTCTGTAGCTTTTGAAGGGCAGTACTAAATGAAGAAAATAATGATATTAAGGCAAAATAAGAAAAATGTACATATCTTCATTCTGTTCAAAAGTTTACACCCCTGGCTCTTAATGTGTGGTTTTTCCTTCTGGAGCATCAGTGAGCGTTTAAACCTTTTGTAATAGTTGCATAAGAGTCCCTCCGTTGTCCTCAGTGTGAAAAGATGGATCTCAAAATCATACAGACATTGTTGGAAAGAGTTCAAATACACAAAAATGCTGAAAAACCAAAAAATGTGTGGGACCTGAAGGATTTAATGAAGAACAGCAGGCAGTTTAACTGTCCAGGACAAACAAAGGACTCATGAATAACTGTCACTAAACAAAAAACACAACTGTGGATCATTAAGGCAACAACACAATATTAAGAATCAAGGGTATGTAAACTTTTAAACAGGGTAATTTTTATAAATTCAACTATTGTTTTCTACTGTGGATATGTAAACGTATTTTATGTGAAATGTCGTATTCAGGTCAGTAGTAAATAAAAAATAGCATGCATTTTGTATAATCCCTCTTATTTTGGTAAATATTTTCTGCAAGCTGTATGTAAACTTTTGACTTCAACTGTATAAAAACCAAAGAATACCTTTGAAGTCCCCCTCCTCAATAGTCTTCAGACGGTTGCCTTGTAACAGAAGTAATGTTAAATTGTCCAGATTTTGAAAAGCTCCTTCAGAAATCTTTTCGATGTGATTATATGCGAGTCGCAGCTGCTTGAGTCCCCTAGGCAGTCTGACTGGCACCCTTGTCAGGTTATTATTATTTATGAATAGATTTACCAAGCGGGTCAGATTGGAGAACAACACATTATCGAGTTGCTCACTGAGTAGCTGATTGTGATCCAAAATCAACCAACGCAAGTTGGTGGCATTTGCAAACGCCTCGGATCCAAGGATAGTAATATTATTCCCTTGGAGAAACAAGTACTGTGTGCGGGACGGAAGGCCACCGGGAAGCTGGTTAAGGCCCCTGTGGTCACAATAAAGAGCTGTTGGCCATTGAATTGGGCAGTCACACTCCAAGGGACAACTTTGTGAGTTTACAGCACGAAACCATCCGGAATCCATCCGATCTTTCAAAGTCAACACACTCGGCTCTCCCAAAAAACGGTTGATCCAGAGTGGTACACCACCATAGTCCAAGTCCACCGTAAAGGCCCAAGTCGGCCCACACACAGAGAGTAACAAGAAAATTGAGCTGATATCCATTTTTTCACCTGCCTGAATGAAACAGAAACAGCTATTGAAGGGATAATTCACTCAAAAATAAAAACAATCCCCTGTGATTTACTCACCCTCAAGCCATCATTATATCTTTGTTCTTTCAGACGAAAACAATCGGAATTATATTTAAAAATTCCTGGCTCTCCCAAGCTTTATAATGGCAGTGAATAGTTAAGATTTCGAAGTCCAATAAAGTGCATCCATCCATCATAAAACGTGCTCCACACTTTGGGTGGTTAATAAAGGCCTACTGAAGTGAATCGATGCATTTGTATAAGAAAATTATGAAAATCCATATTTAAAACTTTATAAACCATAATCTCTAGCTTCAGCTAACTGTGGTACACACTGTGCTTCACGATGCCATAGAAGAACCGTTTTTGTCTAAATGGTTCCATAAAGAACCTTTAACATCTGAAGAATCTTTCTGTTTGACAAAAGGTTCTTTGTGGCAAAAAATGGTTATTGAGATTATTAAAAGGTAAGAAAAAGATGGTTCTTTAAAGAACCTTTGACTGAATGGTTCTTTGTGGAACCAAAAATGGTTCTTCTATGGTATCGCTGTGAAGAACCTTTTAAAGCACCTTTATTTTTAAGAGTGTACCCACGTTCCAGCGGATGACGTAGGACATAGGTGTAGTGTAAGCTCTGGCGAGAACCAAGTTTTGTTCCTTTACAGCAAAGGAAAACCGGTCTCCTCTTGGATACAAATCCTCATTTTGTGCTTCTAATTCAAGACCGTTGTTTAGTTTTGCTCTCTTCTCTGCGTTTTCGCATTTATCACCACGTTAAACGTTTAAATATGGATTCTTTATTATTGATGTATGCAATTTATTGGATTTCAAAATCTCAACAGCCATTATAAGCCTTGAAAGAGCAGCAGAGCATTTGCATTCTTGCTTTATTAATTATAATAATGTGCCAAATACAACTTCATTTCTATATAATCTCTATATCATTGTCAGCCACGGCTAAAAAACTACTTTAAAGAGTGTCTAAAAAAATGCAAGATGCTAAAGTAGTTTAAAAATGCTACTTTCCAGTGAATTTCTTCCATTCTCTTTTATCACATTGCAAGCACATGCATCATCAACATTTGTGAGAGGAATGTGCATACCTTTCGCCTCTCGTCCACGGCCAGTTTTAGTTAGAAGAGCCTCAGAATGGTAGATTTGTCCCTGTAGACGTTTAAAACGCGGCAACCTGAAGCGTTTTACTCGGCTACTGAAACATTCCTCACTCAGCGATGGCCTTTTCTTCCATACGGCTCATTCTCACTCCTTTTTTCCAACCTGTCTCGGAAGCTTATGGTTGGAGTTTAACCACTGCACAACATTTGTTAGAAACATGTGTGCTGGCAGCGTAAAAAAGGGCAATCTTCACAGACAATGCTGATGTGAATTAAACTCTTTTAGACTTAATGCACATCACTTAATATGTGGATGGAAATCCTGTTTTTGATTTAATGTGACTTTCTTCTCCAGAGCTTGATTTTGAGTAATATACAACTGATGTGGAATCATATGTTAATGCTTGTGCAAACCATATACTGTTACATAAACAGCCTTAGGCCACTGACTGATGAACTGTAATATCACGTCATTGCGCCTGTGAAAAAGGGGAGTAAGTTTGAAGGCAGTATATTTTCTCTTTGCGGACATGCCCTGTGCAGCAGTCAGCTCTGGAATATCTAGCACAGAGAGCAGTGGTTATAGTCAGACAGCTGGAGGGGGCCTGGGGAGCCAAACAGACCCTGTATGTCTGTGTGAGAGAGAGAGCAGGAGAGAAGAAAAAGAGGGAGACAGAGAGAGAGAGAGAGAGAGAAGTTTAGTTAAGATAGCTTTAGCCCAAAACTTCAAAGCCCTTCCTTAGGGATGAGACAATGTTTTGGTCTATGAAGGTCTGAAAAGTCAGAGTGCCCCCTAGCACTCAAATGAACCATAACAACCACAAAAGCAAGGTTGTGTTAGTATGTGATATTATATAATATTATTTTATGCTCAGTGCTTTATATTCATATTTTAATTCATTAAACAATAAATTTTTTAAATATAGTTTTTAAAGCTCTCTACTTTTTTATTGAAAGAGAGAAAAAAGCACAATATAAGTATTTTTACACTTTGTAGGATATTAAAATATGAATAATCTTAATAATCTGTAATATGAAATATTTTACTTATTGAATGTACTCAGTGATTCATAAGTGATTCATCTCTTTAAGGAATAATGTGTACTCAAGAAAAAGTTTTGAAATGATCAGCCGTAATTTTGGTTATAACTTTACTTTTAATATTTTAATAAAAATGCTTTTTATGTAGAATTTTATGATAATCTAAACATAGGGAAATAATAAAATATTTATTCATATATATATATATATATATATATATATATATATATATATATATATATATATATATATATATATAATGAAATATTTTATTTATTAAATATAGACAGTGATTAATTTTTTTGTCTCTTTCAGGAATAATGTTTTTTGAAGAAAATAATAAAGAAAAGGTTTGGAAATGATCAGCCATAATTATTACATAACTTTACACTTATTAAATATTATTTAAAAATGTTTTTTAAGTAAAGCCCTTTAATAAATTCTTCATAATTCTTTTATTTTTTTAAGGAATATGTACCAGAACATTTATTTAACAGAATTAGTTTACCAGAAAAATGTTTTCTGTTAAACTTATAGTAAATAGTGGTTAAATTATGTAAATTGCACGATTTCAATTAATTAAACATGCTTTCTGATTAATATGTTTTAAATATAAAATTAATTAATTACAGATGCTTTTGATTATTAAACTTCAATGAAACCATTTAAATGGAACCCAGAAAATTCATAGAAAACAGAATTTGGTAAAAATACAACTGAATTTGAGAATAAAAAATATTTCATAGGACCTTAACATTTTTATTTTTGTAACTTATAGTGGTTAAATTGTGTAAATTTCATGATTTCATTTAATTAGGCATGCTTTCTGATTAGTAATTTCTTTTTATTTAACCATTAAAACAGATTCTAGAAATGAAAATTAAATAAAGAAAGTCCAATAAAAATTAAAACGGAAAAACAGAATTTGGACAAAAATAAAATGGAATTTGGGAAAAAATAAAACAGATTTCATAGGGCCGAAAACATTGCTCAATAAATTAAAAGATGTTATTTTAATAAATTAAAATAAATTATAAATTTATATTTAAAGTTATATCTTCTGGACTATTACAAAAGTATATTTTGAAACATTTTATGAATTACTGAATATAGTCACTGAAAATGACTATATTTCAGGCATAATTTTTACTTGCAAACCATTCGGTTTTGCACTCAAATTTGTTTAGGAGACCAAAGTGAACATGGTGTGCGACTAACTCGTATACAGGATTTGAAACCCTATTCCTAGAGTCCTTTGAACTCTCTTTGAAGGCTAGACAGGTAGTTTTTGATAAACACTGACTTAACTCTGAAAGAATTGCTTTGAGCCTGAGCTAGAGTGTTTTTGAAGGGACGTTTATGTTATTCTGTTCCCTGAAACACTGTAGACTGCTACCGGTTGCCAGATTTCTTTTCCATTTAAACAGAAGGAAATGAAGAACCTTCCAGTGCTTTTTGGAATTTTACCTTATAACCCAGCAGGCAGTGCAGCTTGACTTGAAAAAAAAAAATAAAATAAAATAAAAATAAAAATATATATATATCCAATGATACAGCAAAATAGTTTCGTTATCAAATTTCCTATCATAGAGCATTTATTGCTATAAACTTGTTGCTAAATTACATAGGGTTAAATTAATCATTTAGTATATTTAATGTTACGCATCCATAATTTCTCACACTTATTTTGTCCTTCATGTCTATTACTTCACTGTTCTCAATTTTTGTGTATAATTTCCAGTCAGCATAAATTCTGTGTATACTTACAACCAGTCAAAACACTGCTTACATGTCTAAATTGCGGTTTGCTTTTGAATTTCCAGTGCATGCACCAGTCGTGTGAGCTGTAGCTCTCTTGGCACGTTATGACTGAGGTCTTTGTGGATATTTTGCGGTTAGCAGACTGCCATGGCAGAGTCATGCCAAGCCAATGGCACAGGACAGGCAATCTGGAAGAGATGTTAGTGAGTGGGTATAAGGGTCAGTTTACAGAACAAGCTATTTCTGTTTTCTTACATTTCTGAGCTAATGCATTCAAGCACAAATGCTGTACTAATTATAAGCAATTTACAGGCTTGGGTGTTTTCTTTTCTGTCAAAGCCTTGTTTTGTGGATCTGTATTACATATGATACTTTGAAGTAGCCTCTTGATTAATTCCAGTCTATATGATTTGATATGGTCAGTTATTTATTAGTATGATCATTGCATGTGAATGTGACTCATATGTTGGCTGCAGAATCACATGCTATTCCCTAAACTGATTTCTAGAGGGCGCTATATCTCAAACTATCTTCACCACTATTTGAGTTCTGAGGAAAATAATGTCATTATCATGGTTTGACTAATGTCAAAAATACATGTTAGGTCTGGTAAAGTGTATTTTGGCATGTTTATGTATTATCTGCTGAATTCTAGGGACTAGGATAATAGTAAATTCATCAAAACTATAAAATAACACAAATGGATGCACTTTTATGTCCTAGGGTAGATAACAGCTCCAGCTTTTCCTTGTATGACATTAAAAATAAAAAGATCACATTAATCACACATACTGACATAATTTATCATTTTCACACTAATCACATGGTGTAAGTTCCATTACAACCAATAACTTTGACCCTAATAATGTTCTGTTTTCCCCCAAAAGGTGAACTTGGTGTCACGTGAATAATGGGAGTTCTGGGTCCAGATGCAGGGAAATATTTTTAATGTAAACAAAACACAAAAGAACACAAACAAATCAAAAACAAAAGGCCAACACGGCACAATCTAACATAAACTCAAACACAAAATAAACAGAACAGGGAACACAGTCTAGGTCAGGATCTCAGGAACACAGAGCAGACAGACAGTGACAAGAAACAAACCATACGGAAGACAATGCAGCCAGAAGGAGTAGTGGGAAATGAGGTTTCTTATAGAAAAGTCCAAATGGTGAACAGCTGTGAGTGAATCAGTGTAATGACAAAACAGACGTGAATACTTGGAAGTGCTGTGCAGGGAAGGGAAAACAGTGACCTCAGGTGGCTGAGGGAAGCCCCACAGCCCCGATCATGACAGTACCCCCTCCCCACGGAACGGCTCCCAGACGTTCCCTAAGTCTGGAGGGAGGAGGCACGGAGGAAGGCAAGTCAGGGGGAGGGATGGCGGGCCAGGCCCGTGTAACGGCGCGTCAGGCCCAATAGCGGACGTCGCCGCGTCAGGCACGGAGATAGCGGACGTCGCCGCGTCGGGCACGGAGATAGCGGACATCGCCGCGTCAGGCACGGAGATAGCGGACACCGCCGCGTCAGGCACGGAGACATCGGACGCCGCCGCGTCAGGCACGGAGTCAGCGGACGTCGCCACGCCAGGCACGGAGACAGCGGACGTCGCCGCGTCAGGCACGGAGATAGCGGACGCCGCCGCGTCAGGCACGGAGACAGCGGACGCCGCCGCGTCAGGCACGGAGACAGCGGACGCCGCCGCGTCAGGCACGGAGACAGCGGACGCCGCCGCGTCAGGCACGGAGACAGCGGACGCCGCCGCGTCAGGCACGGAGATAGCGGACGCCGCCGCGTCAGGCACGGAGATAGCGGACGCCGCCGCGTCAGGCACGGAGATAGCGGACGCCGCCGCGTCAGGCACGGAGATAGCGGTTACAGCCGCGTCCGTACCAGAGAGAGCGGTCACCGGCGCGTCCGGAACAGAGAGCGCGGTCACCGCCGCGTCCGGAACAGAGAGCGCGGTCACCGCCGCGTCCGGAACAGAGAGAGCGGTCACCGGCGCGTCCGGAACAGAGAGCGCGGTCACCGCCGCGTCCGGAACAGAGAGCGCGGTCACCGCCGCGTCCGGAACAGAGAGAGCGGTCACCGGCGCGTCTGGAACAGAGAGCGCGGTCACCGCCGCGTCCGGAACAGAGAGAGCGGTCACCGCCGCGTCCGGAACAGAGAGAGCGGTCACCGCCGCGTCCGGAACAGAGAGCGCGGTCACCGCCGCGTCCGGAACAGAGAGAGCGGTCACCGCCGCGTCCGAAACAGAGAGAGCGGTCACCGCCGCGTCCGAAACAGAGAGAGCGGTCACCGCCGCGTCCAAAACAGAGAGCGCGGTCACCGCCGCGTCCGGAACAGAGAGAGCGGTCACCGCCGCGTCCGAAACAGAGAGAGCGGTCACCGCCGCGTCCGGAACAGAGAGCGCGGTCGCCGCCGCGTCCGGAACAGAGAGCACGGTCGCCGCCGCGTCCGGAACAGAGAGCACGGTCGCCGCCGCGTCCGGAACAGAGAGCGCGGTCGCCGCCGCGTCCGGAACAGAGAGCGCGGTCACCGCCGCGTCCGGAACAGAGACAGTGGACGCCGCCTCCGCCGCCCAACGAGCGAAAATGGCCGTCATCCACTCGGGCTCAGTCGGCTCAACGACCGCCTCCACCGCCCAACGAGCGCAAATGGCCGCCGTCTCTTTGGACAACGTCACCTTCTCCCTGAAGGGCAAAAAAGAAATCCTCCCTGCTGGACCCACTGATGCTGGCTGCATTCTGTCACGTGAATAATGGGAGTTCTGGGTCCAGATGCAGGGAAATATTTTTAATGTAAACAAAACACAAAAGAACACAAACAAATCAAAAACAAAAGGCCAACACGGCACAATCTAACATAAACTCAAACACAAAATAAACAGAACAGGGAACACAGTCTAGGTCAGGATCTCAGGAACACAGAGCAGACAGACAGTGACAAGAAACAAACCATACGGAAGACAATGCAGCCAGAAGGAGTAGTGGGAAATGAGGGTTCTTATAGAAAAGTCCAAATGGTGAACAGCTGTGAGTGAATCAGTGTAATGACAAAACAGACGTGAATACTTGGAAGTGCTGTGCAGGGAAGGGAAAACAGTGACCTCAGGTGGCTGAGGGAAGCCCCACAGCCCCGATCATGACACTTGGTTACACAAAGACAGCAGTGTCAGTGAAGAACATTCTTGAGATGAAATGTGAGATG
Source organism: Garra rufa (assembly GCF_049309525.1). Taxonomy (NCBI): domain Eukaryota; kingdom Metazoa; phylum Chordata; class Actinopteri; order Cypriniformes; family Cyprinidae; genus Garra; species Garra rufa. Next base: position 20,566,634 of record NC_133380.1, read on the forward strand.
TGACCGGTGAAAAAAAACAAAGACAAATCATGGTAAATATTGTTTGTGAAAACATTTCAGGATTTCTCTCCATATAATGGACTTCTATGGTGCCCCCGAGTTTGAACTTCCAAAATGGAGCCTCAAAGGGCTCTAAACGATCACAGCCGAGGAAGGGTCTTATCTAGTGAAACAATCGGTTATTTTCAAAAAATATATAAATAAATAAATAAAATTTATATACTTTTTAACCTCAAATGCTCATCTTGTCTAGCTCAGAAAGACGAGCGTTTGAGATTAAAAAGTGTATAAATTGCAAATATAAATAAATAATAACCAATTATTTTGCTAGATAAGACCCTTCTTCCTCAGCTGGGATCATTTAGAGTCCTTTGAAGCTGCATTTAAACTGCGTTTTGGAAGTTCAAACTGGGGTGCACCATAGAACTCCATTATATGGAGAGAATTCCTGAAATATTTTCCTCAAAAAACACCATTTCTTTACGACTGATGAAAGAAAGACATGAACATTTTGGTTGACAAGGAGGTGAGAACATTATCTGTAAATTTTTGTTCTGAAAGTTTCAGTAGCTGTGGTCTACTAAAAGTCTCAAAGGCATCAGGGCTGAAGTGGAAAGAACAAAGACGCAGGTCTTTAAGAAGTTTTATTCGTCCACAGTCATCTTCCCATTCTTTTCTCCTATTCTTATTGCTGTGATGTAAGCAGTGAAGACTTACATTGCTTCTCTTGTTTTCCTTCGAATGAAAATTACAACCAAAAGCCGCACAATGTGGCATCGCATCAGTATTTTATTTTTCAAGTTGTGTTGCAGTAAAAATAGCAACAGGTAGCGCCAGTAGCTCACCGAGTGCAACCATTTAACATCATCAAAATAATGGCGCCACCCATACTCCAAAATATGTGGATTTTTTAAAATAATGTAAATCTTTCATGGGTTTTCTACAACATATTTCAGTAAGAGACATCTTTTACATTATATTAAGACATATAAGTCTTAATACCTAATGTTCCATTCAAATTAACACAAAGCTATTGACGTCCATTGCATGGACCAACATAAAAACACACAGACACATCTAAATATTTCTTATGTTCTGTCATCTTTATTTTCCACAGATGAAGGAAAGTCATGCAGTTTCGGAACATGTGGGTGAGTAAATGACAGAATTCAGAATCATACAATAGAATCAGATATCTATAGAACTGAAAAAATTCCAGCAGAATAACTCGCTCTACTTGATCACATAGCTTCAGTCTTTATTTACACACAGAGGTCATCGCTCAAGATAATGTAAGAAGGCACGTCTCGCAGTGATTCAAGTCACCTCTGTTATCTGACCTCTGTGTGCTGAAACACAAATCACATGTCATTCTAAAGTTCAAAGAGGCTAAGTCACGGCTGGAGAGAGATCAGCAGGAGCAGGGACAGGGATGGCAGGAATGTAAAGTGTTTCCTGATGCTGAGTTCGCCTCCCTCTGAGATCAGACCCTGTGCATTCTGGACCTGAGGCTTCTTCTACAGACAGCCAGACTACTTGCGGTACGGAAAACAATATGTCACAGAGCTTTAGTCATCTATGCATCCAAATTGCATGCAGAATGAAGAGATACTGGGGGGTGAAGAATTCTAATGCTGTTTCAATGTATATGACTTAAAGGGAAAGTTCACCCAAAAATAAAAATTCTGTCATTAAGTACACACCCTCATGTCGTTCCAAACCCGTAAGACCTTTGTTTGTCTTCGGAACACAAGTTAAGGTATTTTTGATGAAATATGAGAGCTTTCTGACCCTGTGTAGATGTTTAAGGCCCAGAAAGGTAGTAAGGACATAGTTAAAATAGTCCATGTGACGTCAGTATACTTATGTAATATTTTGGGGCTCTTAACTACATGTTAATTGAAGTTCAAATTTAGATTAAATGCAATTAGTTGAACTTTGGATTGCACAAAGTCGCTCTAAAATGCACAATTCACACTGCTACCCATCCACACCAATGGTTTTTCAACCCTTCACACAGTAAATAAAAATGAAGGCTCCCTCAAGACCTGTGGTTGTGATTCAGACCTGGAGCTGTCAGAACATGGAGCTGTTTGGCTTTGTGTCTTGTGTCGAGTCCAAAGCCTTCACCTCTTGCGTGCCACAGATCTACTTACCAAAAACCAGCTGGCTGCAACCAGCCATCAAAGACCACAAAGAGAGGCCTCTCAGGAGATGGAGGACCTGACATTCTTCAGGATGAGTGCCTGAAGATATGAAACTTAAAGAAAATATGAAATACACATAAATTGTTTACTATTAGCCACTCCTGTCAGGTAAATGACCTGAATCGGCCAGTCTGCATCTGAGGAGAATGTGCTGAATATGTGTCTGGTTTGTAATCTAAAGGGAACGTGTTTGTTGTGCCTCTTGGAGGTAAGTAGAGTCTGTAGAGTTGTATACAGTTCCCTCATGCACTGTTGATAGTTTGGTCAGTCTTGCAGTAAGGGCTGCATTCTCCCTAATGAGAAAAGCTTGATGTATGCAGAAGCAGATGTCCCTAACATGTTCCACAGCTGGGAGTGATCGAGACCAGCCACTCAACGCTGGTAAAAAATGGACTTGGGATGGAGAAAGGCAAGTCTTCTGTAATTGGACAAGGTTTGAGAGGGGGCTTCGGAGGGTGGAGGCAAAAAAAAAAAAAAACTTGTAGGGGCGAAGGGGTATTTGCAGTCTTTGCCAAAGCCACTTCATATTGCTACAAGGACTCGCAGTGAGACAAAGAGAAGGCAGTGCCTTTGTTAATCAGGTAGGTGTGATGCTGTTTTCTTCTGCCAACATGTTAGTGGAAGATTTATATATTTAGTTAATCTTGTCTTGTTTTGCATCTCTGCATCAATGGAGACCTGTTGAAATTTTCCCTTGGAATTGGTACCAAGTGGAACAAGCTTACAGTAGTTGAATACAAGTTGTGTTGCTATGTTGTTGCTATTTGGAATATGGTTAAATGTGTTTTTCTTATGGTTTTCATTCCCCTCCTTTTCAAACAGATGTTACTGAATATACTGTACAGTCAAACCAAAATTTATTCAGACACCTTCAACATTTCTCACATTATCACAGTTTATTCACTATAGTTTAGAAAATAGTAATAAAATATGACAAGAACTCAGAGTTAAACTGTGTCAGAACAAATTCATCTTGATAATGTCAGATAACATTGATGGAAAGGTATGTAATGGATTACAATCAACCAAACATGCAACTGTTCGTATGACAATATTTACACAACTATCAATATTTTGTTGACCTATTACCAAGCAATACTTGTTTTTGTTCAGTCTGTGGTGTAAAAAGGTTGCATTAGCAATTAAATAAAAAAACACTTAAGCAAAACATGGTCAGGTCAAACTGTCTGAATACTTTTTTGTTCCCAATTTTTATCAATAGTCCACTGTATGAAATATTTTTGGGTATAATATGTCACAGTTTGCTTTATTTTGCTATCCTCACTTAAATGAACTATAGTTTGCTACCAAATATACTCTACATTAGTTTCTATGACATTATTTTTCGACAATAGCCATTAATTTTCAGTTTTATTATGCACAAGTAACCTTTGACTGATTTGCAGTAATTTCAAGATTTTCTTTTCATCTTTGTGTACATTTTTGGTGTTTAGTCCATTTTGAAGCAATCAAAAATTGATTTTGGTCCTCCAGCCTGATCTGACATGCTAGTTTAGATAGATTTGGGGCACTTGTCAGCTAAACAATCTGGAAGACCAGCTAGACACCTACCTGAAAAACTGTTAAAGCCAGTTAAAGATGGTTTATCTTAGCTATTGCCTACTTTCCCAGCCTGTTGAGGCTGACACTGGTTTACACTCTTAAAAATAAAGGTGCTTCAAAAGGTTCTTCAGAGCAATGCCATAAAAGAACCCTTTCTGGTTCCACAAAGAACCATTCAGTCAAAGGTTATTTAAAGAACCATCTATTTCTTACCTTTTTATAATCTGAAGAAAGGTTCTTCTATGGCATTGTGAAGCACCTTTATTTTTAGGAGTGTAGCTGGTCATACAATGGCCAAAACTCTATTAAAACTGGCCAAACTTTGCTGGAAGGACCAGTTATTGTTGGTTAAACCAGCTAACCATCAGCTTATGGGATGGGTGGGCAGCTAGACCAGCTTAAACCAGCTAAACCAGTCGTTCTAAGGCTGGTTTTACAGCAGGGTTGTCTTAAAGGAGAAGTTCACTTCCAGAGTGAAAATTTCATGATAATTTACTCACCTTTATGTCATCCAAGATGTTCATATTTCTCTTTCTTCATTTGAAATTTTTTTTGGCGGGAAGCATTCCAGGATTTTTCTCCATAGTGGACTTCAATGGGAGCGGGACTTTCACTGCAGCTTCAAAGGACTCTACAAATCCCAGATGAGGAATAAGGGTCTTATCTATAGTGAAACAAGCATTTTTTAACTACAAATGCTCATCTTGCACCAGCCAAACCTCACGCATTATGCAATCACGCACGCATGACATAGGCTCAAGTACTGACCCAGTGTTTACAAAGTGAACACTGAAAAAAAACGCCCTTTACTTGAAGGGGTAAAAACAATGTTTTAAAGTTGGAGAAAAAAAAGGATGTTTTTCGCTCTACCCTTCCATTTTTAACCAAAGTACACAGATGAAGAACTGTGCGTGACCTTCACGTTTCCAATGTGAAGATGCACATGTGCACATGTGCATTGTAGAGCTAATGCAAGATGGCAATTTGTGGTCAATAAGTATATAAATTTGTATTTTTCTAGGAAAATGACAGATTGTTTTGCTGAACAAGACCCTTACTCCTAGGCTAAGATCGTGTAGAGCCCTTTGAGGCTGCATTGAAACTTCATTTTGGACCTTCAACCCATTGAAGCCCATTATACTGTATGAAGAAAAATCCTGGAATGTTTTCCTCAAAAAAAAAAAAATAATAATAATAATAATAATTATTTGCGACTGAAGAAGACATGAACATCTTGGATGACATGGGGGTAAGTAAATCATCAGGAAATTTTCATTCTGGAAGTGAACTTCTCCTTTAAGCATTTTTAATTTTTGAATTCTACTACAATTATTAAAATAGTTCTTTCTGTCTGCAGCTGTCAAGTCTCTTGCCAATGACAATGCGGCTAATCCCTCTCCTGCTGTTGGGGCTCCTGAAGTTCTCACTGGCTCAGGAACGAGATCCTTTCCAGTGGCTTTCTTCCCTGCACAGCCGTGGTTATGCCTCCCTGCAGGCTGACAACACCGGAGGTGAATGTCCCGAGGAGTGCGACTGTCCTCCAACCTTCCCAGTCGCCATGTACTGCGACAACCGCAACATGAAAAAGATGCCTTACATCCCATCCCGGATGAAGTATGTGTACCTGCAACACAATCAGATCACCTCTGTCCAAGATAATGCTTTTGGAAATGCCACCAACCTTGTGTGGCTTATGTTGCATGAGAACCACATCGACTCAGTGGGCAAGCAAGCGTTTGCTAAACTGGCCAACTTGGATCGCCTGTACCTGAACAACAACAATCTAACCGAGGTGCCATCCAACCTGCCTCGCTCACTACGTGACCTTCGTCTCAATCACAATAAAATCTCCAAGTTGCCTCCTAACGCTTTTGAGGGCATGGAGAACTTGACCATACTTTTGCTCCATAACAACGGTCTCCAGGATATCGGTGGTGGCCTGAAGGGTCTGAAGTCGTTAACTCTGCTGGATGTGAGCAGTAATCAGCTCAAGAAGGTTCCTAATGGTCTTCCTGAGGTGCTCCACCAGCTCTACCTAGAGTCTAACTCCATCGAAGCAGTTCCAGAGAACTTCCTCAACCAGTTCACCAACCTGCAGTATGTTCGTATTTCTCACAATGAGCTCACGAACAAAGGCATCCCTCAAAATACTTTTAACAACAGCGGTCTGGTGGAGCTGGATTTGTCCTTCAACAAGTTGGAGCGTATTCCTGTTGTTAGTACTGATCTGCAACATCTTTATCTACAGGCCAATCAGATCAAAGGTACAGCACTTCTACATATTTTTTAACACTTGTATACACTTTCATGAATTATTT